>NC_143436.1:123053662-123360995 GCF_987193195.1 Phasianus colchicus
CACTGTTCTTTATCATATCACTTCTCAATTTGTAATTTTAGTAAAAAATAATCGATCTACTATTTTTGTTTTCCTCTTCTGTTTGAGTATTTTTGAGAGGAAATATTCAAATTTTCTCTGTTTGAGTTCATGAAGTTTTTTGTTTTGTTTTGTTTTTGTTTTTTGTTTTTCCAGAACTGTTGTGGTAGCTTTCATTACCTTATTCCCATTAGCTGTATGATCATTTGGAGGCCTTAATTTCTCAAAAAAAATTTTCGTTTGGAATTTAGAATCCTTAATTACAACATTTACTTTTGTTTATCCTTCAGTGTAATTTAACTTGAATTATCTGAGTTCCCAGAATCTCAGAGTATCTTCTACTGTCACCAATAATTAAAATCAGCTAAAATAACATTGCCTGTGCCTGATGGCAGGACACTCACAGCCGCTCTGTATTGAATGTGGTAGACAAGCACAGAGCAGTTCCTCAAATCTGGTTGCAGATGTTGATGTGAAATGAAGGGTGAGATTATTTAAAGAGACCGTAAGAGGGGACAAGAAGAACAAGCCAAGGACAGATCCTCATGAATAAAAAGAGACTGAAAGAGAAAGAATCACAGAGAAGTTCCTGGAGTTCACAGCATGTTACTGTTGTAGAAGCAAATTACAAGAAAAGTGAATTTACAAGAATAAATTGAGCAATTCTGAATGACTGATGATTCTCATTGGTAGGACTAAAAACTTCTGGAAGACAAACTTCTGGAATACATACATTCCCCAGGTTAAAAAAAAAGAAAAAAATTTGGTACAACTTGAGCTTGTGAATGTGATTACAGATTGCAAGACACATACTTACTGTTCTCTAACTGAATCCCAAGGCACGACATACCTGTTAGTGCAGCATTACACATCCACAACAACTTCAAAATTGAAGAGTATGAATTATTGCTCGAATCTTGTACTGTTGCTGAACTATTTCTTAAAAGAAAAATTAACGTGCTGAACAGGTAAACATTCAGCTGTTCTCTAAGCATGGCTTTACTCAGTGTATGGTCTTCTGCTGCCTGGTTGCTGCAATTGAATCATGCCTGACAGCCAAAAGTGTTGGACTGAGCATAACTGTGTGTGATATTTGGTCATCAGGTCCTAGAAATGCAACATTTGGTCAGTTGCTCAAGGCTAAGTTATTAGTATTCAAGTACTCTCTTGGTATCTCCAACAAAATCATCATGAATCTTGAGCTGCCATGGTCAGATATGCTTCATCAGGTAGCAGAGAAGTCCAAAGAGACTGTAACAGAAAGTAATTTCTTTTAGATTAGTGACAAAACTACTACTTCTCTTAGCACTTAATTATGGCAACATAGGGAGGTGTTCTTGCTCCATGATAAGTTAGCTTGTGCGCTGGGGAACGTAAAACAACTTTTTTTCATTTGGTTGGTTTACATATTGAAAAAGTGTTGAGAATCTAAGGCCTGAATTTGTAGCTGTGAATTTAGAGTTATGTTTCTTTAGACAGTTAGATCCCTCACTTTCATTTTTCTGTTGACTTGCCTTAGCGCTGTACATTCATGTGGGCGTAGTAGCAAGTGCAGGGAAAAGAACTTCAGCATCATTTGCCAGGCTGGGACACAGCCACAGTGCTGTCCTTCCTTCTGCAAGTACCAGACAGCACAGCTTGCCCAAGCGTTGGCAGTTAAGCTGTGTTTTCTGGAAGGGAATATAAAAACATCTACTCAGTAGTGCAATTTGCATCCTTACACTGATGGTTCACTTGGGGATATAGAACACTGTTAGGCAAAGCAGTATTTAATATATGCTAAGCATTATGACTCACTAGCAGAAGTTCCTTTTACTAGAGCATGACAGTTCTAAATCATGCCACTACTTACTGCTTTTATTTCATGAGATATTTCTGAGATTTTCACTTTTGATACTTGTGCAGGACAAAGGCAAAAGAGCCAAAAGAAAAAGCTGTTTTCTCAGGACTGGCTTGACTTCCTCAAATTATTAAGTGTTCATTAGAAATGTAAATAATATCTTTTGTTGTTTTATCTAGAATTCAGTGGGTGAGGAGATTCTTACGTGAATGCTTTGAAATTTCTTTCCCTATGTAAATAGTCTCAAGAAGTAATTGAATTTTTTGATATTTTGCCTGCTTCACTATGGTCTAATCACAGTCCAAACACATCTGATTTTCAACACAGCATTTTCTTGTCAGTAATCAGAGCTCTGATCTTTTCACAGAGAAAGGAGACACGGTTAAAAATGTTGTTAATCTGAAAACAAAGAAGATAAGCACTGAAGTACCAGATCAGAACAGGCCTTCTCATTTGCATGTCAAGCTTTATATCCTTGCATGGCCCATAACAATGTTGGAAATACCATGAAGCAGCAGTGGCAAAGTGTTTCATTTGCCCTTGGAGGGGAACTACTGAGAGAAAAAAGCAAACTTGGCATGCAGTTCCTCTCAGAGCAGCTGCAGAAAGCAGAGGATAACACAGCTGTTGTCAGTAATTCTTCTGGAAAGTTGATGCTCAGTGTAGTTGAGATGAAAGATGGCAAAGCCGTTCTGTAGACTGCTTCCCATCCTGCCTTGTCCTTTGTCCATGGCTGCTGCATGCTCAGGCGTGCTTCCAATGCAGCAATAGAGAGTGGAAGCCATGTATTTCTTGCAGCTTCCTCTGTTATCTGCTGGGGCAGTTTTCCAGCTCCTTTGTTGTTTAGGATCCAGAAAAGAAACTCAGGGCTCCACTTTTCCCACATAAATTAAAAACAGTAGCTGATAAAGAAAAATTAAGTTACAGTTAGCTTTTCTTTTTCGTGCTGGGATTTATCAGTAAGTGTGAGCAACTTAATGCTTTCACATAAATATTCCTAGATAACTCATATTTTAAGCCTTCTTAACATCTACTAAGTGATATAATAAACACGTTTTTATCTCGTCTACAGAGCAGGAACAAGTTGTCAATATTTTTCCATTTCCAACGTCATTACAGTGTTATCTACAGTCCTCCAAGGTCAGCTGCCAATAGGTAGCACTACTTACTGACATTGTCTGCAGCAGGCACTTGTTAGTTCAACTGATTTTCAGTCTAAAGCCTTCTGTGACGATTTGCTGTGAAATCAAGTGTTGCAAGAAAGCATGCCTTTTCTTTTTACATGCTGTTCTCTTGTATTGTCCAAACAAATAAACAAACAAGCAAAAAAAAACCCCAATATAACATAAAAGTTTGTAATTCTTATACCGTGTATAACTTTGAAAGGTTAAATCTGTAAATGGCTAATTGCTATTTCTTTCCTTGGCTTTTGCCTCCTGCCTGGATGTATAGCAAGCTAACAGAACGAAGGGTGGTATCTCACATGGTGGCAGAAGCAAGACCATGAGCTGCACAGCTGGAGACTACCCAGGAGCCCAGCATGAAATAGACTTCTCCAAGACTTTTTGATTGACATTCATACTCCGTAAAAAGATCTTAAAACAGCAAAGACTTTAGATACCTCTGTTTGGGGGATTTAGTAAAATCCAGAAGGTCAAACATCTTGAAGTTAAGGGAAAGTTTAAGGAGTATTTTGCTAATGCACATGGAAAAGTTATACTGGCTGTTTTGACTTGTTCATCATGAAGCCATCTTGTACCTGAGGCAACCTCGTTTAAACTCAAATCTGCAAATCCTATTTGCTAGCTTGTCTTCAGGATGTGACTGTCTTCAAGATGCAAAGCCTGGTCACATTTAGGTATTTCCAGCTTCTTTAGCCCTGCAAGTTTGTCTTGACTGCAAAGCTTTGTTAGCACTTAGTCTCTCAGAAGAAGCCTGGTTGTGTTTCATATGTTGAAGCCTCATCTTTTGGTGGAACAGAACAAAATGGCGACAAGCTCTCATTTGAGAATAGCAAAAGCTATTCTCAAAATGCTATTGTTGTTGTGCCCAGATGGCAGCCTCTGCAGAAGAGTTAACAGTGAAGACAAACCAGCCTCAGCTATGGGTCTCATTTGGCTGCACAATCTACCAATTTCTGTGAACTGACTGAAGAATCTGGGGCTATTCAGTCTGGGGAAAAGGAGGCTGAGGGGAGACCTTATTGCTTCTTCCAATACCTGAAAGGTGCTTACAGCAAGAGAGGGGCTGGTCTCTTCTCACTAGTGACAGGTGACAGGACGAGGGGAAATGGCCTCAAGTTGTGGCAGGGTAGGTTTAGGTTGGATATGAAAGGGTTGATAAGTACTGGAATAGGCTCCCCAGGAAGGTGGTTGTGTCACCATCCCTGGATGGGTTTAAAAACCGTTTGGATGTGGTGCTCAGGGACATGATTTAGCAGAGGGTTGCTAGTTAGGGGAGTATGGCTAGGTTGTGCTTGAGCTTGATGATCTTTAAGGTCTTTTCCAGCCTGAGCAATTCTATGATTCCATGATTCTATGATCCTCCTCCCCAGAATGTCAGAGTCACTTTTATTTAGCCTTTGTTTTATTGCTTCATCCTATTCTACTCTGATGCAGTCAATTATCCTTTGACATTATGGTACTTTAAAAGATGGATGCTGATATCATTTTGTAGTTTTAATTTTCTGTTTGCCATTTCTCTTCTTTTTTTTTCCAACAATGCTAAAACCTCATTAAATTAATAATATAGTAATTATCTCAACAGTTGTTACTTATTAGATGTGTACTTCTTCTTTTTCTTTAACAGATGACTTCTTCTATTATTAATTTTATTTTCAAATTTAAAGTAATTTTCACTGCATTGGCTCAGAACCGTATGAACTTTGCCAGGGATGGGGAAAGATGGAAAGGAGGAAAGCTTTTGTCACAATTGATTCTCCAAAATTTCCCCTTGTGCTAATTAGAGAACATGATGGAGGTGGAATGCCATGACTGAATGGTTTTGTTTAGCTCTAAAAATTCGATTAAAATAAATTTTAATTTCAAAAGGAGGAGTTCTGAATAAGTAGTAAATGTTTCACATAAGGATTGCTCAGTTGGGAATAAGCTAATAGAATAGCTAGCAAGCTAATAACAGCTAGACTTTCACATTAAGTTAAATAAGGTATAGAATACAGGATATAGGGATATGAGCTATGGGGTGCGACTTTGTGTGGAGCTCCATTCCCTGATATCAAAAGGTGGTAGACTCAAAATAAGACATATATATATACATGATCTGAAGGATCATGGATACAGTTTTCCAGAAGCAAAATAAGAAAGATTTACTCTTGTTCATCCTAGCGCTACAAAGTCTGAGCTAAGATTGCTGCCTCTAAAAACTTTGTAGGAGAAAATATTAGGACAGGAAAAATAGTTTTTAGGCTAAATAAATAAGAAGGCAAAAATGGCCCAAATGAGGTATCAGTACATTTTGTACTTTAGTACTTTTTTTTGTTTAGATGTTGTACTAAGAAACATGGCTTAGTGGGGGAATATTGGTGGTAAGTGGATGGTTGGATTGGATGATCTTGTAGGTCTTTTTTAACCTTGGTGATTCTATGATTCTATAACTGCTGAGGGGCTGCCTGAGTGGGCATGTCCTCTTGTGGTAGCCCTGTGATGCAGTGAAACAGCTAATCTGGGCAAAAACAGTGGGGAGTTTCAGGATGACCAGAGTTATACATCTTTTTTTTTTCTGATCTTCAACAAGGTGTCATTTTCACAAAGTGAAATCTCTCTTTAATACTGTATATGCTTTAAATAGTGAAGTGATAACTTAAATGATCCTTGATTTGATTTAGCAAATTTCTGCTATGACAAGAAGATATGCATTTACAAGATTTCATATAAATGGCATTAATTAATGTCATTCATTTGGTCAATTTAATTACTTATATTGCTCAAAGAAGCTCAGCCCCTGCCCAAATCCCTCAGATACCCTTGGACAGGGGCTGACATGGAGCTAATGGCATCTTTAATATCTGGATGTGGTTCATTGTTACAGCTTGCAGGCTTCTGGTTTCTTTGGACTCCATCCTTTTCAGTGCATTTGTTCACTCTTGTGACAGCTGTGTGTCATAACCTGTGACCAAAGTGACCCATACTCTCAGGAGCAGAACAAAGATCCAGTGGAAGCACTGCACTGCTGTCAGGTTTCACCTCCAGCAGGGAATTTCTGTCAGTGTAGTGGGGCTGGTCAAAAACCTTCTTTTTCCTACTCCTGATAAACACACACTTGTGCTTTGTGTCTGCATCTCTACATCCTAGCTCTCTGTGTAGACAGGCAGTGCTTAGGTGGAAAGCTGGATGGAGATGAAAAACTTCCCTCAGGTAGAAAATCAATTTGTCTTGTTAGCTTTGTTGAGCTTGAAAACTGATGCCCTTTTCTCATCTTTGCCTCAGCACTTCTCCACATTTTGCCATTAAGACTGTAGGCTTTTGGGGGCAGGGATTATTTCTTCTTGGCAGGGATGTCAAGACATCTCAGCAGAAAGGCAACAAATGGACAAATGAGACAGTTTGTTATTAGAAAATAGGAAAGAACTTCTAGTTCTATAAAGGTTAGAAGGCCAAAATACAGCCTAAATTGCAATATGCTCCTTTATTCTTCAGGTTAGACATTGCATCACCCACCCTATTTTGAAATTTGTTCTGGAACAAAAGACCAGGCTTGCACATATTGTTAACCTAAAATCCAAGCTGTAGCTAGTTTTTGCTTATTCTAAACAGAATGTACCCAGTCTTACAGCTTCTCTGAAATCTTGTCTCATACAAAAGAGCAAATTAGAGAGCGGTGCGACTGAGTGTGGGTGTAGTGAAGAAGATAGGGAAGAAAATGGATTTCTGTTTACTTCATATTCCCGAATGCTCTATTAATTGCTTTCATTCCTCCCTCCCTCTGCCCCTGATGACAGCAAAATCAGCTCTTGTCTGTTGCTATAAATTGTTTCCCTGCCAAATGAACACATGGTTATAGAGCCAGATAGTATTAATAACAGAAATTCAAGGAAGTCTTGGGAAAAACTTCTTCTAAAATACAGAAGGAAGAATTGATAGGTGTCCTGCTTTTGGTAGCAGAGTGGTTGTTCAGCTTTTCACTGGTCACATAAAGTGAGCACAAGCCTGCTGGACAAGCTAGGGCAGGGAAGGGAGGAGGAGACTTTTATGTACCCTGACACCTCTCCTCCGACAGAGGTGCCACTCTTCTGCTGAGCTAATGCCTCTCATTAAATTACTGAGAAGCAAAACAAAACACATTCTCTCATCCCTGAATTACATTAAAGCCAGAGGTCAGGCACAAACATAAATTGGCCAGCTATATGCTGTTTAATGTAACACTGCCTCAGCATTTCTAAGCTTCTGGTCAACGAGATGGCACAACTATTCTCATTTACAGACGGAAACCAGAGGGAAGTGTTTTTTAACAAAACCTCTGGGAGCGCTGGTGGTAACCAGGCATTCTCCTCTTCCCCAGAAAGCCACTCAGTCCATCTGCAGCCCCACAAGCAACTTCACACTCCGCCCCTACATGCTGACAGCCAAACTCCTGGGTGTTCCCTTCGTCTATAGGTATGTTTTCCCCTCTCTTCTCCTTCTGCAAAAGAAGTGCATGTATTTGAGCTCCCTTTGCTCAGGGCTGTGCATGGTGCCTGTAGCTGGGCAGCTTTCCAGTACTTGCTGCCTGCTAATAAAGGAAAATTCCCTGTTCCTTTGTGCTGGGGCAAAGAAGAAACTTTGTTAGTTTCTCAGTAGAGTTACTCAGATGTGCATGTGGAAAAGCTGCAGCTTCTGTGAGTGCTAGGGTAGCTTGCTCTTCTGGGTGTGAAAGACATAATATATTTATGATACAACAGACACTGTATTGACAACTTCTCATTGTTGTATATAAGGAAGGATGTTCTCCCTGCAAAAAACCTTTTTTCCCGAATCTCATCCCAGCAGTTTTTTTTAATGAAACTCAGAGTTTCTTGTACTTACTATCACTTACTGAATACAAACATCTTAGTACTACACAGAATGCATTTCCTTTTCTTTTACCCTCATTCTCTCTCCCTGAATGTCAATGTTCCTCACAAAAATAGTTTGTTTTGCTGTTAATTTAGAGTGTGTTCGATAGTTATTGAAGTAGAGGATTAATGGATCTGTCTAGAGGCAGGCAAACATAGCCAGCAAGCCTTCCCCTCAGCTCTTCTAATATATTGCAGCCCTTGGTATGGTATTTCATTCTTCATTCTCTCTTTTCAAGAAGAAACACTTATCAGTTCTCACCATGTCTATTACATGACTAAGAATACCATATCCAAGCAGAGGAACTGGCTGAGAGGATGCCTTGAAGAAATTTTCCCAACTAGCTGACCTACTGGGAGACATTAAGACACTTGTACAAAATTCTATCTCCAGAGTAACCTGCATTAGCAAAGCTGATACACATATTTCTAAAACATCTGCACAAACACATCCAGAATGCAAACAGATTCAAACAGTCCCATCTGTGTTTGCAACAATTCCATGTTGGCCATCATGCTAGTTGATCCTGCTCTTGGGCTGTAAAAAAAAATAAAGCAAAAAAAAAGCTGCAAGTCAGAGTCCGCTTTATTTATTTGTTATTATTATGCTCTGGCACCCTTTCAGTCAGAAGAAAACTTTCCTGTTTTACATCCCATCCCTCTAATAAACCATCTTTATTATGTATGAGATGTTAGCAGAGTGGGTGAGTGCCAGTTGGCACAAATTCCTATTGTATTGACAAGCACATTCTCCACCCATCACCAGCAGCTGAGTGTGTTGATTTACATGTCCTTTGCACTGCAGATGAAACTGCCTGATAGATTTTTATGGCGGAAGGAAAGGCAAATGACAGATGCTCCAAGCCGCACCCTTTGTTGCCAAATAGGGGTGAGTTTTCTGGTGTGTGCGTCACTTACAACTGGAATCAGAGCTTCTCAGAGGATCTCAGCTGCTGTTCAGGCTGTTATTTAGAAGAGCTCTCAGCTCATCAGGCATTGAGTACTTGAGAAATCAACCTCACTCACGTGTGTAACAAACAACCTTTCCTTTTTTGTCCCAATTCACCCATGTACCATTCTGACGTCAATTTCATCTGTCCACCAAGTCTGGAGGAATTAAACAAGCATGATGCCAGAGTGAATATATGCTCTTTATTTTCATATGAGAGACAAGAGTTTGCTTTAGGCATTATTCTCTTTAAGTTAATACCGTGCACACTGGATTAAAACAAAAAAAAAGAAAGAATGTTTCTACTGACACAACTTGGAGAAAGTACCATTAAACAGGCTTATAAATAGCATGCTATAGAGGAGGCTTCTCCAAGGTCTGTCTGTTGGGCTTCTCCGGTTGGGCTTCCTTTTGCTGCTGAGATCTGACCACATAGCTTAGAAGTGATTTCTGCATATGTTGTGTTGTGCTGTGGTTTGTTCAGCTCTGTATTGTATCTGTGGTTTGTATCAGCTCCAAGCTGATATGGACAGTAAAAGCAAAAATCTCTGCCTGGCTAAGAGCAATGGATGTGCTTCCTTCCTTTCTATGGAGAAAGAACAAGGTGGAGAGTGCATCTTGCATGTGGTTTAGGTAAAAGTAAGACTGGCATAGAGAAAGAGGTGGGATATTTTACATATACAAGTCTGGACCATTCTGGCTATCTGGATAGTATGGGTTAGTATTTAGGCTTAGAGATGCACCTTGCTGCTGGAGTTTCACCAGCCAAAAACTGGAACAACATATGAATAACTCAATCCAGACTCCCTCCCTGGAAAGCAGCAGACATTTCCAGGCTGGATTCATTCTTCTTCAGACAGAATTGAATCACTCTGTAGAAATCCTTCTTTCTCTTCATTGACCATACAGAGAACACATGGTGACAACTTCAATGCAGATATCCATAATGTAAATACCTACCTCTGGTGAGATGAATTGCACAGTTAGTGTCATTTCCCAGTACTTAAAGAGAGGAAAGTGTCTTAAAAGTGAAAAATGCTCAGTGATTTCTTTCCTGCTTTGTAGATTTATGATAACCCTATTAAGACACATTTGGTGAGATAAGCAGGGATATACTACTACAAAGAGATTTACTGAGATCATGGTTGAAGGGGACAAGGTAAAGAATGACAAGAAACAGAAATCTATTGAACTTTTCATTATTTATGCACTGCTATGTATTTCCAGAAAGGGCAATGAAAGTTATGGAGATTTTCAATATTTAAACCAAACTGAAACAGAGAATGGGGAATACAAGATTGAGGAATTCAGATTAGTTACAAATTAGCCAGCATTCATTCCTGCAGTGACCCTCTAGGAGGCTGTCATTTGGAGCTGAACCATGCTCTGTGTCAGGCATAACAGCAAACATTTCCACTGAGCTGATCATGAGCATGGTTTACAGTCTAAACAGGAAAAGTGTCTTTCAGCATTGTTATCCTCCAGCAGAGTCTGAAGAATATTTTCAAAGATACAACAGGCAGCAATTGTTTAACTATGGTTAGTGTACAGGTGAGCAAGGATGAGACATTGCTTGGTGGACCCACATCACCATGTATGCTTCTTAGAACAGAAAGAAGTGTCAGTGGCATTACTTACTTCCTTAAGGAAGCCCTTTGGCAGCTCTGACTTGTTTTTCTGCCTGGAATTTTGTTTTGTGCAATCTGAGAGTAAGAAGTTTTTAATAAATTGTCACCTGATCCTTTAATCTTCATTAAGCACACAGTACTTCGCAAAATAGCCTCATTGTGCACTATCAGAAATCACCCAGCTATTCTCTTAAAAGGTTTTCAGAAGGGCATACCGCATTAGAATCATAGAATCATAGAATCATAGAATCACAGAATCACAGAATGGCCTAGGTTGAAAAGGACCACAGTGATCATCTAGTTTCAACCCCCCTGTTATGTGCAGGGTCACCAACTACCAGACCAGGCTGCCCAGAGCCACATCCAGCCTGGCCTTGAATGCCTCCAGGGATGGGGCATCCACAACCTCCTTGGGCAACCTGTTCCAGTGCATCACCACACTCTGAGAGAAAAACTTCCTCCTCACATCTAACCTAAACTTCCCCTGTCTCACTTTAAGACCATTCCCCCTTCTCCTATCGCTATCCACCCTCGTAAACAGTCGTTCTTAGCTGAAGAGGAGATAGTGCACTGGTTCCCCACTGCCTGTATACTGATGGTGAATCACTGCACTGTTACCTAAGTAAGTGAACAATCTGGGGATAGAACAGAAGTGCACTGCACTTTAGCTACAACCAGAAAAAAAAAGCAAATGGCAGCTACAAGAGAGCCCCAATGGCTGTGGGATGGTGGTACCAGTGAGATCAGGCACAAGCACAGAAACACAACAAGTGAGATGATGGTAAATGTGCGGCAGTCTACAGGTGACCATGGGTTGATGCAATAAGAAACTGAAATTCATCAAAGTCACATTTTGAGGCTTTGATATTTTTAGAAATAGTACATATTCATTTTTTGAGGACTTGGGTATCAATCCTTGTCAGGCAATGATGGGGCAGCATCTTGCTGAAAAAAGCAACATCATCATCATGGTGTTCATGGTAGTGATGGAAGATTGGAGAAAGGGGAAATAACTGGAGACAATAGTAATAACTATTAGTTATTATATATTAGTTAACTATAGACTATAGTAAAAACTATTAGTGTCACACCTCAGAAACAGCGTTTTATCAGACATTCCCAAAATTAAATGAAGTGAGGATATTGGCCAATATCTTTGGAAATTATTACTCAGATGATTGGCAGAAATGCTTTTGGGCTTGTGTAGGATGAAAAGTTTGTAAATGCTGCAGTCTTCATCTGCAGAGTCTCTCCTATGTGAATATTTATTTGCCTAGGATTTTAACGTGGATGTTTCATACAATGTTTGACATTTGCAAAACATTATTTGCCTGTGGGGAGGTAGTAATTAATACTACTAGACTTTTGTTTTGTTTTGTTTTTGTTACAAGATGTGTGTGGCCTTTAATCAGTACTGGAAGGGTCTTTCCTAAGGAACAGAAGGAAACAGTAGCTGTATGGTAATAGAAACCATTGTAGAAGCTGTACACTGCTCCAGTATTCTAGACTTCCACAGAGAAATAGAAAGGCAATGTTTGGAAAAACAGACAGAAAAAGAAATTTATTTAAGACTTTTTCTAAGCTTTTTCTTCCCCTTGAGTTTTTAAATGTAATTAAACGTTTGTTCCAACCCATATGCCTTGGCTGTATGTTAGTTTTGTTTCTGCTTCTTTCCTAGCAGCAGTCTTTTATCTTTTGTATGCTTTCTGGATTTCTTATCTCCATTTCTGCATTGGCCATCTGAACTAAGCTTCAGTTCCTTTTGCAAGTTCAGCTCCTTGGTCTTACTCAAATGACCCCTGCTGGGATCCTGGGCTCTGGGAAGTCTCTCCCACCTCCTAATGATTGCATCTCTGAAAACTCTGAGAGCATCATCACGGCTCAGTCCTTCTTTAGCCATCTTGAAGTTTGGAGGTTGACCCTAATCCACCCTGTGCCCATTCCTGTCACAAGAACCTTCACTTACTCAATACAAATCCTTTCCCAAACCCCTATTCTCAACTATCTGTTTGTGCAGGAATGTGATACTTAAGTCTCAGTGACTTTTTATTCTTAAACTTCAGCTTTTTATTTATTTGCTTGTTTGTTTGTTACAGGCTTTGTGGTGCAGTTTGAAAAACAGCAATGCTTTGATCTTGAGATTTGCTCTAAGAATACTCTAAAATGCAGTTGTTACAGGGAAGATACAGAGGATTGGAGACAATTAAACTATTCACTTAAAACTGCTCTTCTCTTCTACTGTGTGCGGAAGGTAGGTGTTCCTTTCTAGTTATGCTGACTTAAAATCTGATAAATATTTTACAAATTTTGCCTCTTACATCAGAAAGAGAAACTAAAGATTTCCTATTTGTGTGAGTGATCAGGAAGTTCCATTCTGCTCCATTATTACAATGCCTATAGTAAAATATAGGAAGAAATGAGATTTTACATGAGGAAATAAAAGTTAAATCAATCTGATATATGTATTAGTATACACTGTAATGTAATGAATACTTTAAAGTCCTAAGGAGGTTGCTAAAAACAATAACAAAACTCACACTGACTTCACATAGCAAGCATTGTACCCACTGTTTCACACCGGGAGGTCATGGTTGTCTTTACCCTTTAAAATCTTTTTTTTTTTAATTGAAATTTTGCGAAGGAAGAGGCATTTCAATATCCAAAACAAACTACTGCCATTATTTTTACCTATCCCTTATCTAACAGACTGGATTGAATAAACCAGCTCTGCAGATCTGTAGCTTAAAGGACAGCTGGGTAATCTGTGTCTTGCTCTATTCCTTTCCTGGATATCGGATTCACCAAAGTTTCTTATTCTGGAACTGCTGCTGGACCTTTCTGAAAGACAAAGCTGAAGACCTCCAGTTCTCTTTGCAGTGATGCAATAATAAAATACAGCTTTTGCTCTACCATGTTCCATGTTCCCAATCAGACTGCAGTTCAGACAGCAGAACTAGCTGGCTCTCCATAATTTTATTAAACTTCAAACCAAATAATAATCTTTGATCATTTTCCATTTTACTGTCATAGCCTATGAACAGTGAAAGAGCTTAATTAATTCTGATTTCTTGAATGTTATACAAAGAGAACTGTAGTATGATTCTCCTGCTTTCAGGCTGGCGTTACCAACCAAACCTGTGTTAAGAACTACAAATATCAAAAGGCACATATGGCATTTTACATTGTCTCAGTGTCTTGAAGACAGAGACATGCAGTAACCTCGCATGGCTAGTTATGGTACAAGAGCTGGCCAGGGTTTCTGATAGGGGTGTTCTTTCGCAGGATGGGGAGAGATTATATTTGCCCGACACAGCTGAAGACTAACAGAGTCCACAGTGATTTTCCAAGCCTCCAACTAAGGTTCAAGACATCAGAAAATCTCAATAATTTCTAAATACAGGTCTGGAGCAGGCTGGATAGTGCTTAAGTGCTGGGAATAAGTGAACACTCATTGTCCCGGAGGTGTTCAGGGGAGAAGGGATGCTATTTTCACAGTCCTCTGTGTCCTCTGAAAGGAAGAGAAAGCTAAATATTTAGTGCCCAAATTCAACAAATTGTTGTGAAATTTTATACAATTTTCTCTAACCCTTTCTAAACTGTCACTGATATTTTCAAGCTCCTTTTTCCCCCCATAGTTAAATGACTGTATGAGGATGACACTGAGGAAAAAATAGATGCCTGTTTTTCTGTGTTGAGTACTCCAGTGGGATTCTGAGAGAATTTATTAAACAAAAAATACACAGAGCAAATTTGCAGGGTGAGTGCAGAGGAATTAAAGTCTCATATTCTGCCTATCTCTATCATTGTTATTCCCAATAGTCTGTATTTCTAAGATATACTGTTTCTAAAGGAGGAGTATCTCTTCTTCAGAACTCAGATCATTTGGATTCAGTGCTGTGCTTTGACTGGACATAGAATGCAAACCTGAAGGAAGCTCATGCAACAAATGTATTTGAGAATGTTTCTCAGTACCAGATTAGGTATGTCCTTCTGTGCCCCTTCCTTCCCTTCCTTTCTTTCTTTCCTTTCCTTCCTCCCTCCCCCTGCCCTCCCCCGCCCCTTCCCACCACTGGTTTACCTGTTGTGGAAGAGTGATGGAAAGAAAAGAAATCAAAATATATGGCAGAGCTTTTCATATGAAACTCAACTTCCTATATCTTCCAATGTATGATTTCACTTGCCTGTTGTCTGCTGTCCTCATGTGGGACTCACTGTGTCCCTATAAATACATCCATTTTGAACATTCTATCACCTGTAAATACAGAAATTCTGCTTGCCTCTCCTGCAAGAAATGTAGATCACAATGTGAGAACAACCCTGGGGGAGGTTGTTCATACCTGGGAACTGGAGGAAGGCCCTCTCAAAGGATACAGGCTTGAGAAACAATCTACTCTCATGTGTGGATGCAGGACTACAACTCCAGTAACTTAAAAACCTATGTTTCTGTAGTGGCACATTTTCAATCAGCATAATTAATGCCAATGACTTCAAAGAAATTTTGTAGGCTGCTCTTCCTGATGCTCTGGCTGCCTAGGTGAAAGAGGTAATGCTGTGTTTCATTCTGCACTGTGTGTCCACGTTTCCCATCAACTAAGGAAGTTAAAGCTTCATTTCCAATTGATTCCAGGTTAGCTCAATCACAGCTAACAACACCCTGTGCTCCTATAATTAATTCAGGCACAAGCACATAATTGTCTTGGCAGGATTTGTTCATTCAACTCAAAGTCTGAATTTTGGAAAGTTTAAGCCTTACACCGAAGACAGAAAGCACTGCAGTTCCTCATGGCTTGCAGCACTGGGCCATTATTGCTGCCTGGATGCCAAGCACCTTTTCATTGTCACCAGTGCCAAGAGCATTTCTTCGTCATCCACCTTCAGAAATAGTTTGTGATAACTTTTGTGAAGATGAGAACACTGAATGACTTAGTAATCGCGTGTAGATTTAAAAAGCACAATCACATTTTTAACAATTCAGTGATGAATCAATGTTATGTTTTTCTGGCCACTGCATAAATGTTTACTGCTCCTATTTAGTGCCTTCCTTTCCCTCCACGTAGCATGAGAACATTATATCTGTAGCACTAATAAATAAAATGAAGTCCCAATGTAAGAGAAGGTCTCAGCATGAGTTCTCTTTAGCTGGTTTATGAAATTTCATAGATCTTTGTTATGCATGAATTCTACAAAACATTTTTGCAAATCACATTTAAATTCAGAAGACAAACAGTAGAGATGTGTAGCTTAGCACTTTCCAGACTGCAAACATTTACAAGAAAAAATAGAATGAAAACTAAAGATAGTGCCTGAATTCACTTCATGCAGTGCATCATATCTTTTCAATTTTTTTTTCTCATAACTAATTTAGATTAGTTGTTATTGAAATATGTAAAAGTGAAACTTGGGTATGTAGTTTTTGTTTCAAGCAGGAGTCTGTAACATCTCATCTTTTTCAGTTGGAGAGGGTAGAGCACTTATATGTTAGCTTGGTCATGCTCACAACACAGCCTCACCTTAAAGAGTTCTTTGTAGGCAGATAGGTAGTCAGGTAGCCGAGTGGCTCAGTATCAGAAGTAACCAGCTGTACTCTCCTGGTGTCAGCGTTGCTCTGAAGTGAAACATCCTTTTTTCAGATGCTTTGGAGCATCTGAAAACACGCTTTCAAGATACTACTTTCCAGTCTTCTCTTCCTTTTAATTTCCCAGTTGGAAGGTCTAAGTCCACCCGCCTTCCCTCCAGGTTTTGGTTCTTCTTTTCTCCCCGGAGCCAGGATGTTATGGAAGACAAGTATATTGGTGTTTCCCAATTCATTATGCAGGATGATATTTTTTTTTCAGCTTTTTTTGCCAAAGCATTCATCTTGATTGCTTTGGTTTTCTTCACCTCTGAAGGATCAACACACCTAATAGACACTCTGGTTTTCCAGCTGTGGGGCTCTCTTTCAGAGGAATAACTGTATTCTCTCTTTCCTACAACACAATGGACTTTCCTCAATGTGGGAGTTTACTGAATAACCCCAAACACTTAGTTTCCAGTCTTTAGTGCTCCTCAGCTTCCTTATCAACTTCTGTCATACCTGTGATCTACCAGAAGTGACTGCATATCTGCTTGCAGATTACTTACAAGGTTGTTGACTACTGGGGAAGATCCACAAGGAAGATAAAACAGTGATTTTCCTGCTGACAGAAACTTGAAAACCGACAATGAGCTTATTATTTCTCTTTTCAAGCTGTGCTTTTTTTTCTTTCCTATAATTCTATGTTTTTAATCAGAATGCCATGAGTTACTAAATCAAATGCCTTTATGTACTGCAAGTCTATTATATCAGTGCAGTTGTGTTTAGTCATTAAATCTGTCATCTTATTGAAGAATGAAATCATATTTGCTTGACTAGATTTCTGTTATCCACAAAATTGTGCTGAGCAATACTAAGTACATTTCTATAATTAATTTTTTTAAATCAAATCCTTACATTAGTTTTTCTGGTATTTTACCTGCAATTTATGTCTATTTAGAACATAAAAATGATGCTACAGGGATGAGAAAATAGAGATTATCATTTCCTGCCCATCATTTGATAGGTTGTTTTGCATGAAGCTGTCCTATGTGATTCCATTCTCACCTATAAGAATTTCAAGATTTTTTAAAAATAGTTTAAAAAAAAATACAAAAAATACTTCACCTAAAATAGACAAAGATAGATGGAAGAATAAATTTCTCACTTTTTGTCTTCACATGAAGTACAATGAATCAAACTGATAAAATTCTGGATTTGCTCTAAATAAAAGCTGCAAAGAAAATTCAATAATTATTAAGAATATTTATTCTCATTTATTTATTTAGCAGTATTAATAAAGCAGAGTTTCAGGAAAGTGACTCTGCTTTCAGTCAAATATATATGTTCAGCTCTGTTCCATGCCCACCGCCCTGTGGTGCAGCCCCTTTCCCTGAGCCCCAGCTGCCCTCCCCTGACACAGCTCCATGCCGTTCCCTCGGGCCCTGTCGCTGTCACACAGAGCAGAGCTCAGCGCTGCCCCTCCGCTCCCTGTGAGGAGCTGCAGCCGCCATCGGGCCTCCCCTCAGCTCCTCTGTGCTGAGCAAACACGGGGGCTTTGGCTGCTCCTCACAAGTGTTGCCCTGTCGACCCTTCACCATCTTCTTAGCCTTCCTTTGGATGCTCTACTAGTTTTACGTCCTTCTTATATTCCCCTAGTTTGTACACATATCAGTGATTGTCCTGACTCAAGTACACCTTGTACGTGGCCATGTTGAATCTCATTAGGTTTGCACTCACCCACTTCTCTATACTGTCCACATCCCTTTGGATGGCATCTGTCTGGGTCTGTTTCTTGCCCACCATTTTTGTCAGTGAGAAGATTTTTTAATCTGAATGATGTAACTATTCTGTTAGCTTCCCAAGGATATCTTATGTGGAACTGGGGTCTTCTTTTGTTGCTCAGGAAAGGCACTTGGGTCAAGATTTGACCTTGTCCCACGGAAAGACATACAGGCCCTGAGAGGTTAGCTAGCCCTTGATTTTCTCAAGATAGCCTGAGTTTTGCATTTTGCTCTCCAGGATGCTTTGTAGATGCTAGTCCAGTTCTCCAGGATTCCACAAGACAGAATAACTCTGGGAGTGCAGTGGAAAAAAGCCACAGGACTTGCTGGGAGGATTTGACCACAGCATCTTCAAAACTTGAAGGAAGACTGGTCTTCTCTGTGTTTAAAAAGCATATTTTAAAAAAATGAACACCACAGAACCCACATCCATTTTAACAAAGTCCCACTTAATCCTATATCCTGTTTTTGACCTAGGATTGTTAAAAAGGTTTAAGCAAATGTAAAAATAGTGTACATATGGAGGATATTTTCCTGAGGTGGAAAAATTAGAAAGCCTGCTTATTAGTCTTGGAGTAGTCCCCATAAACTCATCTAATCAGTTTCTGAATCAATCTAAACTTCAAGCAGTCATAAGATCCTGTGATGATTAATCCACGCATTAATTATTACATTAATTTTCTTTGGAGTTTTAAACACACTGACAGCTTCATCAGTGGACCTTCAAATATTCTGTTCTAAGAAATAGTGAATGTGAGTTCCTATTCACTCCTACTTTTCTCTCTTGACTGTAGATGAGTGAAATTTGCAGAGCTTTTTCTTTAAAGGATAAAAAAATTTTGAGCTCTTTCACTTTTCCTCGTATAAAAATTATTCCATACCTTTGATTGCTCTCATTTTTTTTGTGTGTATTTTCTACTGCTTTCCTCTTGGAGGATGAAAGAATCAGAACAACACATAATACTCACAATACAAACATGTTTCATGAGCTGGTGAAAGAGGACAGGCAGAGGATTATTCTACTTGTTCTCTGTTCTTTTCTTCAGATTTCCTAATGTTTTATTTAACTTTTTGATGGACCCTGAGAATAGCAGTGAGATCTTAATGGAATTGTCAACAGTAACTCAAAAGATTGCTTTTTCTGCATGCTGATAGCTCATTTAGAGCCCATCATCTTATGCATGGTTAAGAACGGTTTTACCCACGTGTAATACTTTGTATTTATCAGCATCTCAGCTGCTGTTTTTTTTGCCCAGTTGCTCAGTATTGTGAACCATCTGCAGCACTTCACAGTTGAACTCTGTTTTATTGCCTTAAATAATAGCATATCATCAACAAATTTAATTATCTCATTTTTCCATGTGACTTATGATCATGTAGGATGTGAGTTTTAGCACTGATTCTTTCAAAGAGTACAAAGTACAGAGGCTATCATTAACGTAATTATTTAAGTTACACAGTGAGGTAAATAATGTTCTTAATTGGCAAGCAATACATGGTCTTTCGTCCTTTCCCTGTGATTTTTCAAAAACTTTTAGATTTTTTATTTTGCTTTTATTCATTCTCTGTGGGCTGAGATGGAAGAGTATCACAGAGGATATTGCTAAATGTTTTCTAAAGATTCTGCCTTTTACTTTAGTGACTGTTGCATAGCTGATATTTTTGCATAATAATCTATTCTGCTCTGCATCAAGGCCAGATCTTGTTTACCACTCAGTGGGGAGCTTCTGATCTTTCATGTCATGTCATCATTAGGCTTTCACATCATCTACTCCGTAGACAATTTTTTTTCTATTCATCCTATACTCTTCACTTGCAATTATCACAGAATAAGAAGTCTCTTAAGTCATGTCTTCCTACAGTTTGCTTCAAAACTGTTGTAAAATCAATTGCGCTTTTACACTGTGTCTTTTGTTTGCTCCATTAGCTCAGCTATAGCAAAGATGAGAATTTCTCCATCCTCACCACTGTTGAGGATGAAAGTCAGCCCTTTCTTCTGAACATAGGAAAGGACTGCATAACAAGGGACTTTTCAGAAAGAACCTATTGATGGCCTCTTTGACAGCTAATTGGTAGTCCTTAGTTTTTCCTTTTCCCAAGCCTCTTGCATTGTGTAGAGTAGCTTTGCATTTAATCAGGGGATCTGATGTGCTATTGACCGTATTTCAGTTTTAATGTTTGCTTTGAAACTTACATACACAGTACCTTCTTTTCATTAGCATTTGAGGCCAGTCCTTAGCAATTACGTTTTTTTTCCCAGGCATGATGCCATGTCTGTATATGGCTTCAGCTGGAACATCAAGAAGTGACGTGCTTCATCTGGCTTCTGAGACCCTCCCAGCACAGGGGAGAGAACACACTCAGTGGGAGTTCTCAGCTGCAAGAGCCCGTATTTCTCACTCTCCTTGGAATGGATGAAGGAGGTTGATACTCATGGTTTCATTTTTTCTCTGCCACTGTTATGTTGTATGTACAGATCAGGAATGACTGTAAGATTCTTGCCTGCAGGATTCTCCCCATCCTATTAGATGGTGCAGGTAAAAATTTGTGTAGCAACCAGGAATCATAGTGCAAGAATCACAGAACAGAATCATAGGATGGCTTGAGTTGGATGGGAGCTTTAAAAGTCATCTAGCTCAAATCACCTGTAATGAAGAAGCACAGTTCTGCACTGTGATATCATCACTGCTCTCCAGTCAATATGGTGCTTGGGCACACACTGGAGCAGCCAGGACCCAACATGGCAGGATACTGCTTTTCCTAAGGATACAAAAAGAATGGAGTGCACTGGACTGTGAGGGTCACCATGTGGCCTTCAGAATACTCATGCTACTGACTGAGGCCTGCCATGGGCACTGTGTTATGTCGGTCCTGTGCTTCTCCTAACTCCCTCTGCTAAACTTTGGGAATTCACATTGTTTATTGTCATTAATTACTCACCAAAATCTTCGTATTTGGCACTTGTATCACTCAAGAGATGGAGGATGCTCCAGCTGAGCTAATTTGTGATGTTTCCTTGGGATAAGAAATCTTCTGAAGTCAGAGCTTTCTTCCTTGAAAAACTGAAGCCAACATGACAATTCAGAGAGGATTGGTATTCCTCATGCTTTGTTCAGTGAGACGTGCTCTTTTTCTCAGCACACAGCCATTCCTCTCTCTTCCAGGAGAGGAGCAGGATGGTGTTATAAAGCAGAGTGGGATGAAGTGTGGATTAAACAGAAACCTTTTGCCAAGTGAAGTTATCCAAAGAATAAATCACAAGGTTATATTTACTTCTAGAAACAAAAGAGCAGTTCAGGAAGGGATCTGACAAGATTTCAATTCAGCCATATCTGGCAGCACTGACTCACGCCTGTGATAGAGAAGATACTCAGATTCTCTGAAGTTTGTCCTATTTTCTAGACCTCTCAGTTGAGCCAGTGTCTGTGACAGAGAATAACAGCTGAGAATCTTTGATCATGATAGATAATGTGACACATGATTATTGCATGAACAAACAAAATCCATAGCAAATGTTTGCTTCAGACATGTGGGACTGCCCATTAACACTATGATAACTAAAACCTGTGAGTCCTGTAATGCGGTAGGTAGCTAAGATAATGCAGTAAGTAGCTAAGATAATTTATGTGGTGTTTTGCCTAGCTAGAGAGAAGGGAGTAAATGCTACATAGGCAAAATGGAAGCT
The DNA here is from genome assembly GCF_987193195.1 of Phasianus colchicus. Classification (NCBI taxonomy): domain Eukaryota; kingdom Metazoa; phylum Chordata; class Aves; order Galliformes; family Phasianidae; genus Phasianus; species Phasianus colchicus. The sequence goes on from NC_143436.1 coordinate 123,075,167, forward strand.
TCATTAACTAGTCTTAAACTGAGCCAAACCATAATCTGTTGCCAGCAAACTGCTTTAGTAGGATTTTACCCCTTGAAATATCACCCAGTCTCTCTGTTAGCACAGTTCACCTGTGGTTCTCCAAACTTGAAGCTCATTTCATTAAACTGTGTGCTCCTGTGCTTATTGCAGTCAGGTTTGTTCTCAGCCCTTCTCTCATCCGCAGTCAACAGCGTGCAAAGCTCTTTCTCCAGTCTCTAAGTACTTCTATGAATGGGGGGTGCACAGCTACAGAAGATGGTGACAGACATTGCCAGCTGGCTGGTTTTTAGCTGGGAAACTTTTCTGATGGAGAGAGGTAATACCAAACAATTCTTAAGCTGTCCAAAGGGAATATGGCCAACAATATTAAAAAAAGGAAAAGAAAAAAAGAAAAAAAGAAAAAAAAAAAAGAGGAATGCTTTTTAACCTTTCTTCTGTTTTTGTTGTTGTTGTTGTTGTTGTTTGTTTGTTTTTTGAGAAAAAGAAATGCACCTCTCAGGTCAAGAGAGCACTAGAGACCTTTTTTACAGTGTCTATTCTGATTCAGCTGACACAGATAAAGGAAATGAATTAGTCTCTGCCTCATTATTTTTTACATCTCTGATTTATTTGGCTCAGAGAACATCTATAAACTGCCAGAGTTATCATACAAACAAAGTGTTGCATAGCTCATATACTTTTCTAATGTGCACAAGACAGCCAAGTATCATTTATTTTTTACAGAAAAATATTTACAAAAGTGGTGCAGCTTGCATAAATATCACCAAGATGGTATTACAACTGTGAGTGTAGAAGAAGAAAGGAGCAAAACTCCCAGGCAGGCAGGAAGCAGGAGCAGCAGGCACATGCTGACCATGTCTGTATGAACAGTCATGACCATATGGACTTCATGACATTCTGTGCTCCCTTTGACCACCCAGTCCTGAGGTCTTTGGCCATATTCTCTAGCCTAGGTGCTGCAGCAGGGGAGCTGTGCCTCTCTCTGGTAATAGAGACATCAGAACAAGTCAAGCCTTTTCTTTGCTGTGCCCTTTTGACTCTGTGCCATAGCAACTGCTTCAGGGAAGAGGTTATTTTCATTTCCTGTCCATTCATTGCTTTCTGTTGCCACTCTCTAAGCATCTTTTCTCCTAAGTCTTTTGACCTGGTGAATCAGAGTAATGAAATTTTTATGAAAGGCTGACTTAGCTTCGAGAACACCACTCATTGCAAATAACTGTTTGAGGTATTAGACTTTTCAAGGAACCAGGGTGTGAAACTGTGGGCCACTGAGACCCTTTCTTGGTTTTTTTTCATTAGCTGAAAAATTCCTCCTTGCAGAGGAATTTAAGATATACATTGGAGTATTTGACAGTCATGAACTGCTGAGTGGGCATGGATGATGGGTTGATGGTTGGACTAGATGACCTTAGTGGTCTTTTCCAACCCTAATGGTTCTATGATTGTATGGTTCTATGAATGGAACAAAGTTCAACTAAGGTAAGTGTCAGATGTCTCACCTGGATAGAGCAATGCCAGACACAGGCACAGATAGGAGATGAGTGTTTGGGGAGCAGCTCAGGTAGAAGGGACCTGGCTGTGCTGATGGCAGCCGCTCAGCATTATCCAGCAGTGTGTCCTGGCACCCAAGGGGCAAACCATATTTTGGGGTGCATCAAACACAGAATAGCCAGCTGGTCAAAGGAGGCAATGTTCCTGCTATATTTAGTGCTGGTGTGGCCTCAAATCGAGTGTTGTGTGCAGTTCTGCTAGCAGACTCTTCTTCTGGTAATTGATGACAGGACTTGCAGGAACAGCATGAAGATGTGTACTAGGGGAGGTTCAAACTGGACATTAGGGAAAATTTCTGTGAGGCAGAAACAGGCATCCTGAAGAGTGATTGATGCCCTATGTCAGTCATCATTCAAAAGATATTAGGTATTTTGTTAGTCCTGAAGTAACTGGGTAGTTGGACCTGGTGGTCTCTGTAGGTACCTTCCAACTGAACTACTCCTATTCTATTCTATTCTATTCTATTCTATTCTATTCTATTCTATTCTATTCTATTCTATTCTATTCTATTCTATTCTATTCTGTCCTCCCCCTCTGGGGGAGAGCTGGAATGGAGCATCAAGGGGGTGTGCACAGCTAAGGAAACTGATATAATACATTGCCAGCTGGCTGGTTTTTAGCTGGGAAGCATTTCTGAGAGAAAGAGGTAATTCTGAGCAATAAATGATTCATAAGCTGGCCAAAGAGAAGCTGGCCAAAATATAAAAAGTGAAGTCTGGAGAAAAAAAAAAAAAAAGCTTTTTATTCTTTATTCTGGCTTTTTGGGAAAAGAAGTTGTACCTTCCAGGTCAAAAGAACACTAGAGACCTTCTTACAGAGTCTGTTCTCATTCAACTGACACAGATAAAGGAGATGTATCAGGCTCTGCCTCATTGTCTTTGTCCATTCATAGAGCCCTCTTATTCCATAAGTATGAACATCCACTAGGGGGACAAAAGTAATGTGCATTTGTGGTTTGGCAGCACATCAGAAGAGTGGGAAGTTTTGTCTACCCCTCCATCTGCTGCAGGTCACTTTAAATGACAGGAGATCTGGCAGGCAAAAGCATAGTAGAACACATTTTCCTCTCACTTCTTTCCAGAATTGTCAAAGATAGCATTATGATGAATAATTATGATAACAAGTTACAAATACCCCAAATATTTTTCTTGCAGTTATATTGAGGATTGTGTTTGTTGCTGTTTCTCATATCCTTGTTTCCTGAATATCATTCTGGATGATATCCTCATATCCTGCTGATAATAATCAGTCACTATCAAAACTCAGATTAAAATGTGTATTGAATTATTTTTAATATATATTTACAACATTAAAATACTCTTTCAGTAATGCAGAGGTTTGCATGATTGCTGAAAAATCCATAATATTAACAAATTCCAAATAAAAATTTTAATAGACTTTGTGCTTAGAGAGATTCTTCTGAAAAGACACGAAGGACAAATGTGGAATATATTATCATGTTTCATTCATGGCACATGAGTGATGTGCCACCCTGAAAGGGTTGGACATTTTGGAATGTGGTGCCAGAGCAGCTGTCATATTTAAGTGTATTCCTTGTTTCAGGCTCTCACAAAGTATCTTAAAAATGTTACCTTCAAAGTGCTGCTTAATTAATCTAATGGGAATTTCAGGCATTGTGATCTACTTGAAGAGGTATAATAAAGCATCTCTTAACAGGGTTTGAAGAAGATTGGATTATCATGGGAATTGAAATCTCCATGTCATAAGAAATATGTCATGTTTTTATGCAGGGTACTATAAATCTTAAATACAATCATCTCCCCAATGAAAAGTGTCCTTGAATCTCTCAATGTGACCAGTATTTAGTTTTCTCCTGATAAAAATTGCAATGCAAGCAAGTTACTGAAAGGAAACCTGAAGTATGGGTTCAGAGAGGTCTGATAGAATAGAGCATATGCATGCTGTATCTCCATGGTTAAGTATGAGACCCCATAGGAAGAAGAGCAGAGTACCTTTTGCTTACAGCCAGGTCCCTTAGTCAAAGAGCCTGTACAAGAGTGTGTGTCATTATGCCCAAGCCCTGACTACTGCAGCATTTGTACCTTCCATGGAAAGGCTCCTTGGCATTTCTGTAGAATCAGATCTTGAATCTTCCTTTGGAAAATGTTAGGATGGGCTCATACCAGCTAGGACCCATGTTTATGATTGCCAGAAAGCAGATATACCAACATTTGCTTTGGCAGACTAGGGGTGTTGTGCGATGAAAAAGATTACCACAGAGATATTTGGAAGTGCTGTACAAATCCCAACCTTGTGCAAACTATAATGGTAGATCGAGATGTCAGAAAGAGCAAAGATAAAAGAATAGAACTGTACAGAGACAGTTAACAGAAGTGCACCCTATGTATGAATACTGACTGTTTCCCAACTCCTTAACCACTGTCACATATATTTACTGAAGCACTGTTTGGTAGTTTCCCCTGATGGACAGCTAAAGTCCACCACACCACTCTCACCCTTTTCTTCCTCAAAGGAGAAGGACAGAAAAAGGCTCAAGGACTGAGACAAGGACAAGGAGATCACTCACCAATTGCTGTCATGGTCAAAAAAAACCCCACCTCATTGTAAGAAGATTAATGAAATTTATTGCCTATTGGTAGCAGACTAGAGTAATGAGAAATAAAAGCAAGCTAAAATCAACTTTCCTTCACCCATCCTCTTCTACCTCCTCCCTGCGAGTGGCTCAGGAGAAGGAAGCTGTGGTCAGTCCGTAATCCTTTGTCTCTAATGCTCCTCCATAGTCACTCTCAGCCCCTGCTCCATGTGGATCTCTTCCACAATACTGCCTTTCCTGAACTGATTCCTGTGGGCTTCCCATGGGCTGCAGCTCTCCCAGCACCGCCCCAACACAGCTCCATCCCATGGAGTCCACCCTTCAGGCACTGATCCCAACAGAAGTCCCCATGGGTGGCAGCTCCCCCAGCCCTCCTATCCCATCGTGGGCCCCTCTCTATGGGACAAGGGGTCATGGGCACAAACTGCAGCACAGGATGTTCCCTCTGAATGCCAGGCAACACTTCTGTGCTGTGCAGATGGACAGTGTTGGCACAGGCTGCCCAGAGGCTGTGGAGTTATCTCCTTGGAGATCTTTGAAAATCGCCTGGATATGGTCCTGGGAACCCTGCTCTGGGTGTCCCTGTATGAGCAGATTTCTCATAGAGCCCCAGAGGTGCCTGCCAACTTCAGCTATCCTGTGATCCTCTTCTATTTGGTCTCTCTAAATCCACACCATCTGAATAACCCTCTCTTCAGCCTTTCAACTTTTGTGGAAAAGCATCCTGACAGGACACTGCAGAGCCAACTTTGGGAAGTAGAAGGTCCTGAGGGAGACAAATACAGACAGATCTGCAGATGTGGAATGATATATCTCTGCCCTTCAAAACTATCAGATAAGCATGACAGCAGTTACTGATAGACAAGCACCGCTGCAGACTTACCCATGAGAAGGCCTCATTTTAGAACTTCACATCTGAAGGTGCTAAAGGATTCAATTCAAAACAATGTCTAACATCCTGTATCTCTCTGTAAGAGGAGCCTAATGGATCCTCATGGTATCCTTGAAGCTGACAGAGCATCCCTCTCAAAAGCAAGTCAGAGGAGATGCTGCACTCTGTGGTGCATCCAGGTCATAATCACTGCAGCACACAGGGAGATTAATTGTAGCTTAGATTGACTGACAAGATTGGCACAAGCTTAATCAAAGAAACTCCTTTATGAAGAGCTGTCAAGGTTTCCTACAACTCGTAATTTAGAAACATGATTATTAACATTAGCTTTTTATTTCCATGCTATTATAAAGCCAAACCTTCTCTGATATCTGAAGAGAAAGATCATGTAAAAACTATGTTTCTGAAATCCCAGAAACAGTGTTTTCCTGATGTTTGCTTTTTATCTATCCTGTAAATTATGAAATTCATTGCAAAGAGAAGCAAACTCTAAAAACAAAAGGTTTTATTTTTATCTTTAGTCATATGTCTTTGCTTATCTTCGGAAATAATCTTTAGACCCACCTTACCATCCTCCATATGCTGATAACAGCTGTATTCAGATGAAAATCTGGTCCTGCGCTCATAGAGGAAGTCAGCATAACAATTATGCACATCCAAACAATGTAATCAAGAGGATTTAAATGCTTGGTGTGAGTGAAATCTATGCGATTATCTGTGTTCAATGAACAGAGCTCAGCCACAGCAAGGTAAGGCACAGTGAGCTCAGTGCCCACAGTAAAGGTAATGGCAGTGGCTGCTCTGCTTTGAGACTCATCTTGAGGAGGAATATAATATGTTTTTGGCTCTGAAAAAGAGAGTGGAATCATATAGATTATAATTATAATTATATATATAATTATATAATTTCATATATATTTATATAGAATTATAATTCTATAATTATAGAATCACTGAGATTGGAAAGACCACCAAGTTCATCTAGTACAACCACCAACCCATGCCTGTGACAACTCTATTAGGGTAAGGTTACATTGGTTGGCTTTTTCAATGAAAGTAATGTTGGCTTTTGCAAACTTCTCCATCAAATTATCCATCACTTCTTTTTTTTTAATAAATAATCATCTCCTTGTCCATTTCCTCAAGCATAGCCATGTGGCCAGCTTTTCCCAAAAAAGCATCTCACATTGCTTGAAAAGCCTCAACTTGTCCTTTTACAGGGTTTTCTCTGAAGCCTAATTTTCACATAGCAACTAGAAGAAATCTGCTAAGAAATTTGCTGTGGGAGAGAACTGGCAAGGACTATTTTATGGAAACCTTCCATCATCTTTGTGCTCTACACACAGCATGCTCACAGTAAGTCCTCATATCTTCCCTCCTGGTCATTGGTGGTAGATAGCTCAACAATTTTAATGCTTGAGATCTACTTACATGCATACACTGTGCATAAAGAAGCAAAGCCCTGCTCCAGAAAAGCAAATAGAAGATAACATATTTAATTAATAACAGTACATTATAGACTCTCACAACATTATTAAGGGTTAGTTTAGCTTCCCACATCTACTGTACAAGCAGCAAAGAAGCACAAGTTTGTGCAGGTGGACCTCTACTTTTATGGAGTTACCTCTGCATTCACTAATGTGGAGCTGGAAGAAGTATCAAGCATATTGGTTCAGGAGTCATTGTAAGACAACTCCACTGTTACAGCCTTGGATTCAGAAAAGCTTGTTAATGGGATATATTAAATTACATTAGATTGAACAAATAGGAAGTGTTTCCTTTCCGTAGGAAATAGTTTATCTCCAACATTGGAAATGTTTCAGCTCAAATTTCTCGATTGCTAACAAAGCACAGATCAGCTGTGGCAAAGTTTCAATTCCTGCACAAACTCATTTTGGTTCTGGAAAAGCTCCATGTATTGGAAAGGCTTTGAAGAATGGCAACCCAGAAAGCCATCCTGGGATTGTGAGATAGCAGTGAAAACACACTTTTTTTTTTTTTTTTTTTTTTGTTAGTAAACATTTTCTTGTTTCTCTCAACACAATTTTATATTTCCTTCTTCTGAGCAAGAGGATGCATTTGTAGATGTAATTCACAGATTATAGATTTGCTTATGTGTGTGACTGTATAGTGAATTCGTATCAGATCTGTTCCCTTCTTAGGTAATAACTACATTCTCAACTTTCCTGGAATCTTTGCTAGAATTTTAACATATTTAGAAGAGTTTAAACTAATAAATTGAAACTGATGATAAACAGAATATCAGTCTACTAAATCAAAGGGCAATCTTTCATAATGCTTTCTGCTCCAACAAAATTAGAAGGCAGCTGAGGCTGCACAATACTTTGCAGAACTATGCCTTACAATAAGAGATGATGGTGAAAGCAGAAAAAAAACACTTTTAAATCACAATAATTAAACTAAATTGATTAAGCTGCCTTAAGGATCCTAAAATATCTCCCAGTAAAAATATTCTCAGTCACCTCTGAACAGCTCTGAATGAGAGTGCAGCTAATCATCCTAATACAAATGTATAGGAAAAGAGGATTCGTTAGCTCCATTGCCTGATAAGGGTCTCCTTTAAACTTGAAGCAGAAAACTTAATAAAACCCAATAATCTGAGGAGTTATGAGGTAGAGATTTGAAACATTTTCTTAATTAATATATTAATAGACCTCAATGTCTGTGATAGGAAACATCTCAATCTACCAAAATATGTTGTAGCAGTAGAGTCTGAAAGACCTCCCATACCAATGGAAATACTATGAACTGGTAATTAAAGTTAGCAATGGACAGTACAACAGAAAAACTGTTCAAGCTTTAAATAATCTTGTTAATAGTAGGTCAAACACAGTATGAAATGTGAGCAACAACATAAATCTGAATGACATAATGACAAGCAGAAGAAACTGAAATATGAATGACTCTGTTAATATGACATTCCTTGGACAGGGAGAGGAGGTGATGGGCTCTGCTCCTGCGAGCTGATGGGTGGATGGGAATGGCACAGAGCTGCCAGAGAAGGGTCAGATTGGGCATTAAAAAATGTTTCCTTACTGTGAGTGTGGTCAGATGCTAGAAGAGGCTTCCTAAAGAGGCAGTTGATGTCCCATGCCTGCCAGTGTTCATGGGGCATTTGGATGATGCGCTCAGTAACATGCTGTAATTCTAATTAGCCCTGAGTTGGACAGCAGTTGGACTTGATGATCTTTGAAGGTCCATTCCAACATTCTATTCTATTCTATTCTATTCTATTCTATTCTATTCTATTCTATTCTATTCTATTCTATTCTATTCTGTTCTGTTCTGTTCTGTTCTGTTCTGTTCTGTTTCGTTCCGTTCCATTCCATTCCATTCCATTCCATTCCATTCCATTCTATCCTATCCTACTCTACTCTACTCTACTCTACTCTACTCTACTCTATCCTATCCTATCCTATCCTATCCTATCCTATCCTATCCTATCCTATCCTATCCTATCCTATCCTATCCTATCCTATCCCATCCCATCCCATCCCATCCCATCCCATCCTATTCCATTCCATTCCATTCCATTCCATTCCATTCATGAAGCACACTGACACATCTAATACCCACATCCAGCTAGCAGTGCTCTTTGCTGTAAAGACAGAAAAGATATTAAAGGCTTGGTGGAATAGACTGATGATCTTACATGCAGTAAAGCTGAAAAAGAGCACTGTCCCCATCAAGCTGAGAGCTGCAGTTGATTCTTGGAGTGCCAAAGCTGTTGTGTAACAGGTGTGCAAATTGATATGAAAATATGATATGAAAGATGACTCATGGTTTCTTCCCAATGAGCTAGATGCAAAGCCCACTGATGTCAACGTAGCACAGGAGAGCTTCCATAACTCAACTCTGTATTTCTCCTGTTATCAATCAACCTAGAGCAGCTGAATTTCATAGCACACATCTATTAAGAGCATTCAATAATTATAACACAGTTCCTTGGAGCCTTTTGTTTTCACAGGCAGCACTTCCTGCAGTGTTTCTGAGTCCCTTGCTCCATCTGCATCCCCTCGCACTGCATCTATGCTCCATTGCTGCTGCATGTCAGTAACAGCAGAAATAAGAGCCCTGAAGATGTAGAAAATCTCTGCCAAATCCTTTCTGTCTACAAGTATGTCATCAGTGCAGTGCTGACTGTGGGAGCAAACTGGATTCAGGATGAGGACACCCAGCAGGAAATGAGAATCCTTGATTTTTATGTGACACATCTCTGCTTTTGTCTATTTGGTTGCTGGATATACATAATGTTTCTAGTGCTTGAAATTTCACAAAAAAAGGAATGTGAATAAACGTACTTACTAAGCCCGAGATGTTTTCTAACTAGAAAGCAACAGAAGCCTTCTTGTTTCATCTATCATGCTTTATTAGCTAGAAGTTTTGTGTAATCCAATATTTACCTTTTGATAGAATGTTCACTTTGTGTTCATATTTCTGTATAGGTCAGTCTTGCACATTTTGAAAAGCATGGAGAACAAAATAAGAAAATACATAAAAAGGCAAAAAACAAAAAACAAAAACAAAACAACAACAACAAAAACAAACAAACAAACAAACAAAAAAAACAACCAATCAACAAAAACAGAAACCAACACACAGAATCAATCAAATGAGAATATATGCTTTCACATTTTGGCTTTTTTTTCTTATGAATTCCCTTCCGATTGTGACTTCAAAGAGCTGAAACATTAATATTTGTGCAAAATCTCATTTGATAAGGGAATTCTTTTTTCAATATTTTTCATGTCAGATTACGTGGCATCTGGAAAAGAGAAAAGAAAATGTGTTTCAAGCAAAATAAACTACATTACCTCTGTTCACAGTAATCCAAGACCTTTGTATTGTAGACAGATGGCTGAATGCACACAAATATTACTTTACAAAGCAATAAATAATATGTGGAGAAGGTATTAAAAATACACTGTATAAAATATGTACATTTTTGTAGCTCATAACTAAGCTTTTTCACACGCGTGTTTGAAAACATATGAAGTTTGTTGTATCTTCATCTGCCTTCAGAGTGAACTACAGATAAAGCTGGTCTATAATATGAAACTGGCTCTCTCTGTTACAGTTTTTATAGAAAGCAAATACTGTGTGGTCTTTTAAAGATACTTTTTAAAGTGCGTGTCATGGTAACAGGTTGCCAGGCCTCCTGAACTGATTCCTAACTTCTTCTAGACTGCCATCAAGTGGTCCTGTATGCACTTTCAGAACACTTAGAACCACATGCTGATTTTTCCTTCAGTAGGAAAGAGCTGAACTAGAATTGCCTTTCTGGAGTCTGGCACTCACTTATTATCTGTAGGGATCTGCTTCTAGTAAAACAGATGGGTTCTCCTTTGGGATTGCAAACCACTGAGTCAGGAAAGTGTTTCACAGTTGTTTATTAGCTTTTTTCAACCTAGACTTTATTCCTCAGATTGTACATCACAGTTTACCTCTTAAGGGCAATACAACTCTGACAGGAGAAACAAACACAATTTTATCAAAGATCACCATGTTTCCTTTTGGACATCAGTAAATTGCATTACTCTTGATATTTGCCTCTGTCATCTTATTAGTGTATAGTGTAATCATAGATCAAGGGCTATGATTAGCCATGCCTCTTGCCCTAACCCTTCAACCCGTGGTTTAGAGAGCATAAGTGTAAGCACTGTGCACATGAGATTGGCCTGAGACTATTCTGAATTTGCTATTTGCTGTCTTCTCCTGAATGAGACTATGGGAATAAAAATGTTCTCCTTAGTTTTTCTCCTGTTTAGTCTGATATGTAAATAACCACAGGGCACAGAGGAAGCAGAGCTCCCCTCCCCTCTCCTCCCCTCCCCTTTTCTCCCCCTTCCCCTCCCTCTTCCCCTCCCTCTTCCCCTTCCCCTCCCTCTTCCCCTTCCCCTTCCCCTTTCCCTTTCCCTTTCCCTTTCCCTTTCCCTTTCCCTTTCCCTTTCCCTTTCCCTTTCCCTTTCCCTTTCCCTTTCCCTTTCCCTTTCCCTTTCCCTTTCCTTTTTCCAGAATGCTTTGAACCAGTTGGATGAGAAGATCTGTCCAGTAGGCATGTTATAATCCCTGCTCTCCACCCCATACTTCAGACTGGTTTCATATCCACCTCCCACTAAAACACTGCAGAGGAATGGTGGTGTGACCTAGAATAATGCTCTGGCTGATTATGGAGCTGGATGTCCTGGCACAAAGCCCATGTTCATCTGTTTCAAAGCAACATATTGGAAGGACGTAAGGGACTGACTTTTCTTGAAAAAGCACAGCAGCACTTACTAAAAGATGTTTAGCATAAGACAGGAATTTTGCCATGAAGTGTAATTAATTTATACTAAGATGGATTAAATCATTTATTTCAAAAGAATTCTATGATCAGTTCCCTTTAATTCATATCCACTTATGGTAAAATAGAAACAAGCAGTTTTAGACACCTCTAAAATGTGTTTTGGCAGTGATTTTAAGTTAAAACTAGTGTAGCTTTCAATGGTAATCTTAGCATAAAACAGGGTGGTTTTTATTCCTCTTGGAAATGATGGTATGGTGATAGGAGAGGTCTCTATTGATTTACTGAAGAATCACTGAATCACAGAATGGTTGGCCAGGATGGAGAGGGTAAGCTGCCCCCTTATCATCACAGTGCCTAGCGCTCACAATAAGCCACACAGTTAACATTCAGGGGATTGCTTACTGCTCAGATAAGCACCACTGAACTTCTTGCCTTTAAAGGAGGCTGAATATGAGCAAGAAGGTATATTATTTCTAACTGTGAATAAAAATACAGCCTTTCAATTTTGTAATGGAAACATTCATTTCATACAAGTCAAACTAATTGGGAGAATCAAGATCACATGCATGTTTTCTTGTTAGTTAGAGGCTCTTCAAATTATTTTTTTATTTAACACAAAGAAAAATTCATTAGCTTACACAAAATTTTGAGTTTTTTTTCTACATAGATGCTCATGTTAATCACCCCAGCCCTTATTTCCCAACATTTTTCTTGCTTAAAACTATTGCTGCCATGAAGAAAAATCACAAACAGCTGAAATTTTCATACTTAACCATTTCCTAAAAGGCAAAATTTAGAAACACTGCAACACAGATACCCAGAGCTGAAGGACTCTGAATCCTTTCCTTGGTGTCAATCTTAGAAAATGTATGTACTTCTTAATTCTTTGATTGCAATCTCTTTGATTATTTACATTGATTTTCAAAATGGATGAGAACTTATTTTAGAGACAAACCGTGCTGAATAACCCTGAACTAAAGCCAGAACAGCTGGAAGCTGTGATTTGCTCAGTGTCTTCATCTCCCACTACTTTCCATGAGAGCAAAGGGAATGCGGGAATCTCAAAAAATCAAATTCCTAACAAATCCTCTATAATTTCTGTCCTGAAAAAATACTGATGTGGCTCAAGATGTCCCTGTTAAATATTAGTTTCATATTTCACACTGATTCATCTGATGGCACCTACAAGTATTTAATGATCTGTAACACTTCCGACCCCAGATGAAAAACCCAAATCCCTGTAGTAAATAGTAACACTCCTACTATGCTACACACAGCAGCCTGACCAAGAGACTTTTGGTCACCCACCCACACACTGCAGCTGGTGGGATGTGACATGGTTGCCACGTGTAGGATGGGACAGAGAAGACCAAGAAAATAACAGAATCACAGAATAGCTTGGGTTGGAGAGAACCTCAAAGCCCACCCAGCCCCAACCCCTGCCATGTGCAGGGCTGCCCCCCACCAGCTCAGGCTGCCCAGGGCCCCATCCAACCTGAGCGCCTCCAGGGATGGGGCACCACAGCTTCTCTGGGCAGCTGTGCCAGTACCTCACTGGCTTCAAAATGAAAAGTCATCTGGCTCAGGGGGAATTTCCCATGTTTACAGCATTTATGGCATGTCCCTCAATCTCCAAGGAACATTTTGTTAAGTCTGTATTTCAGAGCCCTAAAATGCAGCATTTCCCAAAAAGCATGACCTCTGGTGGCTCTCCCCAGCCCAAACAGGGATATTTTTGAGGAGAAGGAAGCATTTGAGCGTGCATTTCTGCAGTTGCCTGCCCCATGGCAGGTGCTTTATCTTGGGCTTTTGAAAATTTATCGAGCACAAGCATTGCTGCAGACAGCGCTCCAGGTTCAAAGAGTTGGTGCCGCATGTGTGCCAGCAAATATTGAAATAGCTCCAGATAAGGAGCTGGGCTTTTGCAGCAGTGTAAAGTACATCGTGTTTTCGAAACCAAGGTAATGAGACAAGTAGCAAGAAGCAGAAAAACCAATTACAGCTACAACTGTATTGGTTTCATGCAAGGATAGTTCAGAAAACCTTCCTGAGGTCTCTCTTCCCTGACCTCAAATGCTGCATGGGGTTTTTTGTTATTGTAACAGAAGGATGACAAAGAAACAATCCCAACCTCAAATTTGCTCTTTCCATGATATTAAAAAATGAGTGTAAGTTTGTGAAATATCTTTCAATTTTTTTTTTTTTTTTTTTTTCCATGAACCATGTTATTGTCTTTTTCAGAATCATTGAATTGCCTTTAAGATATGAAATTGGGGGTGGAGGAGTGGTGGGATTTGAATGAAATGATGAATTTAATGAAAATTTGCAGTGTAATTTTCTTCTGTGGAATACGTCGCTGGAAATTCTGGGAAGTTGTAGGTATCTTAACTTCTGATGGAAGGTTTATATTTTACAAGTAGATCCCTCTAAGGTTTTGACTATCAGCTCAGAAAACAAAGTGAAGAAAAGGAATACCAAGGAAATGAAGCAATGGTGTGTCTGTGCAGACACCTGCAGCTGCATTTTTGGAAAGTGCTTTCCAGATCAGAGCCAAAACCCTCTCTTTCATTTCCTCAGAAATGAACTAGATCTGCTAGGAAGAAAATGTTGAAACCCACAACACCCATTTAATTCCACGCTGCTGCATCTTCATAACACTGCTGTGCTCAAAGCACTGTAGTTGCACTGAGTGCAGCCCTGAGGGAGTCACAGCCAGCACTCTCCCTCATGTTTGCAATTTGTTTACATCAGAGCTGTGTTTTCTCCTTTCCCTTGTAAATATGAATTCAGAAATTACTGAAGTCTTTCATAAAGCAAGAGTAATCTGTTGTTCGCTCCTGGTCAGGAGGGCACGTGAAGCTGCAACATCAGTGCAGCTGTGGTGAAGCATGCCATTCCTTTGATTAGATTCCTATAGGGCTGAAGAAAATATTAGTGAAAAAATCTAAGGCCAGATAGATGCATTCTCTCCATTTGGAAATGTCATAAGCAGCTGGGATCTTGACTGAATTCTCTGGAATGGTCACAGATCGATCTGGCTATCACAGATCGTGCTGACTGTCAGGAGCTACGCATGGAAGCTCAAGGAAAGCAGCATCCTGCTGAAAATTGCAGTAAATGAAGATCTCGGGCAGCCCAGTGAAGTTAAAACCAAGGCAAGGAGGTGGGCTCAGGCTGAGGGTGATCACACTGCTGCACTCATACAACATTTTGTACATTCACATCTCAAGACTAACACAAAGTTTTTTCCAGATTTCATTTTTCTTTTGCCATAGTAAGAAAAAATGGATCTTTGTCAAAGAGGATGAGAGCCATTAAAAACTCAATATTCCACTGCGGGGATTGCTTTATGGCCTCATTTGCAGCAGCTTGCTTTATCACGCGTGCAGCTTCATTGCCTGTCCTATAGCTCACACACTTTGAGAGTTATCGGCAGGACTCTGTGCTCTTGTTTCCAGGATGGCTGGTGCCTGGCACAGTATCTATTGGAGGGCGTATGTTGCAGAAGGAGGCTTGACTTGCCAGGCTGCCAGCCAGCTCTGTCCCTCTGTCTCCACAGATTTCTGTGTAGATAGAAGGAAAAAAAATGATGGGTTGGAGATCAGTCCTTGCATTGCTAATGACTCCTACTGCATAACCAGAATGTTTCACAAAGCACTACTGCATGATAAATTGCTGTGCTTCATTTTCTGTTTGTCCTTAGCCAGGTCCAGCTAAACTTTATGTGGTACATAATCACAGAATCACACACTTGTTTGGGTTGGAAGGGACCTCAAAGCCCACACCGCCCCAACCCCTGCCATGGGCAGGGTTGTCTCCCACCAGCTCAGGCTGCCCAGGGCCCCATCCAACCTGGCCTTGAGCACCTCCAGAGATGGGGCACCATGGTTTCTCTGGGCAGCTGTGCCAGCACCTCATTGCCCTCTCAGTGAAAAATCTCCCTCTAATTTCAATCTCCCCTCTTTTAATTTAAAATAATTCCCCTTTGTCCAGTTACTAGTTGCATGTGCAAAAACTCACTATCCCTCCTGTTTACAAGCTCCCTTCAAGAATTGGAAGGCTGCAGTCTCAGGTGATGAAACTCATTCACTATCTAACATCTTGAAGGCAGGAAGAGCAAAGTTGTGATGCCTGGAAAATGACATGCTGTTTCCTCTGTGACATGGCAAAAGCGCACACATTTGAAAACTGTAAACATATTCCAACTCACATTTATTCACATTACTGCTTTCACATTGACGTGGTGCAAGACAATGCTCATTTCAGATGGGGATACCAACATACCCCAGTAAACTCTTGATATCTTTCACACCATTAATTAATACTGTACTCTTAACATTAATAAATACTTGAAAAGTCTGTAAATGACCTACAATGAACTCCTTTGTAAAAGTGTTTACCTTAGTTAAAAAGGTTTATTTTGGTGTCAAAAAATGTCCTGCCAAGAATTGCTGGATGCAACTATTCTGATGAATTTTGTGGACTGGTATGGTCTTTGTCACTGCTGTAAATATGTCTGAGTTTGGTGTTGAACAGAAGGAGCTGAAGAACCATCAGAGGCAAACTAGATTTGATCTTGAGACCCTCACTTCACTCCTGTTAAAAGCATCAGAACTTGAAGCCACACAGCCCATCCAAAAAACTCTTGCAGACAGGTGCTAATGACTCGCTGCTCCAGACATGCTGCAGCCCAGGATGAGATGTGGGATGCTTCCAGATCCCCTGAGTTCTTTGAGTGCATCAGACTTCCTTGTACACACGTATGCATGCACACACGGATATCAGCACTACTCATTATCCCCACAGAGCAGAACTAAGCAGCTGCACTAGGCATGCCATGCAGCTGTCCCTGACTGTGTGTTTCAGACATAGCCTTCATGGCAGATGTGGTTGCCATTGATAAGGCTGAAGGTGGCCAAAGAGTGGTTGGTGCTCTTGAGGGAGGTCATTCGTGTGGTGCTCCTGGCCATGCTCTGGGAGCGGATGAGGAGGCGAGCTCTGCAGCAGAATAGCTGGTTGTTGAACTGCTTCCGAAAGCTCTTGCTGAGTAAGTAGAGTGCAAATGGGTTGACACAAGAGTTAGTGAATGCCAGGATCCGAGCACAGATGCTGGCAACAAAATGCAGCACTGAGGTGTCCACCTCTGAGTAGTGATAGGACCGGTATAAATAGATGATATGAGTGGGAAGCCAGCAGAAGGCAAAGAGGCACACAAAGACCAGCACTGTCCTGGCCAGTCGTTTACGAGATTCAATCTGGAAAAAGAAAGAGAGATGCAGGTTAGTAGTCTCTAGTTTGGACAAGTAGCAGTTTTTTCCCAGTGCTGCACCTTAGGGGTTAGCAGATGAAACCTGCACTAGTTATTCATATGCAATATATATATAATTCGATGTAAGCATTATATATTAAAAAACATTATTAGTGTTATTAGTATTATTAATATTGTTATTAACAGAGTAGAGGACTGGGATATTTCACAGAGCACAGAGTCAGGACTTTCTCCCTTAGGGTCATGTGGTATATGTACACAAATGTGCTGCCAACAGCTCACAGCCTTTCAAGACCAAGTGAGGTGTTCAGAGGCTAAAGGAGCTGTAGATGTCAACAGAGGACACTCTGCACTTATAGAAACAATGAGGTAGCAGCAACGTGGACCCTTCAGTTGGAAGAGCTGGGGCCAGAAGGGGCAAGTGAGTGAGAAGGTGGTGAGAAGGTTTATGATCACCTTAACATAACTGCATTTACCCAAGGGGAAGGTGCTTTCATGATTCAGCCAACATGCAGTATAACCTTCACACAAACAAGTCACATTTTTGTTTTCCTACATATGCAGGCTTGGACTCAACCCAAAGTTACTGCTCAGCTGAGGGTAGCTGAGGTAAACTGCACCTGATCTTTTGTCCACCAATGCTGCATGCTAAGATAAAAATGCCACTGAAAAACATATCTTTCTTCCTGACAAACATGAGAGTTATGAGAAAGGTCACACAAAAGGAGAGGATGGATAGCGTTACTCACAAACACTTGGACTACACTCCTGGCTGGAAGAGGATAGCCAGAAATGTGCAGGTACGACATCACTACATTTTCAAGGATCACAATGCTTTCTCATCTGGTAATTCTTGTGCCTCTTCCCAGACACTTTCAGTGATTTGCTGTCACCTGCTCCTTGTAACTGAGCATAACCTGAATGGCCTGAAACTTTCCCCAACCTCATCCCCTCTGTGCTTGTTCCTGCCCTGGTGAGGCAGCAGGGCCAAGCCAGGTTCCCAGCCACCCTCCATCCTCATTCACCTTCTGAGCTGCACAAGCAGATCAGAAGCAGCAGCTGACAAAGGCCTGTCTTTGATCAGGACAGCTGCAAGCAGGGAGGGAGTAGGCAGGAGAGACCTGAAGTGCCCATTTTAACTTTATTTTGTGCCCCTGTAATGGCACCAACTGAAAATTAGCCATTGTGCTTGGGAAGGACTGACATTTACCAGGTGATAATGTCTCCAAAGAGAGGGCTGAAAATTAAATCCTTTGCGAAGAGGCTCTGCACAGCTAAGTCATATATTCTTTTAAATGTATCCTTAATTTGATACAGGGCTATTGAGGCCACATCTGCACTATAAAGAAAGGAAGCAACACAATAAAGAAATCAATACCAGTTGTTTCAGATGGAGACCTATAGTTTCTGAGTGCACTGCAAGACAGGAATGATGGACTGGTGGTGCTAAACTGTAGCCTGGCCTTTTGCTTTCTGTGGACCTTTCCCCCGTAAGTAAAGGGAGAAAGGGCTCCTTTTACTACTCACTTTATTGTCACTAATCAAAACGGTCATTAAATCAGCAGAAAAATGATCTCCAGGGAAGAAAGATTTATACACATTCAGAAGAGACAAAGAGAAAAGGATTTCAGGGATCACACATCATCTCATGGGCAGAAAACACATTTGTTTCACCTCAGCACCAGAAGGCTACAGGAGATGAAATTACTGTTTCATGTCATCCTGAGGTGGAGATGTCAGCCTGATGCAATTACATGGACAATCATTCAGCTGACAAATGGTCTATGTCAGTTTAGTTTTGGTTGAAGAACCCCTCAGTTGAAAGGAAGGAGATCTGTCAAGGCAAATAAATTGTTCAGAAACGAGTTGTCCTGCTGTTGCCTTCTTGCTTAGACAAGCCCAAGGCTCAGATTTGTTTCAGGTTATGCATTGATCTGAAGCACTCAGTTACTCATGCTGGATTTGGATTTACCATAGGACATGACTCTTTTCCTCCCTAGAGGCTTACAAAAGGAGTAGGCAAGAGTGAGCAGTAGAAAGCTAGGACTTCAGTTGGCCAAATCCTAGCAAAGTCACTTCATTAGGATATACACACTTTCAGCAACACATTTTCAACCAGAGCATGAGACTCCCAGCAGTCCCTGACTGTGAGCTCTGCAGTGGGATAGTTCGGGGAATTTAAAAAAATAAAACAAATACTCCTGAGTGACAATAACAGAGGTAATCCTGATTTCAAGGGTATGAAGGGAAGGTTAAGAGTCTGCATCAGTCCAGAGCAAAGGCCCCACATAGGTAAATCAGATCAGTCTCAAGGTGAAAGTTAAGGATACCACCTACTGGACAGAGTAGAGGGGGATAATCACCTCCCTGTCCCTGCTGGCCACCCCTCTCTTGATGGAGCCCAGGACACCATTTGCCTTCTGAGCTGCAAGGGCACACTGCTGGCTCATATTAAGTTTTTCATCTATCAAGACCCTCAGGTCCTTCTCCACAGGGCTGCTCTCAAGGACCGCTCCTTCCAGTCTGCATGGATGCCTGGGATTCCTCCGGCCCAAGTGCAAAACCTTGCACTTTACCGTGTTGAACCTCATTAGGTTCACCCGGGGCCCACCTTTCAAATCTGTTGAGGTCCCTCTGAATGGCACCCCTTCCTTCTGACATCTCACCATCGTACTCGATTCTCTCTCCTGATGACCCTCCATCTGTCACCATTCTCCGGCCTCCACTTCCCCAGTCCATCTCCAGCCTGTACTTTTTCCCCAGCATGGCATAACACCAGCAGATGATATTGCTGTGTCCCATTTCAGCCCTGAGGACTGAATTGGAAAGCCCGCATTTCCCTCTACATGAAGGGAGACTACTTAATGGAGCAAGTCCTTTTTGATACAGAAACTTTGAGAAGTTTTCCACTGTGTTACCCCTCAGCTTCAACTTCACAACACCAGCACCAGCTTTATCTCTTCTCCTGCATCTTAGTCAATACCTTCCCAGACATTGGCATGAATCCCCTGCTGTGCCATGGTAACTGCCCTGCCAAAGTCTCTGAACATAGGAAAATTAGAAGACTACTGTTGTGACATAGTTTATGACAATCTATTAAAATTCATGCAGCAGCTGCAGTTTGCTTTAGTGTAAACTTCCCTATGTGATCTCTCTTTACTGGTTCATGGGAATTGTGGATTTTTGAAGAAAGTAGTCTCTACCTGTTTCCTTACGTGCACATTTCCTTCCACAGGGATGTTGTAAGCACTCCGGATCAAGTTCTTAGCAATGAAATAATAATATACTGAAATGACGGACAGAGGAATGATGTAAAAGATCAGAAATGATGCCATTGAGTGGATTTTGGGATGCAGCCCATCAGAATGTGGGTAAGGAGCACAGCTGATGAAAGTTTTATTAGTCCCTTTGTCATGGAAAGGATGTAAATCTGAAAATACTGCTTCAGGAATGGCAAGCAGCATGGATGCAATCCAGATTACAGCAGCTCTCACACAAAT
Source organism: Phasianus colchicus (assembly GCF_987193195.1). Taxonomy (NCBI): domain Eukaryota; kingdom Metazoa; phylum Chordata; class Aves; order Galliformes; family Phasianidae; genus Phasianus; species Phasianus colchicus. The sequence continues at coordinate 123,095,282 of NC_143436.1, forward strand.
TTTCATCAGTGCATGGGATGCTTGTATCTCCATTGGTCTTACTATAGCTTTATACCTAAAAAAAAAAAAAAAAAAGATAAATTATTTATTGACATCAACACTGATCATTTATAAAACTAAGGCATTGCATTTTTGCTCATACTTAACAGATACCTTCCATTTAGAAAAAAAAATTACTCAAGACTGAAAACAGTTACAATTTTAAATTTTGCCATTTTCAAAAGATTTCTCATTTTTAACCAACGTAACCTATTCTGTGTCCATCCAGTTTCCCGTGTTTTGGTTCTGAGTTCATTTAATTTGTCATTTACCCAACAAAGCACAGTGCTGCATCACATTAATAAGTATGTGTCCAGATAGGGTTAAGATAGGATGTGCCACCACAGACTTCTCTTGAAAAGCATTACAGCAGTTTACACCTCAATGAAAGACTCTGTAGAAGGAAACTGGATGGGTTACTCAGTTTGTAGATTTTGCCACACATTTCATTTTGAGCTGTGAGTATGCTGGCCTTTTGGAAGCAAACTCTGATGCTTCCTCAAACTAAGCTTTCTGTGTGTAACAGAGGCAGCAAGTATGAGGTTCTGCACTGATTTAACTGGGTAACTGCCCTATTTACAGAACAAACATGTATTCAGCTTCTAGTTAGAAGCAAAATCCTGTTCAACATACCTGCTATTTTACATCACACACATAGATTTACATATGCATTTATATTTCTGTAGAAAACATAAAAACACATATAAGAACATAGATACTGGCATTTACATTTACATCGTGGATGGTCACACACTGGCACAGACTTCCCAGTGAGGTGGTTGATGTCCCATGCTTGTCAGTATTCAAGAGGCATCTGTTCAATGCCCTCGTTAATAAACTTTTGGTTAGCTATGAAGTAGTTAGGCAGTGGACTTGATAATCTTTCCCTTCCTCTTTCCCCTTGTCTCTCCCTCTTCTTCTCTCTCTCCCTCTCCCTTTCCCTTTCCTTTTCTCTTCTATCTGGACATCTTGTCACATGCAGATGTTTCTCCATACAGTTCCACAGGTGCCTCATGTAGATGATTTTTTCTTTAACAAACTGCCCTCATTAGTTTTCTGTTTAACTGCTTCTTCTCAATACCTCCAATTCCTCCTTACTCCAGCTATACTGCTACAGTAGTCAAACAGTATTTTCCAGGCTTGCTTAGCACTTCTTTAACTTGCATGCTGAAGCTGGATGGGGCTTAAGTGGTGTCATATAAAAAGCACAATCTTCCAGGCCAAGATCATAATCTCAGGTGAAGAAAACCATGGCACACACACAAATATGGTGTTGCAAATGTTGCAGTAATAGAATGGATGAGCCAGGCAGATTAGTAAAAAAATGCAGCTAAACCAGCTCAGTTTGCAGTTTGCTTCACCAGAAAATTGGCAGAAGCACTAACTGAATGTCTTCAGTAAAGCTTAAAGAACATAAACACGAAAGGAAACAAATTACAATATAGTCATAAATTTATTTAATTCAAAACTATTTATGTAGGTGTTTATTATATGCTCATCAACATGGCATGTTAGTGTAATTACTTCAGGGATTTTCTTGTGTATCATATAGCCAGCTGAGAGAATATTTTCCAGTATTAATTTCCAGTAGCATGAATGAATGGAAGTATACAGAGAAAGAGTCTGTTAAATTTCTATTAACATTAAGATTGAAGAGAGACAGAAAATTGATCCATTTCAAGTTATTAGTACATTTTAATTGGAGATGTCATTTCCAAACAATATAATTTTGAAAGAACATGATTAAAAATGGCTAAGAATGCTGGCACTGATAATTAGGCATTTAGTATGTTTTATAAAGCCTGCTATGACAGATTTAAAAGAAGATGTGAGAGACTTTTTACTTGCAAATGGCTCTCTGTAGAGGCAAATCATGAGGTCAAAAGCACAAAAAGATGAGACAGAAAAAACAAAGCAAGCAAAAACAGGTTTTGAAGGTGCGGTTCGTCAGACGTAGGAACACAGGTGCATGTTTCCTTAGGAGCTTGAAGATAGAATCAAATTATTTTGTTGACTATATTCATGACATTTTTTATGGTGGGCTAACTTATTCAGTGATTGTGTTCATCTGAGTATTGATACTTAATTGCTTGGTATTGATCTGGTGGGAGCCTTCATTTCCAGCTGCCTTACAGATGATCAGTGGGCACATCCCCAAGTTATGTTTCATCAGTTCTGCCTCCCCACATCAGCTTTGTTTCTGGACAGTGGCTGCAGAGGGTTGCTCTGTTTGAGAGCACAGGGCAGTCGTGTAGGAAGTTCTGGGCTGGAGCCAGTGCTGAAAGATGCTGGAGGATCTTTCTGTGTTGGATGCTCCTAAAGTGAAAAAGCTGCTACTCCTTGTGGGTTTCTGAGGGGGGCTCAGAAAATCCTTTGTGAGTTCAATTTTCCAGACAGTTTAATGATAGAATCAATCCTGAATTTTATGATCTAGTTGCAAATCTTTAAGAAATGCAACAAGGTAGACTGGTTTTGAACAGCACCTAGGTTTCAGACTCTGTCTTTTCGGCTGATATATCAAATGTTATTCTGAACCTTTCCACAGTTTTATCCACCGCCATTTCTCTTTTTCAATGAGATAGTCTTTTCTTGTCCCCTATCAGCTTCATATCAGTTGCATTCCCAAATTCTCAAATACCAAAAAATCACAAGCCCAGAGAAAGTCCTAGTGGCTATTACCTTTCCTGCTAAATGGCCAGTCCTGTGCAATCAAGAACAGGGCTCTCTCCTGTCCTGACACTGTATCTCTCCCACCAGTAGTGGGTTTTGTGCTGTCTGGACTTGATGGTGGCCAAGTTCTCTGTCAGAATACTGAGCACCATTTTCCTGCTTTGCACAGTCAGATCAGCTGGGGGTCAGCGTCTCAGGAACTTATCATCTCTGGAACACTTCCAGTTTTCTGAGATAGGCTGCTGTTTGAGATATGGGAAAAGGCTAATATGTGCCATTTACACATCCAGCAAATGTATTTTCATAGAATAGCAGACTCTTCAAGGTTGGAAAAGACAACTAAGATCATCTAGTCAAAGCACCAACCCATCACACCATGCCCATTAACCACGTCCCCCATTGCCACATCTGAACATTTCCTGAACACCTCCAGGGGTGGTGACTCCACCACCTCCCTGGGCAGCCTGTGCCACTGCCTCATCACTCTTTTGGAGAAGAAACGTTTCCTAATATCCAACCTGAACCTCCCCTGGCACAACCTGAGGCCATTCCTTCTCATCCTATTGCTGTTACCTGGGAGAAGAGGCTGGCTCCCACCTCACCACAACCTCCTTATAGGCAGTTTATAGAGACCAATGAGGTCTCTCCTCTGAGCCTCCCCTTCTTCAGACTGAACAATCCCTCAACCACTCCCTACTCCTCACCAGTTTTGTTGTCCTTCTCTGGACACGTTCCAGGTCTTCCATGTCTTTCTTGTCTTTCTCAGGGCCCAAAACTGAACACAGTACTTGAGATGTGGCCTCAGCAGTACTGAGTACAGTGGCATGATCACCTCCCTATTCCTGCTGGCTGCACTATTTTTGTTACAAGCCAATATGTCACTGGTTTTCTTGGCCACCTGAACACACTGCTGGCTTGCATTCAGCTGACTGTCAACTAACACCCCTAGATCCTTTTCCTTGTTTAACTCCTTACAACATGCCATTTTGTCTCCTAAGAAAGGAACAGACTGAGGGTAAGGAGCTAAGGGCCAGCTGAAGCTGAATGAATTAAATCTATTTTTCTGTGTCTGCATTAGACCATGGAAAAACCATCCATCTCAACTACTACAGCTGCCCAAGGGCAGGGCATCAGCCTAGGTGCCCTCTATAGACAGTAGAGAGAAAGAGGCAACTCTGGAGATAATTTCTTCAGTTCAGAAATACGTACCTGAGAGGAACAGGGTGGTTAGTCCTCTGGAGTTGCCCTTGTTTCTGCTTTCCATAAGCAGAGACCAAGCAGTAAGATAACAAGTTTCATCACTTATTTTAGATGGCTAAACCTAGGAGTAAGTTTGAGATATTTGACGTTCTCATACTTAAAATATAATATTTGAATAATCTCATCAAAATCTCAGTTTGTCTGCAGTAACTCTACTCATGGCTGTGTATTCATCACCTCTGCTTGCTCTCATGTTGAGTTTCTGAATGATATGATACTACTCTTTTCCAGCAAAGTTCTTCCCCTATACATTAAATTCCCCTATATATTAAAACAATTCTTCTCAGACATCAAAATCCAAAAGTATGACTCATATCTTGCAACAAAGACTAAAACTTAAAAAGGAAAAGCATGCCTTCTGAAGATTCAGTTGAATAAAAGATGGCAGTTAAGAATCTGTGTCAACTCCAACCTCTCCAGCTGTCAAAAAGCCCAGGTGAAAATGACTGAGCTGCCGATCACATAGGAAATAAGGAAGAGATGCTGACCTTTACTACTGCTCAGTCTTTGAACTTATCTCTTCCTACTGTGCTTGCTAAGTAGCAGTCTGCCTGGCACAGGAGGTACCAATGACCTTCTGCTCAGGATGGTTGCAAGCATGTCCCTGCATCTCATGATTACAGCTTCAGCCCGCACTAAGAAATTACGCATGAGGCTCTCTGAAATGCAATTAATAGAATCATAGGATAGCCTGTATTGTAGGTCAGAGTTTTAGCCAGTGTGAGCACCAATTTGTAAGGCTCCAGCAGATCCTTAGCAGTCTACGAGGTGCTGTGAGAACTCACCCTGACGTGCAACCCTCTCAACTGCTGGATGGCTCCAGTGCTGTCCCTCTTCTCCAGGTCTGCCTTCAGCCCTCCAGGAGAAGCCTGATCAGAGGGGTTGCTTCAGTGCAGTGACCCAAGGGCTTGTGTAAATCCATCACTCCTTACTGCAAAATGATATCTCCACCAGATGGAACTGACAGAGGTTTGGACCAATAGTACTTTGAAAGTGAAAGCTGCCCTGGTACAGCATATTTATTGCAATAATTCAATGACATATAATGCATGATCACTTCTTAATCTAATCCCAACAATCCAATTTTTAACTTTTGTGAATTTTCTTTAACAGCTAGAATTTAAAACTGTGCCAGTGCATGCCTCACCATACAATGCTGAAAAATATCTTATACATGTCTCTTAGGATCTGTTCTGAGCTCCTTGAACTTTTTTTTTTTCTCACAGTTGAGACTACTGAAGTGACAATAAGCCACCTAAATGTGGCACTTGCACAAGGTTTTTCCATGGTAAGCTTTCCATGTATATTCCTAAACATGCAGATATGAAGACTGGTTTTTCTCTTACACTGGAGGAGTAAGAATCTTATCCCCAAAATACCTCCTCCAGTGCAACCTTCACGTTTTTTTCTTTCCACCTTCACCAATTAATAAGTTCTGCACCAGAGGACGGTGGGCATGGAACAAGCTCCCAGAGCAGTAGGCACGGCCCCAAGTAACAGAGTTCAAGAAAAGTTTGGACAATGCTCTCAGAAATACGGTTTGAATTTCTGATGGTCCTATGTGAAGCCAGGATTTGGACTTGATGATCCTTGTGGGTCTTTTCCAACTCACAATAATCTGATTCTATGATTCTATGAACTTACTTGCTGCAAAAATTAACTTAAAACTACAAAATAACAGAAGGAAAATGGGAGGCTTCCTTTGGATTTTAAATTAATGAACTCCTTATGTCTCACTTTCTTTCTAGAGAGGTGCCTTCATGCTATGTGGAGAAGATGGTGCTGTTGCAGCATTAGCTTGCTTTCTTCTCCTATGATTGCTTTGTTTAAATGTTTTCCGCCTTCCCTTACGTGAGCAATTAAAACTAATATGAATATTCCATATAACATCCCTCATTGTACACCTGGAAAGTATGGGATGCAAATAAAGCAGCTTTTTTTAAGCTTGGAGATGTCACTTTCTGAGGCATCTTTAAACATAGCATGCGACTGCAGTTACTGACAGTGGTAGTGGGGAAGAAATCTCCCTCCCTCATGGCAGCACAGGCAGTTCTTCATACAAGTGAGTGATTGCAGGAGGTGTTCCTGGTGACATCTCTTCCAAGGCAAATATGAAGTCATATTGCATGCAGCAGGACCTTGTGATTCTGCAAATACACTTGCAAGAAATATATAAAGAGAAAATAATCCTCCATATCCTCCTTAATAGGATATGGGACAGTGTCCCTCTAAAACAGGTTAGCCAGAGTACCTTGGAATCAAGGAATTTTTTCTGTAAATAGCATCACCCATTACACTGTCCAAATCATTTCTATGAAAAGCTCTTGGCTCCCACTCCTAAATTTTCATCACGATTTAGGAAAGAAATGCACTGAAAATTGTTCCAATGAACTTTCAAAAACTTGGCCCGCTTCTGCTTCATTGCCAACCACACTGCATAGACTGCAGCAGGCTGACAGAAAGATTAGCTGTATTTCAGACTAACTTTCAGGTTTTTCTCTGAAGGCAGAAAGCCACTTACAAACTTTTGGATCTGTTTAAAATAATCTCTATTTGAGAAGCTGGGCAAATGTGAACCTAAAACTTCAATAAAAAGCAAGGATTAGTTGGAATGGACCGAAGCCTTAGAAAAACAGTCATGTAAATTGCTCTGAAGTAAAAACATTGAGTTCTTCCCAGCTCTACAAAATGAGCTCCTGAAATTGCAACCAATTCCTATTGTAATGATGGGAGACAGAAGACCTGCCTCTTGGTCAGCACATCCCCGGATTTCTTCTGTTCCCACTTTTAAATGAAAGAGGGAGAAATCTTGTACAGTTCACAGTTCATCTGTTCCTATTTTTAAGTTCACCATGTGCGCCTTGATCTGGTTCTGGCCTACAAACAGTCTGAATGAAAACCTTATTGAAAATCTGTAATTATGTTCTGCTAGTATTACATTATTGATTTGCTCACATAATATGCAGGACTGGCTCAATTACCATGTAAAAAAGACTCCAGCTAAAGAGAAAACGTTGATGCTATGCAAAGGCTGCACAAATGAAACATATGGAGCCTTGCTGAGAGAAAAGTTTGACTTTGAAAACCATGAAAAAGTCTTAATAAATATTAGAAGAAGTTTATGAGAAACATAATGTCCCAAACTTTCTTATTGTTTCCACCATGAATACTATGAATATTTATAGCTCTGAAGAGAAATAACTGTAGAAATCCACAAAGTTTCTGGACTATCCAACCCATCAGCACACTGACAATCTATTTCAAGTCTATCTGCTTCTTGTATACTTAGTAAATTTATCATTATTATGCATGACTGCTGGATGAACACTTGTTATTAAAAACTTAAGTAAACTGCACGCAGGCACATCTCTGAGGGACTAGTCTTACATGCATTAGCAGGTACAATCCGTTTCCTTTCTCTTCCCGTTAACTACACTGACATGGAAAGAAACCAGATGAAGTGATGAAAGTGGTCTAGTTCTTACTTTTTAAGTGTGTTCAAATTTTAATCCATATACCTGTACACTCCTACATCAGTCTGAAATCTGAATGAATGGGAATTTCAATCCAGGAATGACTGAGGTCTCCATTAGGATGATACAGATGATACAGAACTTTAAATTGCACTACACCTTGCAAGTAAGAAAAATTACATATTAATTGTTTAATAATGACTACGTTATTCTTAATCATGACATCTAGAGCACAAAGTATTTCAAAAATTAACTATATATATGGAAAAAAAAAAAAAGGATGTAAAGATCACTGAAGAAAATAGTGAGTGTCCCTGGGCAGTGCTGATCTTCTTAGAAAGATCCCTTTGCACCTAGGATATATTTTCTCTGCAGGTGATCCTCAGTCAAGTCTCCAAATGAAACCCTGGTCCTGAGTCAAAGATTTCAGTGGCACCAGACTACATGTGTGCAATTGTATGTGAGATGTGCCATTTGAGGGAGGGCTGAGACAATCAGTCTTATTTCTCCCAGAAGCACAAAAGGTAACCTAAAGTATAGCCTCTCAAAAAAAAAAAAATTATATATATATATATATATATATATATATATATATAAATATATATATATATGTGTGTGTGGTTTATATATAAAAAAAATATATAGAGAGAGAGTAATTGCTGGATATCTCTCTGTTCCTGCTACAGAATTTCATTGGAGTTTCTAAAAATGGCAGTTTCTCAACTCCAAAAGTCCTGCTTGTGATGTGCAATGAATCAATATTGCACTTTGTTCTGACAGAGAAAGCAGACTGCATAATTGACCTATACAAATTAGCAGTTCCTGACCCTATAGCAGCCATGGTGTGCTTATCTCTGTCTTGTGGAAAAAGTACATTAAAAAAAAAGAGAGAGAGAGAGAGAGAAGCAGGCTTCCTGCCTGTAAAAGCAGCTGTCATTACAACAGACTGGAAATGAAAAAGTAAAATGGATGATACTAATGATACATCAGTAGCTGATCTCCAGCCTTCCTCATCACCCCCATCTCGTCCTGAGAAAACTGCTAAGGGCAAAAAACTGTCCTGAGTAAGAGAAAATGAGGAGTCGCACTAAAACCTCAAAGAAGTAATTAAAAAAAATCAATATAGAGCAGATGGGAAAAAAAGCAAAAGTAAATGACAGCAAATATTGGAGTTTAAAAATGTCGGTGTCTGATAAGGAAAGCTGGAGGAGCCAACAAAATATCAAAGGTCACTGTGTGACAGACAAATGCACATTTTTAAATACACCAGGAACAAAAAAAATCATTAAATGGCAAAGATATGAACACTGATGGAGACAGGGTGAGAGGAAATCGCTAGGTATTTAAGACCAAATGTGGAGGAAGTGTTCACAGCATGTGTGCAGAGCTACAGTTTTAGTAGAAAAGTCACCAGCTGTATTAAAGAAGGTGTGAGCCAACATCTGCCAGCATAAAACATTTTCTCACCAGCAGGCCTGAATAATCACCTAGGAATAATAAAGGAAAGAGCTGGGGAGCAACTGGTGCTAAAATATTTTACAAATCTTGAAAAACTGGAGAAATTGAAGCACTGGTTTACATTGTGCTCCCTCCCACATGCCTTTACAATCTCTGCCACCCTCTCATGCAACAAGGGTTAAAAATGGATGTACAGGTTGAAGACAGGGGAGCTGCAGCTGGTGGGGACCTAGAGCACAAGGGTCACGTCAGTGCATCACCAAATATGCCAGTAGGAAGGTAACAGTGAGTGGAACCATTTCTAGTCTGGGTTCTAAGAAGGTGCTCTAGCTGCAGTGCTATTTATTATGTTTATCAGGTGCCCTGAGCACGCTATAAAACTTCTGCTGGGAAAGTCTGCAGATGGCACAGTTGTTAACCAGACTGTAAAAGAAATATTTCAGAGTCATCGGGATAAACAGCCACAGTCTAACAGAAGCCATTTTAACTCCTACGAGTGCAAAATAGTGTATAAAACACTCAAGTGAGCAGATTATGGCAAAAACAAAACAAAACAAAACAATCAAACAAACAAACAATGAAAAAACAACAACAATAAACCACAGGAAAAAAAAAAAGAGAGAATCTTTCAAGGGAAGAGAAGACCAAGATTTTGGAGTGCTTCTTTTTCACCTGGCAAAATGAAGTGCCCCACACCATTCTCATGGTGTCAAGGCTTTAGTGCAATCAGCATATGAGCTAAAGAGTAAAAAGCAGTGAGCTATGCTTATGCTTCTGTCCTTTCTTCAGCCTTGGCAATGACAAATGTCTAGGAGACCATCACTTCCTTATTAACTGTTATGAACTTTTTATGAATGCTTAGCCATGGTGGGGCTAAATGGTCCACTACTATTTTTGACTGTTGTTATAAGTTAGGTTGTTAATAGTATCATGGAAGTGATAGTGCCTTTGGTACCTCCAGCACTGTAGGACCATGCTGAATGGTCTGTCTGTGTTACTATATGCTTTTAAGAAGGATGTGGATGCCCCATCCCTGGAGGCGTTCAAGGCAAGGTTGGATGGGGCCTTGGGCAGCCTGAGCTGGTGGGAGGCAGCCCTCCAGGGCTTTAAGGTCCCTTCTAATCCAAACCGTTCTATGATTCAATGCTTCAGTGATTTAGCATTCTATGATTCTATAGTTCTATGATTCTATGTCAAACACCAGGAAGCATTTTGAACAGTCTCTCTGAAAAGGAGATGCGATTAGAGAACACAGTTTTAAATTAGTCTAGCTGAATGATATCTCCCAAGGAGCCTTGATCACCACATGAAGGTATTTTCATGTGAAAAAATAAGCAGAAGCAAGGGATATTTCTATCCTACTGAGAAAGGCACAATAGTGAGAGGTCAGACAAATTTATATTTGAAATATGACAATTTCTAAGCAACAAGTATAACAACGTTGGAGAGCAATGGCAGGGAAAAGGCATTGTTTGTTAGAATAATTAGGAAGTTTTGCAGTGTCACTGAGAAGATCTGTTTTAATCCAAATGCTACTATATGTGCAGAAGCTTCTGTGTGCTGGTAAGGGAGAGAAGAACAGCTAAACTGGTTGGCTGGAGCTGTCGGTGTTGGCCCAGCTCCTGCCTCGCTGGCTCTTCTGTATCATTTGAACAGCCATGACTAAATCTCATGCTTCAGAGCTGTCTGGAGGTACAAAGAAATAGTTTGGGCTCTCAGGATGCCATGCTACTGTCTTCTGTCCTCCCTTCCTACAGAGCTGCAAAGTCTATAGGCAGAGGGCAAGCAAGGACAGGATGGACAGAGGTCTGGCAGTGCTTTTCACTTTGATGCTTGGCAGATTTCTGCATTCTGGTTAAATTGATCCCTTGCCTGGGGTTGAGAATGTAATTTTCTGAGAGTGACTCCAGCTTTCTGCCTTTCTCTACAGCACACAAATATGGTAGCACTGGATGCCTCTTGGTACCTCATTACTGCAGGGGTCCAGGCACCACCTTGCATTTCTGCCCAAGGCACGTGGGCATTTCTGCCCACGGCACAGGACACTGAAATTCCCTGTTTGAACTGATCAGATGATACAGGGGCAAGAAAGAGCCTGTTGCAGAGAGAAGCTTGGACAGGACCTCATGACCCCTGGTGACCCACATGGTGTGAGTGAACTAGGCATGTGGGTGTGGAGATGGTGAGAGGCAATCTATGGGGGATCTGGGTTCTCTCTCAAGACACTCCTCAAAATAAAAAGAAAACAGGTTATTGTAGAGGCTGTCTGCAAGCAAAGCAGCTGTGCGATGTTTCACGTCGCTACACAGGCCAGCTTTTTCAGCTGAACTCTTTTCTGCTCTTTTTGGCCAGGCTGTTGTCCACGTCTGAACACCAAGTACAAATGCCTATGCTGATGGGAAGGCTGATGGCACATTCTCCATGTCCAGCTGCTCTCCTTGCTAACGGTGTGTACAGCACCTCGTATTATGAGACCATGACAACTGATTGGGGATTTCAGATTTTACTAAAATGTAAACAATAGGTAATCCAAATTTTCTTCCTCTTGATTGCTTAAATGTTGACACTCTCCAACACATTATTACTGACTCTAGCCTCAGATTTGTCTGCCAGTTCACTGATAAGAACAGGGGCTCTAATTCCTGGTTATAGAATTGCATATATTGTGTTTTAGCCATCTGCTCCGGCTAATCAAGATACTCAGAAAGTTTGTGCTGTTGATCTGTTTCTCTTGGTACAGATGGATGCAGGAGCTTAGGAAATGAGAGCTAAAAACAAGGGTGTTGACAGTGTTTATATTGTATTGACATAGTGGCCAGCAACACAGGATCTAAGACTTTGTGCGCTGGCTGAAAGAGATAGAACCATAGAATCCTTAGAATTGGATAGGACCTTTAAAGGCCATCTAGTCCTACTCCTCTGCAATGAATAGGGACACCACAGCTACATCAGGATGCCCAGGGCCTGATCCAGCCTTGCCTTGAAAAGCCTCCAGGGACGGGGCATCAACCACACTCTGGGCAACCTCTGTCACTGCCTCACCACCCTCACTGTAAAAGACCCTTTCCTTATATCTAGCCTGTATCTGCCTTCTTTAAGCTAGAAAGCATTTCTCCTTGTTCTATTACCACAGACCCTGATAAAGTGCCTGTTCCCTTCTTTCCTGTAGCTTCCCTTTAGATACTGAAAGGCCACTATCAGGTCATCCCAGAGCCTTCTCCAGGTTGAACAGCCCCAGCTCACTCAGCCTGTCCTCGTAGATGTTCCATCCCTTGGATCACTTTTGTGGCCCTCCTCTGGACGCATTCCAACAGGTCTATGTCTCTCCTGTACTGAGGACTCCACAGCTGAACAATACATGTATCTCTGATCATACCTTTTGCCATCAGCACAGGATGAGCAGTGGCAGGGCCACCATGGCAGCAGCATGGATCCAGTGGTGCCTCCCAGTGCTTCACTGAGAGGGAAGTCTTGGGGATGGCACTTAAAGCCCCTCAGGCTTTCCTCTCTGGTTTGGAAGGACTGATGTTCTGAGTAAGATCGTATCAGTGGATCCAAAATATGCATGCAGGGGTATCATTCTCTTTATTTGCACTGAGCACACGAACGGTTGTCTTGGTCACTCAGAGAGTGACTTTCTCAGTCACCATTTTAAAACCATCCTGAGGCTGCACAATAAACTGCAACACAAGTAAACTGCCCCAAAATAGAGTCATGGAATCATTAGAATTGGAAAAGACCAGAAAGATCATATAGTCCAACCACCAACCCATCACATCATGCCCACTAACCATGTCCCCCTGTGCCACACCTAAACATTTCTTGAACACCTCCAGAGGTGGTGACTCCACCACCTCCCTGGGCAGCCTGTGCCACTGCCTCTCCAGTCTTTCTGAGAATAAATGTTTCCTGAATTTCCCCTGGTGCAACTTACAGCCTTTACTTCTCATCCTATCAACAACATTAAATCAGTTTGGCTTTTCATAGCTTTATTCTAAGCTGGCACACCTAATCTCCCTTTTGTGGAGGTATAAACAGAACAAATGGCCTTACATGTAGACACTACTCCTTCTCTGGAATTGTACAAATTATTAAAGATGAGAGCTGGAGAAATCCAAAGCAGAAAAAGGATGAGTCCACAAGCAGCTTTTATATATTCCGAAACATCTTTCTAAAAATCCTGGATCTATTTCTTTCCTTCCACCACTGTTATTTTTTTGAGGGAAAGGGTTGTGTGGGATTTTATTTCTTACATAAACAAACTGATGTATGAGTTCAAAGTAACACCAGGCAGTTTCAGCTGTGACCCTGGGCAGTGGGAAGCACCACTGCAACCCTGCATCCATCCCTGCATTCCAGCACTGAGGCAGCAATGAGGGCAACATTTCCAAAAGTCATTATGATTATTAATGTCCTCATTCCACTTCTTGGAGCTCCCCCACTATTGCAACTCCTGCTGCCTGCAGCTTGTCTCTGCAAGGTATGCCACCTGATGTCAGTTTGTGATGCCATCCCATATGTCTCCCCATGCTAAATGCTGCTCTCTCCTCTGACTGGCTGGCAGCAGCTTTGGGCAGCAGGTATTCCTGCAGTTTTCCAGAACTAAAATCTGGATAATCTCAGGTGCTTAAACTAAAGATTCCACTTGAAAACTCCAATTATACTTTACACACGCTGCTGTGTGCTTGTCAAAACAGCATTACTTCAGGAAGGCTCCACTGCATGAACACTGTGGCGTTTTGATTTTTTTACTATCTCAGTGAAACAGTGGGCGAGTATGATTGGTGCCTGACAGCTTGGGTAATTGAAATGCAAATGCCTAAACTCTGTCAGTCATGTGAGAAACAGTCAATTAAATAGAGACATCTCCCATGACAAGGGTAATTAAATGGGCCGCTTTTCCTCTTACTGTGCAAAGATTTTTCTTAATTTCCTGCCACTTGCTGAGCCAGCTTTCCTGCATGGGCTTGCAGCCCAGGTGTGACTGCTTGTGCACCTCTGTACCTCCCTTTATATCCCGGAGCAGGGCAGGAAGCCAACTCTGTTCCCTCTTTGCAGGGATGAAGCGCTGCTAAAGAAATCTGCTGTCCTGCCAGAGCAGAAGAGCTGCTCAGACAGATGTCAACATCATCTGGAGCCCTTGTAAAGCACACAGACCTGCATAACTATTTGTTTCCTTGCTTTGTTGCTTAGCCCTGTTGTCTTATCACTTCTGGAGGGTGGCTGTAAGGACACCACAGGCCTTAACCCTGCCCTGGCTGCTTGGTGAATTTGTCAGGCTCAAAGGAAAAGTCCTGCAGGCAGCTCCCACAGCTCCTGTAAACGCAGCCAGAGTTTTCATTGAGAAAGGTTTGCAAATGAGCAACCAATCCTCTGCGTAACCTCTGGGTCGTGGCTGGTCAAACCACTGAGCTGCTGTGGGTACTCTGTGATGGAGGCTGACACTGAACTCAGCCTCTACAGTCGTTTAGAGACGATAGATTTGGTGTTATTGACCCTACCTAATGCATGATGAACTGGAGATGGAAAGAACGAAAGTCTACCTCAGGAAGGTACATCCTTCAACCCATGGTGTGGGCTGAGCACAGTGTACTAAAACGAGGCCCCTCAACTTCAGAAGGGTATCCAAAGCAACCAAGATGGTTTGAGCATACTCATCTAACTCCTCTCCCCCATCATGCATTTGCTCAACACATCTATCCATTGATTTTCATACTGTGTTTCGATGGTCACCTCTTTGGGAACACTGTTGCATCTCACTCCAGTGCTTTTCTGTACACATTTCCAATTTCAGAGATGCCAAATCTCTAGCCTTCTCACATATAGGCATCTAAGCCATGCTAAACAGGAAGGCTTCCTCTATCCCCAAGGAGAGAGGGAGAGATCACAACACAGCGGTTCAACTTGTCTCTGGAGATCGTTCTCCATGGACCAGAGACATCTTGCTGACAACCCCGGTGGGGCTCCTCACTTCAGACAGAAAAAGCCAAGGGAAATGAGCTGTGTCTGAACAATGTCACATGCTGGACTCCTGATTCCTTCTTCTACTCTGATGTCACCACTGTACCTGTTGGCTTCTACAGACATTTCCCTGCAGGGCTAAGCTGGCCAGCACTCCACTTGCTAGGTCAATTTTACCTCAGATGTTGTCTGCTGTGGAACTGCTACAGGCCCCAGGGTCAGCATCTCTTTGCCCCAGTGCTGATGGCCCTCCAGAGAGACTCAGGCAGGCATCATCATGCTGCTCACAGCTAACTCACATCTTGGAAGTTTTCCCTGTACATTTTATTTTCTTAATGATTCTGACATGATTAATATTGGCTCTCAGAGTTCAGGGTGAGAGTTTTCAGAAAATAAAAATAGAATATTGATATGTGAGCTGACAAAATGTAGACCACATTATTCTTTAAGAAAATTATTCCAGCACTGCTGTTAATATAACAAAATAAAGGCTTCAGTAAACACAGATAAGACCTATTTGTGGTTCAGCGAGCAGCAGTTAAGATTCATAGACATAATAAAGGTAGGATTTTTATTATCTCCTTCTAACTAGACAACAAATGCACTCAAAGACAATAAAATGGTCACTTGAAAATGAGAACACAAAGTCTTCTTTCACACATGACTATCTCCATTATGGCCAAGTGGCATGAAAAATGCTGTAACTTTTTCTTTTCCCCCTCCCAGTGCAGCACGAGAGTTAACACTATTCAGATTAACCTGAAGTTGAGAATTTAAGGTCACCAAAACGTACACTTCCACAGCTGCTCTTTCTTGTGTTGCTGATTTGTTTCAGGTAAAAAACCATCATTTATGTGCTGCCCAGTAAAAGCATTTGCAGTATTTATATTATGCAGTGCATAATCAGCAACAAATCTCTCTAATATAATCGCCTTTATGACACGTCTCTCTTTTCCCAACGTTTTTTAGAACAACTTAGAGGACTCCTTTGGAAAGATGAGTTTCTTGGAGAAACATTTACTGTTTTCCTACAGTTTTCTTTAGAACAGGTGAGGTTCCGGCTGTCACAAAGCGCAGGTGATTCTTTACTTGAGAGTTTGGGGAGTTTTCCCATTTTGCCAACACTTTCACAGTAAACGTTCTGAAAACTTCTATCTGCACATTGCCATGTTTGTCATCTGCTACTCTGGCAGACAGTATTATTCTTATACATTATCAAGGAGGAGTTGAGCTGCTGTGGCAAGAAAGCATATTGGCTGTTCTGTGTGTCTGAAACACAGTGGTCTGTTTTCACTGAAATCCCATGCATTATACTGAAACTACCCTGAAAACTGAGCATAAGATGCCTGTTATTTTAAAGTAGAAGGCTGAGAGACACAGCACAGTATGCAAGGCACTGCTTAACACAAGGTTATTTCCACTTCTTTGTGACTCAGAAACTGTCCTCGGGACTTTTTGAGCAGAACAAAATTATAAGGATCTCTCTCACCAGAAATATTACTACCTCTGTGAGATTTCCTAAGTTTAACATAGTCACAATGTGTTCCACAGTCTCTTCTGAATTACCAATACTAGGAATAAGATGTCCTGGCCTCTCTGATGGGCACAGGAGCTGCTATAAAAGACAACAGTCCTGTAAGTACCTACATTCTGTTTGGAAAGGAAGGCTTAATGCTTCAAAACAATATTCAGATTCAAAGTCTTTTGAATTTAAATCTGAATGCTCTGAGATAATTTTACAGATCTTCACAGAAATCCAAAACAGAGATGGATTATTAGAAGTGTATCACCTGCAGAAATCGAAATTTTTTCATATGATCTAAAGCAGCATAGTTATTGCATGTTATTTTCACCAAAC
Organism: Phasianus colchicus; assembly: GCF_987193195.1. Taxonomy (NCBI): domain Eukaryota; kingdom Metazoa; phylum Chordata; class Aves; order Galliformes; family Phasianidae; genus Phasianus; species Phasianus colchicus. The sequence continues at coordinate 123,112,001 of NC_143436.1, forward strand.
TTTATTGGAAGACAAAGTTTCCAAAGCAGACCAATTATAATTGACCAAGCTGTAAAAGATTTAATAGAGAGAAATGTACTGACTGCAGCAAACTGAGATGCCTGACTTCAGGCATCTTCACTTAAATACTTTGAACATATTTCATGAAATACTGCCTCATTTGTGATTAGCCGTAAGGAAGCAAGACACTAGAAAGAATTAACTCTAACTACATTTCAAATTGCTGCTGCAGTGCCTTCACACTTCATGAAATATGGATCAATTATCTTTTTGGAAGTGCTATCTTTCAGTTCAGCTTTGTGAATCACTGCTCTCTCTCCCTGGGCTTGACCCACTCTTAGTGTTCTTTTAATTAAGTTTGTCTATTTGCTAAACTGCACAAACATTTAGTTTAACCTAGAAAAAGTTACCTGCATTCACAAAACTCCTCAAGTTTTGTGCTCATAAGCACCCGAAATTAAGTGATGTTGCTCTTTGTCCAATGCTAGGTTAAAAATGCTTCTTATGAGCAATTTGACCTGAAAATATCAATGCATAATTGTGCATTTTACAAAATCAAGGCTGCAGCAGAAAGCTTACCTGTCAGCTGAGAGAGCAGTGAGAGTGAAGACTGACACCCCTACAGAAGTGAGTTGTATGAAGGGAATGAGCTTACATCCGATCCTGCCAAACAGCCACTCATCAGCAAGGTACCTGCTGGCATCCACAGGCACACAGGTCACTAACAGCAACAGATCTCCCAGAGCCAGGCTAGAGATGAACAAATTGGGGACGTTTCTCATGGATTTCACAGTACAGAAGATCTTAATCAAAGTGATGTTACCGATAAGGCCTATCAAAATGATGATCCCGTAAATGGTGGGGATGGCGTAGAGGAAGGCTGGGTAGAACCACTCGTCGCTGAGGACGGAGAGATTTGCGCTCTGGTTGGCAGAGATGTTGTAGAGGATGAAGTTATCAGTTTCCAGGTCCAGCAGCAGGCACTCTCCAGATGCCATTGCCCTACTTTCCTCTTTTCAGAAGACGACTTTCTTTGAAAATCCTCCAAAATTTTTTTTTTTTTCCTTTAATTTTGCCACTGCTTGGTTGCTTTAAACAGTCGTAAGAGTTTAAAAGTCATATCACCTTGTGACATATGTTAAAAATAAATAGAACAGAAAGCCTCCACACATTGCTCGACAGTACTGCTTCTGTAAACTGAAAGGAGAACATCTTCTAGCAGAGTCTGAATCCTGGAACTTGCCTTTTCCTCATTGCCTTGCCTCGCTGTTAGCTGTTCCTCAGCTCTGGCAGGCTGGTTATCACACCCAAAGACCAGTCAGTGGGAAGCATTTTCAACAAGAAGGCTACTAAATTCCAAGCATCAGCACTGCCGAGCAGAGCAGAGTCTGAAATAAGGGCATTACAACCAGCGAGAACTTTTGGTAGCAGCCGTCACACTGCATTCCCCGACTCTTGCAGCTCTCAGCTCTTGCACTCCACAGCCGGATTTAAAGTGAGGGAAAAGCACCTCTCCTCTGACGGCTCCGATCCTATAGGCAGGATCTTCCGGACGTCAATTCCCCCCCGGCTTCCCATGATGAGAGCGGGCTGGCTGACACGAGCGCACTCATTCCGAGGGAGCAGCGCCGGAGAATGCCAGCCACCTACTGGACGATCCCATCACTGCCTGCTAGGAGTAACACGGGGAAAGAAAACCTCCGTTAACTCTTTAGATGAAAAAAAACAACCCACAAACAACCTGCTCTCTGACACCTCGTGAGACGAAAGTCACTGCCTCAAGCAAAGCTTCGTTTATTCCGTGCTGTGGGTGATGTGATCAGAAAAGCAATTCTGCCCTCTTAAATGAGATCGCGCTTTGTTTGCACTCTAGTATTCATTGTTCCAGTGAAGGAGTGTAATGATAAGGAGCCAAATTCATCCCCCAGAGCAAATGAGCTGAATAAAGCCAATTAAGATAAAATCAGCAATATAGTTAAGATAAGCAGATGAGTATTAGTGCTGTGCACCTGCAGTTAGCCAAGGAAGCCTGAACGCTGCACGCTTTTAATTGGGAGACAACAATAACAAAGGACAGAGTTTACCATTCGGTGCAATCATCGCTATTTACGGGGCACCCACCATACCCACAACTATAGGTAACACAGCAGAGAGAAACTTACTCAGTTGTAAGTCTGAAAATGCTTTCTTAGAGCTTAATTAAGATATAACCAGCACTTATGCCTTACTGCTTTATAACAGATAGGCGATTTATGGTTATATACAAGGACTTTCAGGACTGCAGAGAAATACAGTTAATTTGGAATCCAGCCTGCAGAATTAAATAAAAGCTGTAATTTACGTTTCCCTGTGCAAGTGCTCACTTTTGCAGGCAAAAGAATGTTTTATCCATGGCTAGAATGGCTTGGGAGTGAGGGGGGAGGTGGTTTGATTCAGGCGTAAGTAGTAAGAAATAAAAGTGTGATCAGCAGTTTGTTGAGAAAAGAAATATTCCAGAAAATGATCTGGAAAATATCACTGCCATTGAGTGCAATGTCCCGGAATGGGATTATAGAAGGGAGACTTTGGGAGCTGTTTTCCTGCCTCTTTCTTGTGACCCAGGTCAGTGTTTTCAGCTGCTTCACTGCTGTTCACTCTCAGTCAACAACGGACTTATGTGTACCCTTAAGTAGGTGGAAAACATATGTTTTCAAACTGAGTACCTGAGAGAGCACTGTGCTGAGAGCTTAAGAGAATAGAAGAGAAGCCAGATTTCTTGCTATTCCTTTCAGGCAAAAATCTGCTTTAAAAAATATACCACCATTAAAAAAAAACAGTTCTGCCTGATTCATGTGCACAGGTGGAAATGCTTTGGTAGGTTGGGACCAGCTCAGTGCGGGCTGCCAGGTGGGGCAGAGTCCAGGCAGAGACAGTGTAGTAGTCAGCACAGCACAGCAGGACACATGCTGAAGGCACAGGGAGACATCGTGGGGCTACCAAAGTAGCCTGGCCACATTGTGTCATGGAACACCACTTCCAACTTCTCCAGGTTTGTTGAGAGACTGATCAGAGGAGCTCCTCTTTGATTTCCAAGCTTTGTGATAAAGTGACACTGCTGGAACAGAAGGAGAAGCCACTCAGTGTAATCCTGATGAATCCCCATGTCTGGCAACTTCCTACAATCCTTTTCTGCCCCAAAATGAATGGTAAACTCTGGGATCTGTAAATCTGTCTCTGAGAGCCTGAACAGCTCCAGCTCTCACTGCTAGGCTTTAATCTTCCGGATGGACAATAAAAAGGTACATTTGCCAAAAACCCTCTAAAAGAGCCAATAAGACATGATTCATCACAGTTTAAATGGTTCTACACTGAAATCTTTTATGCTGTTACATAGTGGAGGGAACAAAGCCAGGAAAGGGAAAGCACTGCTGGAACCACTTGCTATTGTCCAGCAGCCCGTGGTGTTTGTGCTTCTTTTCTTTTGAGGTGAGTGCATAGTCTGTGTCCCAGGCATCTCCACCAGTGAAAAGCGATGTTCTTGTGACTTCTGAGGGGATTCACTTCCCCTTTGTAAGGGGATTTACTTTGTTTCATGGTGCTTTTCAAGTCTAAAGTTACATATTTCTAGTTTTTGCAATTGATAAACACAGGTTTCTGGTTTTAGGACATTTTTGGCCGTTGAGAATGAGAAATGGAAAAGACATGAAAAAAAGGAAAAACTAAACCCCTAAAAAACCGAACAGATCCCATGAAGCCTGAAATACAGTTTAAATTATAAAAACATTCATTGTTTTTGTCAGACTTAGTAGACTCCTTTGAGTTACGTGCCTGCTACCGACACGTAGAACACAGGCCTTATTCAGACTGCCAACAAGTGTTCCTATAAGTAACTGAGGATATATCCCAGAGATGTTTTTTTTTTGTCTCTGCATAATTTACATATGCGTCTTTCATAATGAGATGTTTTGTTTATTATAAATTATTTTGTCTTCCCTGAGCAAGCAAAATATTTGGGCATTTCTATGAGCATAGGCACCTCTGCTAGAGAGTTCACCTCGAGCTCTCAAGTCTCTCTCCAAAGGAAAATAAGCACCATTACCCATGTTTCACCAGGGGTAACCTTCATGCACAAGCAGAAAAAGAGTGGTTGGCACGAAGTTACTTAACAGGCTGCTGGCAGTCATGAATAGAATAACACAGGTCTCCCTGTTCCTGCATTGCAATGCTTTTCTGCTGGACAGTGAGAGATTCCACAGATACTTTGAATAGATGCTTTTTCAGCTCTCAACTTCTACCCAGCTTCTGAATGAGACAAATGTATTTCTCCTTAATTTTGCACAATGGGGTAAATTTGTGAAAGAGATTCATGAGTAAAATATTCAAAAGAAGTCCAACTTACTTGAAAGGTAATGAATTTTAGGCTTCTACATTGCTCACAAACTCACCAACAAGAAATGGAGCCAGATTTCTAAACAAACACAATCTGCATTGAGGGAAATATACGAGCACTCGTTTTTCAAAGAGCTCAATGAGCTACAGCTGCCACAGAGAGAACCACAGGCAGATTTTCAAAGAGCTCAAACTCTCAGTGCACTGAGATCTTTGGAAAGGCACCCATCATTTATTCTTTGTTTGTAGAATATGTATTCTTCCTATTCCTCATAAATAAGATTTTCTGGGTGGAAATCTATTGCAACAAGAGTTTTCTGAGTTGAAGCACAGCACTCACCTGCTGTTTGGATTTTGGAGAAATGAAGATGTGGGATCATTTCCAGACAGAAGAGAAACCGTGCAGGCTTCAGGGACTGAGGCTGATGGCAGCCCCTGTGAGGCCCCACAAGGATGCTGCCACAGCCACCTGAAGACCTTGCAGCTGTCTGAGGCCAGCACCCCTGGGGGTCATCCTAGAAAGGGCATGGTTCTTTCCCAAGAGTGTCACTTGCATTACCTTGCCAAACATGACTGTCCTTGTGGTGGCTTCTTCTGCATCTCATTGGAGGTGAAAGATAAACTCCTTTTCCAGTGACCGTGGATTGCTCCCTGCTGTCATGTAGCATCTATTGATTTACCAAATACTCTTCTTCTGCAAATTATTCACCTCTCAGAGGGAACAAGGTGACAGAAAGCATCCTTCTTATACTCTGTTCAAGTACGGTCTTCATTTTTATTGCTGCCACCACTACCCATTCACATTGTATTCTGTGTCTTGGTTCACCTCCCTGTTTCAGTTGCTGAAGTTAGCAATAACTGTCCACAAAAGGGTAATTTCCTAGCTGAGTTCATTCCAGAGATCTGATTTACAGCAGAGCTTTCCAGACTGTTAATTGTATTAAAAAATTATTTTTTAAGCAGGGATCCAGGCTCATCTCTGCATGATCTGGAGGTCAGAGGAGCTGGAGACAAAACAAAATAGAACTCTGTTACAGAAGTCCCTTGAGTGGATACCATGAGATAGTTTCTTGTATGTGCAAATATGGAAATGAGGCAGTGTCAGACTTGCTCCTTGATCGAGCAGCCCTGCTGCAGATGAATATGCAAGCCACACGGTGTGAAACACTCCCACTGTGCCTTTGAAAACGTCTTACCCATCCTAAATTAAACAACTCCTTCAGCTTGTTATTGAATTGCATAAATCACGTATTCACTCCCAGCATCTCATCATGACATAAAGTCATCAAAAACGGAGCGGATATCTGAACTGGGTAGCACCTATGTGCTCACAGAGAAGGACGGATTTGAAGGAGAAAGCATGCAGGTACTTATTTACAGGAATCTCCTACCAGGCTTGAAGAGTAAGTAGAAAAGTAAAATGGCACCTGAAAATACAGGAAGTGAGAGAGAAATTGTGTGGTGGAGCAGCAGAAGGAAGGAACCAGCCTGTGCTCTGTAAAAGTGGGATGGAAAGGGACTTAAGAATGCATGTGTGAGATGACCTGAAGGGCAGAGCAGCAGGAAAGGGTGCATGAAGAGTATGGTATGAGCTAAGAGAATAGAAAAGGACCTTTGCAGCTGCCCTGTGCACATATTGGAAGAGCACAACTGCGTTTTTTAAATAAGAAATGAATTTGTGGATACAAATAGCTCAAAGGACAAAAGAAGGGTATGAAGGGAAGAGCACCCTGAAGCCCCTCAGACATCTGAACACAGTACTCCTGGTGAGGTCTCACCAGCACGGAGTAGAGGGGTAGGATCACCACCCTCACCCTTCTGGCCACACTTCTTTGGATGCAGCACAGGATACAGTTGGCTTTCTGGGATGTGAGGGCATATTGCTGGCTCGTGTTCAGCTTGCCAACCACCAGTACCCCCAGATACTTTTCAACAGGGCTGTGCTCATTCCTTTTGTCCCCTAACTTGTACTGATAATAGGAGTTGCCTCAACAATGATGCAAGACCCTGCACTTGGATTTATTGAACCACGTAACGTTCATCTGGGCTCACTTCTCCAGCCTGTCTAGGTCTTGGGAATTGCATCCTCATCTATGTCACCCACATCACACAGCTATCATCCCATTTATTTGTCCAAGGGGGGTAAAGATGGTGCACAACTTCAGCTAGATAAGGCTGAAAAATGAAAAACAAACTTTTATTCTAGAAACTTTAATGCGGTGGCAGGGAGAAAGACAGATTAAAACACAGACTTTGCTTAGTATGTGAAATCTGAGTAGAGTCAGTAGAGACTTTATTTAAATGTTGCAAGGCTGTACAGGAATGCTAGAGGCCAAAACATCTGTGTTGAGATCTTCAATTGAGAGCATCAGACCCTGGATGGATCACTTTGTTGGCATTTGTAGATACTGATTTAAGATTGACACCTCCCCCTGGCCTCTGGCATGAAGAATTAGTGTTCAGGACCCATCAGCCCATCAGCTCCTACCCTGAGCTGAGTGGTGCTGATGGGCTCACCCCAGTTTCACCCTTTTCCTAGTGCCCTCCTGTGGGCACTTTGTGTTTGAAGCTTTCACTTCCAGTGCTGATGCTGAAAAGCAGCTGCTGCAATAAATTACTGCTATTCTTTCCCTTTTGTAATGAAAGATGTACCAAAGATGTAATTTTTTTTTTTAATCTTAGTTGCCATGGAGGAGAACAATTCTCTAGCTAACAGAAAAACAGAGAAAGTTGGCAATATTGTTATTAATAATGATAAAAATGGTACTCTGAGAGATAGGAAGAAGTGAAAAACCACAGTGTAAACTACTTATTTTAAGAAAAAAAAAAGTAAAATTTGTTGTCAACAAGACTGTTCAAACTTTTTTTTCCAAAGCTAGCTTGCAAAAATCACCAAGAAATGCACTGAAGAATCCTGGAGTAGAGATCACAGCAATGTGATATTATCATTTACCATCCTTATACTGTACCTGAGGGATGTTTCAGGAAGCAAATCGCGCAGCACAGAGGCATTCCATAACAATAACTCTGAGCAAATTGTTTTTGTTGACATGTAGTATCTGATTTGCTTTTTATTATCTTCTGTCTTACATGAAGGAGATCTCAGATAAAGGCAGTGATTTGCCTCTGAAGCTAAGCAGACTCCAGCTGCAGTTGTGACAAGTAGGATGGAGCACACTCTCTGCTGATGCTCTGCCCCAGGTTGAAACCTGGGTGAATCCTAGCATCAGCCATGCACCTCTTGGCCCAGACCTGCACCCTGTGCTGCGACACAGCAGCTTCCCATGGGGAAGAGGAACAAACAAACAAACAAAATCCAACAAACAATGATGACAAAACCCAAACAATTCAAATCCTTCCAGAAATGCTGAGGGTAATTTTGATTGAGTATATGGCCACTAGAGGACATGGGCGAGGTGAGCTTGTTGCTGAACAGTGCTCTGACTTGCAATCTGTTTTACACTAAGCTGGATGCTGTGTGATGCTGTGTGATGCTGTGTGCCTTGTGGGAGTGGGACAGGGGCAGGTGGGTACTGCTGGGCACAGGAACCCCTATCTGTACATGAGCAGGGATTGCACAGTGCAGGGCAAGCAGTATCTGCAGAGCTCTATCAATGTATCTTTTATGTCTTCTGTATGTACATTGGCATGTCCCCTTGCTAGAGGTAGTAGCATATGGAGGTGGCTCTCCATTCTTCATATCTAGGAAGGTGATTGTCTCCCTGTACTCAGCACTGATGAGGCCACACCTCAAGTACTATGTTCAGTGTCGGGCCCATCACCACAAGAAGGACATGGAGGCCCTGGAGCATGTCCAGAGAAGGACAGCAACACTGGTGAGGAGTCTGGAGCACAGGTCTGATGGGGAGCAGCTGAGGGAACTGGGATTGTTCAGTCTGGAGAAGAGGAAGTTCAGGGGAGACCTTATTCCTCTCTACAACTGCCTGAAAGGAGGTTGTGGTGAGGTGGGGATCAGCATCTTCTCCCACGTAACAGTGATAGAATGAGAGAGAATGGCCTCAAGTTGTGCCAGGGGAGATTCAGGTTGGATGTTAAGAAAAATCTTCTCTGAAAAAGTAGTGAGGTGTTGGAACAGGATGCCCAAGGAGGTGGTGGAGTCATTGCCCCTGGAGGTGTTCAAGAGATGTGTAGATATGGCACTGGGGGATGCTGTCAGTGGACATGGTGTGATGGATTAGTGCTTTGACTAGATGATCTTAGTAGTCTTTCCCAACCTAAATGATTCTATGATTCTGTGATTCTATGCCCCCATGGCATGACTCCTTGTCAGATATATTTTCTCATGGAGAAAAATGCCATGGAGAACAGGACTGGATGTCTCCCTCTCAATCAGGGCAGTAACTCTGATCTATCATTTGACTCCAGGAAGCAAGAAACTACATGAGAGGTTAATTAGACAATGCCCTTCTGGGCAGTCTGTGTCCCTGCAGGAGACAGAAGCTGTTAAAGAGCAGAGCAGACACTGGAGGACACAGAAAATCTTTAGCAAGATCACAAATAAAGCCCTGTTAGAAGAATGGGCTAAGAGGGTGTTTGGAAAGCATTCCACACAAAAACTTGGAAATAAGTCCACTCTCTAGAAGAGAGAAATGACTGTAAGGATGTCATCACAATCCTGGGAGGACACAGAAAAATGGGAAAATGAAGTGCCATTAATGTGCTCTGCTTCATTGAGCTGTGCTGATGCATGCCCTGATTTATAATATACTTTTACAGCACTGAGAGGAAAAGGCAGAAACTGGTCAGTGCTTCACCTCTTGCCTCAATTTATTTGAAACCTGGGTTTAATTTGGTCGGCCATGCTCCCTTATGCCCACCATCCATTGGCACAGTGCATTTTTTTGGCTTTATTTATCAAGATAGCATCTGTGACTGGGTCTGTCACTATTGGTAGACTGGCAGAAAACATGGTTTTTGACTTGAGTGTCTGGACAGTAAATTACAAGAAACACAATGTAATACTTGAGAAAGAATGACTTTGAGTAATCATACTCATATCTGATGAAATCTAACCAACATGTTTCCAGTAAGAAAAGCAACCTTGGAATCACGGTGATTAATTCTCTGAGAACATCACCTTGATGCACACAGACCGAAAGGCAAACGAGTAAGGAACGATGAAGGAATAAGTAGGGAATGAGTCATTCGTTTTAGTGTCTGGGCTTCCTGCCCCTTACAAATCATAGCACTAATTGCATTAACGAATGGCAACTGCTCTGCATGGCATAAAATGCTTTAATCTGCATTTGCAAGCAGTTTTCACATGGTAGTGCTTGAGGCTGTTGGCACATACTTATATGCAATACAGTAGAAAATTGGATGATGATGAAGCACTGGCTGACAATCTTTAGTTTTTAGTATTCCCTAATGTAAATATTCACATTGTTTCATGCTGAGAAACTAGCTACATGCTAACAAAACCCTGGAGATTATTATATATTATATATCTCCAGATATATTATATAACTCCAGAAGTCATCTGCAGGCTGATCTCAAAAACACGTAAGTGCTTTTGGCCAAAACTCTCAAGAACATTCAGAAATATAAATCCCACTGGGGCCTCACTGAGAGTTAAGTATACTTTGTGAATACAGTCATCTATAAATATTGGCTATAGATGAACAGAGCTGATAAAACCTGAATTAAATTTTAAATGGTATTGTCTGGATGTTCATGACATTCTTGTACTAATCAATGTATGGGCATATCCAAGGCTTACATTTTGTGATGGAAGCTAGTATTTCAGCAAAGACAAGATCTGAGACCTGTGCTCTGCCAATGCGCTAAGCAATTTATCATTGTCAAGGATATCTTCAAATCATCACGTTCCAACATAAGATGAAGGTTATGTTTTCTCAATATTTATTCTCAGGCTCAGAGGAGAGAATTGGTATTTGATGTAATCATCACATTGCTGACACTTAAAAGAGCTCCCACCTCTGCCCACCAGAGAAGCTTGCCTTGACAACTAGAGGTGCTGTATGCTAAAGAAGTCAGAATATTAGCAAAAAAAAATATTAAAATTCATTATCTGCTCCCAACATGATCAGATATTCTAATAAGCTATACAGAAAGGCAATGAAAGGGAACTGCAATTTGAGATAAATATGGATTATGATGATAGCAGACATGCTTTTAGTCTCACATTCAGTACCCCTCAATGAAATTCCAGTCTTTTAAAAAATCCAAATAAGAACAATGCAATCAATTTTCTGAAGATTCATTATTTGTATAAATGAAAAGTATTTCATTTCAATGTTTTTCAACAAATTCAAATCAATTGTTTTCATTTCAACCAAATAAATAATTACATTTCCCGTGATATGACATTACTGTGTGAAAGCTTTATTTGGGGAGAATACTGTCAAGTCTTATGGTATCCTCCACTATGGAAAATACATATAGATCCATAAAAGAAATCCCACTCTAAATCATGGTGACTTATAACAGAGGACTGGTGTGGAATGTAACAATATATATTTATAATTGCTTGTTTATTCGACATTTCTGATCAGTTCAGGAAAACTGATGATTCCAGTCTGAACTAATCCAAAATTAAAACCTTGATTTTAAGTTTCCTGATAGGAAGTGTGGTATTTTCAGACATTCTTATGAAAAACACGAGAGCTCCTGTTGCTTGCTGTGTGCACTGTGCTGTCTCCATCCCTGCTGTAGACTACACAGTCACCATTCTGCTCTTGAAAGAAAATATTCAAACCCAAATAAATAAAGACATCAACCCTTGAGGGAAAAAAAAAAAAGAACTCAAGTAACTATTGTAAAGGAAATGCACAGACTCTTGAATCACGTTGGAACAACTTATTTAAATGCATCCTGCAACAATCTACTGTTTAATCAGTTTATGAACATCTGATGGAAACATTTGACATCCCGTACCGATTTAAGTTAATGCATCAGGCAGCAATGCTGTCAAATAAATTTGCAGCTAAATATCTGCTGGTTTCAGTGAATGAAGTAACAAGAAATAATAAGAGATTTGAGATTTAATGGAATTTAAATGCTTCAGGAAGCAGAGGGTTTAAAAACAAACAGAAACAAAAGTTGGGAGTTATAACCAATTGAAAAAAACATTCCGAGCCTTCCACATCCTTACTGAGCCAGCCTGTCAATGTAATAAAGTGTTTAGCAGTCCCAGCATGGCAATGAGTGGCCAGCAAGCCAGTGAATGAAGTGATCTTATCTTATCCATCAGCTCATGGTCTCCCTGTAGAGGTAGGAAACAGTTCAGAATCTCACTGACAGAGTCTAGGGACAGTGCTGGCTTAAAGAATTCCCCTTCTCCTCTCCAATAGCAACGTCTTCCCGCAGAGTGCACTTCCTCCAACATTTTGCTGAGAGGGAAGAGAAAGGCAAACAAGAAAATTATAGCCCACCAGGGAGGCAAAGTGTGCTGTAGAGGGACTGGGGCTGGGTGCGATCTATACATCCCAGGATCTCTGCTGCAGCCCTCCCTGTGTGAAATTACATCCTTACATCAGGTTCTGTAGTGTCAGCTTAAGGACGGGCTCTGTTATGGAAGGCTAATTGGAAGCCTCATTTATGGTCTCAAGTTGTACCAGGGGAGATTCAGATGGGATGTTAGGAAAAATTTAATCTCTGAAAGAGTGGTGAGGTGCTGGAATGGGCTGCCCAGGGAGGTATTGGGGTTAATTGTCACTGGAGATGTTCAAGGAGTGTTTAGATGTGATACTAAGGGACATAGTTAGTGGGGAAATATTGGTGGTAGGTGGATGGTTAGACTGGATGATCTTGGAGGTCTTTTCCAACCCTGGTGATTCTACGATTACAAGATTCTATACAAGGATATGGTGCATTCAGAGGGGTACTTCTGATAAGCGACTTCTGCAAAAATGTGAGTTGAAAGATATTCAGAATGGTTTGGTGATATTTCTGAGCATCTAAGCTATGATGACCTAATAACAGGGAAAAAAGGAGGGGAAAATCAATCATTTGCAGCAAGCAATTAGATTAGCTACAGCGAAGGCAGATGAAAGGTGAAAGCTCTGAAATAGAATTACAAGGGTGAGCTTTTGTCCCAAGAATAAATTGTGCATTGGAAAAGAAGATAAATGTGTAAAATTTATCAAGTTTTGTATAATTTGGAGCATAGCTTGGCTTGCAATGAGACAGAGAGCCAGTTCTGATCTCATCCTGGTCTTCTGATGGTATAACTTTTCTGAACTAAGTGGTCCTCATTTACCATATTCATGTACAAAGTGATGCTCAGCAAATTGTATTCTGCATTTGTAGCAACTGTAGAAAGAGACAAGACTGAGATGAAGAATTATGCATGCACTTGAAAAATCTGGCCCTGAATCAGAAGAAAGCTCACTACACTTGGTGAATAAGAAAAACATAGTGTGCAGCTTCCCCTCCCCTCCATGGGGACAACCCATTCATGTTCCTAAACTTCATTGGGAAATCAAATTACAAAATATTTGTAGGGAACGCCAATGGATTTGATTTAGAAAGAACCTCCGTTCAGTAACAATTCCACTAAAATATAGTTCTTCTATGGCCACTGTTTCCAACTCTGGATGTTATCTGCATGAAAGTAAGAGAGACAGGAGATCCTTGGGGTTTATAGTCATAACAGTGGCTGTAATGCCTCACTGTGACTGTCAAATAGAAAGACATTTCAGAAAGATTAATATACCTCTAGCTAAAATCAACTCAAAGTCATCTTAAAACAGTACCTGCATTCAAGTATATATTGACAAACCTCAATACTCTTTTCTAAGTTTTGGCAAGTAGGTGTTCCACCTTATTTATCTGAAGAAATGAATTAGAAGCTTACTGGGCGACAGTCAAGTGGGTGGGAAATAAATGATTTGGAGTTATTTCCTCAGCATAGCATTGTGCTTCAGCAAGAATCTTACTCCTTATAATCCCAAATAAGTGGCATCTAACACAATAAAACAACAACATAACTGTTGCCTTTTCCATATTTCATGGAAGTAGTCCTATTATCTACCAGATCACAATGTTACAGGAGATAGAAATGCGACAACAAAATGAATATATCACCCTTGAATTTCAGTGAAACTTCAAATAAAACAAGGGACAAAGATGTCTTACAAATGCTTTGAGGATCTTGAACTGAAACAATACTATAGAAACATTTAATAGGATCGGGAACTGTGCTTTGATTGGACATTGTGCTTGAATCCCTTTCCTCTGATGTGTGCAAACAAGGTATTTACTCACTTTGTAGTGATTTTCGTCCACCACACAGTCTATATATCAACATTCTTCTAGCTTTCCTGTGTTTTTACACTAGTACATTGTGCTAGCAAATGTAAAAGATCTCTTAATAACTGACAGTAAATATGTGTTCACAGATTGTTTCCACCTGAATTAAACCAATTTGATCATAATATGCTCTTATCTGCTCAGCAGGTATATGTCACTTATAAAAGAGCTTCACATTTCAGAGATCATAGGGCAGGAGCTACAACATTAATACTTACACAACACTGGACTTCCAGGTGATAGGGAATGAGTAGATGCTGTACTATTACACACATGAAATCTTCTGAAAAGTCACACGCAAGTAGAGTGAGCAATAAAGATATAAATTATGTCTGTACAGACAAAAGAGTTAGCACTCCCATAATTCTCAGGTCTTGGACTGATAGTCCATGCTGCATAAAACAACATCCCATGGTGGAAAAAGGCAGTTTCCATGGATTGCTCTCACTAGTCATCTTAAGAAAGGCTTCATCAGGTTTGCCTCTTTTAACCCAACAAGATCTTCCAACACTATTCCTATGGGTCTGATACCCCTAGATATTATCCAGTGTTCTTATGCCATCCCTTTCCAAAGCACAGCCTGCATGTTCCTATTTATTTCAATGTAATCTACAACAGATACAAAGAACACAACATGGTTTTATAGAGCAAATTCTCAGCTGCAAAACACTATTTTTCAGCATAGTCAACATCACTAGCTATGCATATTCAGAATCACAAAGTAAAATACTCTCAGAAAAATAACTGTTCTGCTTGGGTATTTGACTCAGAGAAGAAAGCTGTCAGAGGAACTTGAACTATCAACATCTGTACCACACCAGTGATGCTGCTGCACTGCAAATGCTTCTTAGAACTCAAGCACTAACTGAGAACAAAATCATCCTTCAATCACTTTCTGTAAGACTAAGTTTTCAGGCTAATTCAGTCTGACCTTTTGGGCTTGCCAAAATATACATATACTAAAGTGAAAAAATTCAATGTAAATAAAGAGTAGAAATAATTAGAAGCTTTGCCTTCTAAGTTTAAAAGTGATTGAATTCCTTAGATGAAAAAAAAAAAAAAAAAAAGCACACAAGAAACTAGTATTAAGAAAATATTTTACTTCTGCTTAGCTGCTTGCCTTAACTCACTTAAAATAGTCTATTTGCATTAGGCATTTCAGAAAGCAACTCAGTTAAATCAGATGCAGTTAAAGCGAGACCATGTCCACCATGGTATATAAAACAACTTTCAGATAGATTCCACCTAGCTCAACCATAAAGCTTCAGTTACATCTAAAAACTCAGCAAGAACTTTGTTGGCCTTTTTCAAACTCAGAGTCATCAAAGGGAAGTTTTCCATTAATGTGGGTAGGCTGAATGGTGAATGCCGTGTCCAAGTGACTAATCAAAGTTCTTTCTCTGCTATGAAAACCTTGCCTAAATGGAACATTAAAGGTGGCAAGTTCCTTATATGCTGAAAGTTACCCTACGTTTCCCATCTAAGAAACTAATTTGATACTAAAGGACCAGAAAATTTATACAATATTCTTATGAAGTCTCTGTGAGGTAGCTGGTAGATGAAAATACCTGTTTTGACAGTGACCTCTTTGCATATAGAGGCAATTTGAAGTGCTCTTTTTATCTGGGCTAACACAGCAGGAGCCTCAACTCACTGCCCAAGCTGTTCTTTCACTCAGAATGAATACCAACAGCGCTTATTCAGTATTTCATGAGGATAAACTAACTCACAGTGCAAAGCTATGAGAAAAAGTCTTCCATGCTGAGAAATCTCTTCTAAAATCTGTCTGTGGAGTTCAAAGACTGTTAGTTACAAGTAACAGTACAGGAAATTTGCTCTGAGTTTCAGTATACAACTATACATGTTTCCAAACCTTTATAATTTCATCTGAAAAGAGTAATTTCTGCTGTTCATAAAACTGCAGAATTTCTAAGCGGCCAAGTCCACCCAACTCAGGTCTGAGGAGCATTGCAGGTCCCAGCAGTATCTGCAGGACCCACTGATGCCACTGAACTGAGCAGTAATGCAGATACAATAATCCCAGAGAGAGACTTTCTCCTTTGTTATGTCTTCACTTTTGAAAAATGCAGTTCTCCTCTGTCCCAGAAATTATTAACAATCATCTCAAAATTTTGGAAAAAAACATGACTGATGAGAACCTGGGTTTACAGAAATCAACAGTAGAATGCACAATGATTTCAGCACAGGCAGGATTATGGTCTTCACTGTTAGCATGTGCTAGTGGGCCATGTGTTAGTGGGGCATGGGCTGATCCTTCACTCCCAGGATCAGTGCCTACAGCAAGCACACATTAAGGCAATGGGCCATCCTTATGTTTTCTCACCCCAGATTTTCATTTTCTTTCCATTTCTGAGCCTTGAACTCTCTGTTAACACCTTTGGCTCTGCACCTTCCCCTGGCGAAGCAGCCATTGCTCCAAACAGCTTATCAGTAATAATTTCCATCATCTTACCCTTCCTGTACTTGGTTCAGTGGAGCCATTAACATTTGCACTGGAGTTGGCCTAAATTACTTTAATTAAGAGGAACTGGCATGCTGACCAACTCTCTGCAGTTACCTGCCAGAGATGAAGAACTGTCATCTTTTCTGTATTAGATGACAAGATTTTAAAACTGCCCCTCTCTCTCCTTGCCTTCCTCAAGTTCATTTTTTTCATTAGAAATAGATGAAAGGATTTGGGACTTTTAGATTAATTCCACAGGCCATAGTTCTGCAATATGGGGACAGATGCAGGGTATGATTTATGGTCCTTTATCTAATTCATTTTTGGGGCTGCTTCTTTTTAAGCTCAGACATCAAAGTCTATGGATAGAGGTAGACGTCTATTTGATAACATGTTGTGCAGTGAAAGTTGGGTAGTTTTTTCCTTACAAATGCAGTTCTTATCAGATGAAGGAGGCAGGAGAAAAGTTTAATTCTGGAATTTCTGGTGTTTATTAGAATGTTAGAGAAATACCAGTCTCAGTCAGATAAGAAACTCCATATCAATGTCATCATTCAGCAACTTCATGGCCATTGGAGCAAACACCTGTGAAGTACAGAGCAACTCATTTTTCTTTCACTGAAGACAGAAATAGACAATTACAATGGATTGAGACAGTTAAAGCCTAACTCCTTCCCCTGCAAGATAATTATCAATTATGTCTGTGTTACTTTTGACACACAGACTTGTTCACAACAGCAGTTCATATTGCCTCGGGGATTCCAAAAAGTAAATGCATATACACTGTTATTATGCAGTGAAAGGAAAATAATAAAGTCAAAAATAGAACTCTTGACCACTCTGGAAATGAAGATTTTTCTCCTTAAATAGCTAAAAACAAAACAAAACAACAACAACAACAAAAAAAAAACAGCTGGAAGACATTAACACAATCTGTCAAGGCTCTTACACTGTCATATTGGATCGTGCATCTCTTTGCTGGGTTTTATTCTCAGTGACAACTCACCTCTGCATGTTTCAGTGACCCCACTTCAGCTCGAGAGCTTCTTCTCTTGTTTACATGCCAAGTGCAATTGTATTCCCTCTGGGTGTCTAGATCTGAATTATGTGAGACCATATTTGTGTTGACATATGAAATGAGAATTATGCTTTTTAATAGCCACTTATTTCTCTTTGGAAATGGTGAATTCACTTGTGTCCATTCCGACAATGGTTCTTGTTTATGAAGATTTATAACTGAGTCAGGGATATTCTGAAATAGTCTATGTAGCCAAGTGTGTGACACGACCCTGTTAAGGATTAGATTAGGAACAGTAAGAACTTTCATGCTGGCATAGTAACACTTGACACTTCTTTCTAACTTGGCTACTATTGCACCTGCGACTGGGCTGCACCATCTTTACCTATGCTAGGTAAGATTTGTGAGACTGTTCATGAGATAAGACACTGCTCCTCATAACTGATGGCTCTGTAGTCTGTAATTACTTTAAATTATTTAAATAATGATCAAAAGGCAAATGTGGAGACTGTAATACCAGAGTTAGATTGTGTGTGAAAGTAAATCTTTTCTCTAACTTAGAAAGCTAAAATATTTATGAAGGGAGCTCAAATTATGAATCACCTAGGTGTTTTTTTGCATTAGATGTGTAATTTCTCTTTCCTTGTTTTTGCATTATGGTGTTTTTCACAGGACAGTCTGTAAAGTGAGCAGCCTGAGATTTTTAGAAGGATTTTTTTCTTTTTGTTAACCAATGCTTGTAATAAAAATGATAGCAAGCACTGTAGTATATTTTTCCATTGGAACATGCAAACTAAGATTAGTTAACAATTAAGCTATCTGTTATTGACTTTTACATGCATCATCAACATTTAATTTGCAGTTAGCAGAAACTCTTGATGCTGTATGAGGTAGAGTATTAAGCTTAGTGTTATTTTCAAAGACAAAACACTAAAAAATATTTTCAGGCAAGTAAATAGAACATTAGGGTTGAAAAAAAGAGTACCGAACTCCAGCTTTTTCATCCATTTTTCTGACTGTCTTCAGAACATAGTCAAGATGGTTCCTTTTTAATGTGAAAGGGTTATGATTCCTCATTTAGATTGATGAGATTTGAGAGTGCTCAACATCTTGCAGGATGAAGCACGAGGTCTCCCTTTTAAAGGCCTGTACTAATTAATATCCACAGGCAAATCAAAAGATGGCCACCATTTTTTGATCCCAGACATATAATCGTGTGACCAGTTTCCTCCCAACAGGAGTAAGAGCAGCACCGCACAGCAGGCCTGCTCAGAAGAAATGTTGTCTCACACAGTGCAGGAACCATGGAAATAGCCACCTGCATGCTGCAAAGAGCTGATGCCTCCATGTTTCTGAAGGTGCAAAACAGGAAAAGGACAAAGGGTTTAGCACAGGGAGCAATAACAGAACTGGGTCTGGGGTAGCATCTTTCCAGAAAAAGGAGTCAGTTTGCAAGAACAAAGCCTGGAAACAAAAATGCCTTTGCTCCAGCAGCAGAGATGGGCTACAGCTTTTGACTCATCAATTGACGAGACTTAACATCAAACACTCATTCCTGATCACATGCTCTGAGCTAGTCGGCAAGCAGTGAGTAATGCAGACCTTGAGCAGCTGGAAACCCATCTTCAATGAACTATTTCTCAAAGCTCTACCAGATCTTTGTTAGTTTTCCCTGCCATCAGTTTTGGGCAGCCATGTTTCACCTGGGTGCTAAACACTGTCCTGACTTATTTATACAGTATCTCCATTTCATCTGGTTGGGATCAGAAAGTTGTATTTGGTTCGGGGCTACACACTGCAGGAGGAGTCCTATAGCAAAATCTCTTGAAGTTTCTGGTCCAACCACAACTACTCCTCTGATTAAAAGCAGGTTTTTAAAGGACAGCTTTTCTTCACTCTGCTGCCTCTAAAGTAGAGCTATAAACCATATTAAATGCCTCCACATTATATAACTTGGCTCCTTTGCAGTACTTTCTTCATCCAGTATAAACAAAGCAAATACACCTTTTGATGACTGCCCAAAATTGCCATTTCTTGTGCCCTTTCCAAAGGAGTACTTTTTATCTGTGCCATCTTTTCTCTTGGGTTATGCATTAAGAGAGGCTTAGCAAGTGCTTTGTCCCACATCTCCTTTTTGAAAATCACAGAATCACAGAATGGCCAGGGTTGGAAGGGACCTAAAGGATCATGAATCTCCAACCCCCTTCCACATGCAGGGCCACCAACCTCCTCATTTAATGCTAGACCAGGCTGCCCATGGCCCCATCCAATCTGGCCTTGAACACTTCCAGGGATGGGGCATCCACAACCTCTCTGGGCAGCCTGTTCCAGCACCTCACCACTCTCTGTAAAGAATTCCTCCCTGACGTCCAACCTAAATCTCCCCTCCCTCAACTTAAAACCATTTCCCCTCATCCTGCAGTTATCTACCCTTTCAAAGAGCTGATTCCCCTCCCCTCTGTAGGTTCCCTTTAGGTACTGAAATGCTGCATTGAGGTCACCCCACAGCCTTCTTTTCTCCAGGCTGAACAAGCCCAGCTCCCTCAGCCTGTCTTCGTAGGGGAGGTGCTCCAGCCCCCTGATCATCTTCATGGCCGTCCTCTGGACCCTCTCCAACAGCTCCCTGTCTTTTTTGTACTGGGGACTCCACACTTGGACGCAGTACTCCAGATGGGGCCTCACAAGAGCAGAGTAGAGGGGAACAATCACCTCCCTATCCCTGCTGGCCACCCCTCTTCTGATGGAGCCCAGGATAGCATTGCCTTCCGATTAAGTTTTTCATCTATCAAGACCCCCAGGTCCTTCTCCACAGGGTTGCTATCAAGGGCCGCTCCTTCCAATCTGTATGGATGCCTGGGATTCCTCCGGCCCAAGTGCAAAACTCTGCACTTTTCCATGTTGAACCTCATCAGGTTCACCCGGGCCCACCTTTCTAGCCTCTCGAGGTCCCTCTGAATGGCATCCCTTCCTTCAATCATGTCGACCGCACCACTCAGCTTGGTGTCATCAGCAAACTTGCTGAGGGTGCACTCGATTCCGTCATCGATGTCACTGATAAAGATGTTAAAGAGCACCGGTCCCAAGACAGACCCCTGGGGGACGCCGCTCGTTACCGGCCTCCACCTGGACACAGAGCCATTGATGACCACCTTCTGTCTGCGGCCTTTCAACCAGTTTCTTATCCATCGAGTGGTCCACCCGTCAAATCCACATCCCTCCAATTTGGAGATAAGGATGTGGTGGGGGACCATGTCAAAGGCTTTGCTCAAGTCCAGGTAAATGACCTGGTAAAAAAAAACAGCTGTGTTTGACCTGCTCTCTCTAGCCCTCTTTCTAGAGTGTGTCCTTTCAATTGATTCACTCAAGACCTTTGCTAATTGTGCATTCCTTTCATGTATTAGGTGATACTTTCCATTTGAGTTTCTTTCTCTGTTTGACACAGTGCATTTTAAAAGTACGCTCTTCAACCATGTGATGCTCAATCTTAAGCAGCTTTATGTCAGTTCATTCTTTGCTTTGCCAAAGATTTGCTAGATTTCTATTCCTAAGGACATTCTTGATAGAAAAAACTTGGTACAAGAGCACTTCTGACTCTCTGCTGCATTGATGTTGCAATATGTGATGGCTTTATATTGCGTCAGAGATACCTATAAAAATGAAGACTTGAATCTGAAGATACAACATAACCTTAATAAAATAAGGGCAGTGAAAGTAGGAATTCCCAAATATGGGCTTTAGAGAAAGGCACGGGAGCTGAAAAAATACTTAGCTCACATTTTCCCTAAGCCGTTTAGTCAACAGCAGGAAGAAAACAGCAAAAGATGGATATTCTCAATAATAAGTTTCTTTTATCTAGAGAATAGTCTAATAATTATTGAGAATTAAGATTTGTGTGCCATTTTCGTAGGTTTAAGATGTGAGCTAAGAGGTGCATGTCTGGCTTTGAATTTTTGAGATGATTGCTGAGTTGCTCAAAGTCTAAGCAAGTGCACAGTTAAAAAACTCCAGCAGACCTGTGCATTAAAAAAAATAATCTTAGTGCAGTTATTGTCACACAGATCTTCCTTACTGCTGTAACTGTTTCAGATAGAGAAATCCATGATGATAATTTATTTTCTTAATTGTTTTCCTGGAGCCCTTCTTCAATGACAAAGCACATGAATTCAGCCATTCTGATGAAGCTCCCTTTCAGTTAGCAGCATTTATCAGACTGGAATTCCTGTAGAAACATCAGAAATTCACTACTGGCTTCTTCCCTACAGTCATTATCTTTCCTTGTCATTCTGTTAGCATTTCTGAACAACAATCACGTAATTTTTCTGCAGACACAATTTTTGAGTCAGATTCATGTGCAATTCTGTAAATTCTTCAATATTTCTGAAGCTAAATTAACAAAGTGTGTATGTTTTCTCCTTGGTCTACATCTATAGTGTATGTTTAATGGATGCAGAATTTTACTGCTCTTTACTAAGGAGCACTATTTATATTCTTGGTAGGAAGACTGCCACTATACCTATTGCTTCTAGCCACTGATGAACAAATCACACTGCAGAATTTAGCAGAGTGAATCTTTGCTGCTACAGCTAACTCCTTTTTTTTCCCCCTAATTTAAACAGATAACATTTCCAATGCCTGGAGGACAAAACTACTTTGTCAATCAGAGATCCTGGTAACAATTTTGGTACCTCCGCAAAACCAGGGGTCTGCTGAAGGAGCTTTATATAAGTATATGTATGTACTTATATATAACTGGAGTATAACTAGCTGTTAAAATCTCACTCAACTAGCTTCCCAACCAACTGAACGCCTCCAACAAATCCTGTTTCTTACTGCTACCTCACCAGGCCCTTCACACTTGTATCATCTATTTTTGAGGTTATGGGCCTCTTATCATTTTTCCACTTCCTAATTCTTTATCCTTAACCAATGCACCAGACATCTCATATACTGATAGCGCTGAGCATTGAAACACAGCTCTACTACATCTCCAAATGAACATATCTACAACAGGAGAGAAGGCAACAGTGTGAGCAGAAAAACAAAAAAAAACAAACCAACAAACCAACCAACCAAAAACAAAACAAAAAAAACCCACCTCTAAATTATAGTTGAGACGATGACATGCCTAAGTAGGATAAGAACACAGAAGGTACAATGGTTCAGTAAAAGAAATAAACAGACTTCTACCAAACATGACCTGCTGCTATGGGAGATGAGAAGCAACCATCAGCCAAGTGTTCTAGGGTTGTGCATATGCAAGGCTGGAGGTGAAGGGCAGGATTTTGCCTCAAGCTTCCGGAAGCAATCAAGGAGCCTGGCTGAATGTGAACTTCTTCTGAGCCAAAATGCAACATTTACTTGCCTACATGCAGCAAAGCTGGAATTACTTACAGTTATTGACTCATTCCAAAGTGTGTGCCCTTGTCCAAGCTCTACCTTTGTATTTAAGGGTTTTACACAATGTATTTTCCCCAGCCATAGATGAAGAGTAAGAAAAGAAAAATCTATTAATTTCAATGATTACAGGATCCTCCACTCACAAAGTAAGAAATTGTCTTCAGTGGGAAGAAATTGTCTTATGGACACAAAAAATGCATCATAATCAAAACCATAAAAAGCATCTATTTAAATGTCTCTGTCAAGATTTTCATTTCCCATTAGAGACATTTTAGTGTATTCTTCTATCTGAACACGCTGTATGCAAATCATTGTTTGAGTCCTCCATAGCAACTGTTACTTGTTTTTTTCTGCTGCATCTTATAGGAAAAAATCTTTCTCTATGGAGCTCCTCAACGCATACTGCCAGCCCTAGAAGACATTTCAACACTGTTTTCTTTGGTTAACCCATCAGTCATGGTGCATTACCATAATGGTAGTTGTTACAAACTGTTTCTGCTGTCCGTGGGCTTCCTGTGCAAAAGATGGGAGAAATCTTGACCAATGAACTATAAACTTTTACCAGCTTTCTGTCAGTGGGGTCTATCCATGTAGTGACTGCACTAAGCAATGTTACAGGACATCAGAGATGTTGCTGGTCATCTTAAAAGTGTTGGTGAAAACAGCAAAATGTCTCCTTTGCAGAGAAAATATGGATGAGTTTCTGGTTACACAAAACCCTCTTTGTGTTCTGAAGAGAAGGGTCTGGGGAGAACAGAGAGAGGCCTTTCAGTATCTAAAGAAGGGGACAGACTCTTCAGCAGGGTCTGCTGTGATAGGACAAGAGGAAAGAGTTTCAAACCAAAACTGGGGAGATTTAGATTGGATATAAGAAAAAAAGTTTGTGAAAAGTGTAGTAAAGCACTGGAACAGGCTGTGCAGAGATATGGTGGGTGTCCCCACCCCTGGAGGCACTCAAGGTCAGGCTGGATGGGGCTCTGAGCATTGCAGGGAAGTTGGACTGGATGATCTTCAAGGGTCCCTCGCAACTCAAAAGATTCTATGATTCTGATTCTATGTGTAAACCTGTAGCACTCAAAATGCATTAGACTATGGAGGTATTTAATCTCGACTCATTACTGTGAGTGATTTGTTAATGTTTTGAGAAATAAAAGCAACGATTTAGTTTTCATTTCTTTTCATAACAATATTTATCACTTTTAGAGTAAGTGGGACAGCTTCCTGAAATTTGAGAAAAACCTTAATTAATTCTTACCTAATTTAATGTATCACTACGGAGCCAATATTGCATTTCAAACATTTAGAATGTGCTAGTCATTATTCACCTGCCTCCAATGTTTAATCAAGAGTTCTAGGAGACAGAATAATGGAGAAAAACATCTGTTGAAATATGATCAAAGAAAACACTTGCTACTACTTACAGAATTGAAATGTGTTTGTAGAAAATTGAATGATTTCATAAATGATTCTCAACAGGAGTAAATTTACTACTATTTTTATTTGTAATGATTCAGTCATCAAAAAATAGAAGTAGGTGCTTGATGATAAACAGTTATGATTAGTTACAAGTATAATTTTGACATTGATGCAAAGACAATTTTGGTAGAATAGCTTGACAATTTTGCATTTAAAGTGGGAAAAGGCAATTGAAGACCAGGATGTCTAGAGTATGATTTAGTGATTACATCATATTTTGAAAATGAAGATCTTACTCTCAAGGTTGTGGAGAAAAGCCTTGTAGTCCGAAGATGCAAATGAAAGCCAGAAAAGATGTAGTGCATAGTATAATATCATCTCAAAAGCATACAAAATTAGTGATATCCTTCCCAGTACCTCAACATTACTAAGTACTGCTAACAAGACATATAACGTGACAATGTATTAACTAAATAAAATTTATTTTATTCCTTTTTTTCTCATTCCCACATGGTGGACAGTAAAAATAAAATCTGAGCAGAAGTCTCTTGCTAGATATTCCAAGCATGTTAATTTCTTTTTTTACACGCTTATATCCCAACCCTTTCTATTAAATGTAAATGAAACCAACAAAACTTGTGCAGCAAAAGGTGCAAATGCAGTATTCTTATGAATATTGTGACAGTCTAAAAAAAAAGTCGAATAACACATGAAGACATTTACCTCCTCTGGCAAATCTTTCCAGTGCAGAGCAGAACTGACTCCATTTCTCTTTATGGAAACTTAAGTTCATTAAATTCTGGCAGGTAAAAACATAGATGGCTGATGGCTGTATGACATGTGAGAGCATAGAGTAGAATGAAGTCCAAAACACTTAAGTAAGGAGGAATATGATTTGTACAATTCCCCATCAAAACTTATTATTTCCACGCTTCTTCTTTGTCTTTCTTTTTTCCCCTAAAGAATATTCTCAGAAAACTGTGAAGAATAACCCAGAAACACTGTTTTTTTCTGGACTTTCCTTGATTAAGCGGGTTTTGAAGTGACATGTCATGATCCCATTAAGGTTGTGCTGTTTGGTGAGTACATTCTGCATAGGTGGAGTAAGACAGAGTTAAATCTTCACTGTGTTCTTGTAGTAGACATCATCCGGAACATGTTTTCATGCTACTCTTCTCTATCTTAGCAAAACATAACTTTTTAACGACATATCTTGTTCTTTCAGGGATAGTTAATGCTTTGGTTACAAGGGAATAAACTCTTCCTTGAAATATTTGTTTCCAATATAGCTTTACTCCTTTAAGAAAAAATCACCTTAAAAGGAGGGATAGGTTCCTTCTTACTAGTAAATAGTCTCTTTAGTATTGGTTAGGTCTTAATGGAAAGAAGGGCTGCATTAAAAAAGGGATGGCCAGCAGGGAGAGAGAGGTGGTAGTCTTCCTGTACTCAGCTCTTGTGAGGCCCCATCTGGAGTACTGCATCCAGGTAGGGCCCCCACCACAACAAATATGCAGAGCTCTTGTATTGGGTCCAGAGGAGGGCCTCTAAGACGATCAGTGGGCTGGAACACCTCTCCTATGAGGAAAGGTTGAGGAAATTGGGATTGTTTAGCTGGAGAAGAGAAGGCTCTGAGGAGACCTCACTGTGCAGATAAAAAGGAGGGGGAATGACTGTTTACAGGGATGGATAGTGATAGAACAAGGGGCAGATGGTTTTCAACTAAGACAAAGGAAATTTAGTTTAGATATTAGGAGGAAGCTTACAGACCTTCTTTACTGCACAGAGGCATGAAACTACCATTTTCATGTTCCAGTAGATAAGATGGCTTAGTGGCCTCACAGTAAGGCTCATTCTTACACAATCAAGAAATATGTATCTTTTTTGCAAGTCCCTTCGTGTTCTTCAGACTTCAGCAAAATGGACAGAGACTGCCCGCCATTCCCAGGAATGCAGAGGGAAGCAGACTCTTCTCCCACAAAGTAGAAGCTGATATCTTGCCACTCTCTGCCACACATGCCTATGCACATACATGTATATATATATATGCATGTAAGGAGGGTCTGGAATCCAGGTTCCACTTGTTCTGAAAAGAAGCTGAATGACTGAAGTGTGGGCAAAAGTCCATTTTCTCCCTTGTGATCTCTTCTGAGAATACATGACAACCGCATCTCAAGCAGACCGGGATGCCTGACACTGAGAAGATTAAAGGTCTGTTTTATTAAAATCAAATTCTGTGTCTAGCTTCTACCTGCAATAGTTTACATGTGCACAGTGCCCCTAAAGCCAAAGAATTCTGTGCTTCTGTACAAACATGAGAACCATTGCACAAGCAATACAGTTAAATATGTATTTAGAGAAAACAAAATCTAACTTAAAAAACAAAGCAGCGCAGCAAGGTATTTCTTACGTGTGCAGTTCTTTGGCATGTGAAAATGGTTTCATCCTCCATACTTGCTTTAGGATAAATTCTGCCTGTGTAAGCATAATATCTGGAGACTATTTCTTCAATACACAAAGAATAGAGAGCAAACACAACGATATGGAGCCAGATGAGCCAACATTTATTTGCTGTTGATTAGCTATGAATTATGACTGTCACAATGGCATTCCACCCAAAAGAAAAGATAAAAAGAATCTGCATTTCATGGAACAAGTTAGGAAATGATTTGCATGAATGAATGAAGTCTGCAATAACTGCTGTAAAGTAGTTCAAAACTACTCTACCAATGTGATCATTTACTCCTGAATGTTATGTAACATAAGCTTTCAATCTCTTTTCTTCAACAGCCAAAAGAATTAAAGGAGATGATTCATTTTGTCAGCCCTGAATGTATGGAAGGGCCAAGGCATGTTCATGCACGACGACTATCTTACAGCTTGCAATTGAGAAGAACTTAACATTCTGCAACTCTCAGATGTTGTTTTCATTCATTAAATAAGGATTCCCCACTGCAGTCTTTAAGGATCGTAAAGATGAAAATAGCGGAGAGATACTTTCAGTGACTATCACTCATAGTTAATTTGTAATTGCTTGAATGTTTTGGATAGAAACATAAACCTGCTTGTACTGGATGCAAAGAAATTCATGAAATATATTTATGAAAAGATTGACAGCAAGAAAATACTGGTGATGTCCATGGAAATACTGATGCGTGTTAAAGGAAATAATATTTCCCTAACCCACCTAAAAATATAACTTCATTCTTTCTTCTTCGTATGCTTCTCTTTATTTCCATGCAAAGATGGTGCTTCTCCAACAACCCAAATAGTGAGCAGGAGCGCTGAGCAGCTCCACAGACATGCTTTGTCATGGCCCAGATCTAAATGCTCTCTCAAGTGATTCCCAGGCAGAACTTAGGAGTCACAGTGTTGCAGAAGCCATTTGCAGGAGGCAGTTTGCTGATAGAAACCTCATTTTTCATATCACAAAGGAGGCTGTGCATTTAATTTGCTGCTGTTCATTCTGTACACAGACAATAGCAAAGCCAGCAACTTGTTCAAGCACTTCAAATCTTCCAAAACTGATTTTCTGACTCTCCTGCTTTCTACTGGCTGGCTGTATAGGGAACGCTGGTGCTTAACTTGGATGCCCAAACTCTGTTGACACCTCTGGAGTAGTCACTAACTGTGACTTCAGTGACTAAAGAAGGTGGTCAGAATCTAGACTTTGATCTGAGGCCTATCGTAGTATAACCTTAAGCCTCTATGTTCTGACTCACTCATTTATTATTTCCTTGCCATGTGTGATAGATAGGCAGAGGACATTTTTGTGTACTGCATTGGGAATTTGCTTCTCTCTTGAAAAACTGACAAGTTCACAATTATATAATAACATAAAAAAGCAAAACTTACAGATATGATGAAATTATGACAAAATGATTAATAAATGATGATAAATAAAATGGTAAAATAATGATTAAAAGCTTTGAGAAATACGTGCCATAAAATGCACGGGAACAGTAAATTCCTAAACAACAATAGCAACCAAAAACCCATTATCTCCTCAAGCACTAATATTATTCTAAACAACTTAAAAGTAGTAATAACAACATACTCAAGAAAGCCAAAATCGCACTTAGGTGAATTAGGCATTTATACCACCTTCATGCACAGGATGCAAGCACATAGCGATCCCTGAAAATCTCAGTCTCTGAAACAATTTTCTTGGAAACTGACAGAAAATTAAAATGACCCATGTGGAATGGCCTAAGTGCATGTTGGCATCAAAAGAGTATGGCCAGCACGTAGAGGGAAGTGATCCTCCCCCCCTACTCTGGTGGCACTGGTGAGGCCACATTTACACTTCTGTGTCCAGTTCTGGGCACCTCAATTAAGTTAAAAGACAGGGACCTCCTAGAAGGAGTCCCGCAGGGGACGACCACAAGGATGATTGAGGGCCTCCCACGTGAGGAAAGGCTGAGTAACCGCGGTCTGTTCAGCCAGGGGAAAAGGACACTGAGAGGGGATCTGGTAAATATTTATCAATATCTAAAGGAACGTGGGAGGCAAATGGGTGAGGCCAGGCTCTTCTAATTGGTGTGTAGCAATAGCACAAGGAGTAATAGCCTAAAACCTGTACATAGGAAGTTTCGTACTAACATGCAGAAGAACTTCTTTATGGTAAGGGTGATGGAGCACTGGAACAGGTTGCCTGGAGAGATTGTGGGGTCTCCTTCTCTGGAGACATTTTTCAAAACCTGCCAGGATGCATTTCTGTGTGACCTAATCTAGGAGTTTCTGCTAAGGCAGGGGATTGGACTAGATGAGCTTCCCAGGTTCCTTCCAATCCCTGTCATTCGGTGATTCTGTGATTCTGTAATTGGTATGGAGAAGAGATAGCAGCTAGATATGAAGACTTAGTAAAAAAATACTCTTTTCACATCTTAGCCAGGATTCTGGCATTTATTTATTTTTAATAAATGATACAATTTTTTTTTTTTAGCTCCTCTTCTCTTCTCTTCTCTTCTCTTCTCTTCTCTTCTCTTCTCTTCTCTTCTCTTCTCTTCTCTTCTCTTCTCTTCTCTTCTCTTCTCTTCTCTTCTCTTCTCTTCTCTTCTCTTCTCTTCTCTTCTCTTCTCTTCTCTTCTCTTCTCTTCTCTTCTCTTCTCTTCTCTTCTCTTCTCTTCTCTTCTCTTCTCCTTTCCCCTCCTTCCCTTTTTCCTTCCCTTTTTCCTTCCCTCCTCTTTCCCTCCCCTTTCCCCCCCTTTCCCTCTCCTCTCCTCTCCTCTCCTCTCCTCTCCTCTCCTCTCCTCTCCTCTCCTCTCCTCTCCTCTCCTCTCCTCTCCTCTCCTCTCCTCTCCTCTCCTCTCCTCTCCTCTCCTCTCCTCTCATCCCATTTTAAATTTTTCTTTTTCATTCCATTTTTCCTTCCCTCCCCTTTTCCTCCTCATTCCCTCCCCTTTCCCTTTCCCCTCCTGTACCCTCCCTTCTCCTCCCCTTCTCTCCTTTCCTTTCCTTTCTTTCTTTTTTTCTTTTTTTCTTCTTTTTTTCTTTCTCCTCTCCTCTCCTCTCCTCTCCTCTCCTCTCCTCTCCTCTCCTCTCCTCTCCTCTCCTCTCCTCTCCTCTCCTCTCCTCTCCTCTCCTCTCCTCTCCTCTCCTCTCCTCTCCTCTCCTCTCCTCTCCTCTCCTCTCCTCTCCTCTCCTCTCCTCTTTTCCTTTTTTTCCTTTTCCTTTTCCTTTTCCTTTTCCTTTTCCTTTTCCTTTTCCTTTTCCTTTTCCTTTTCCTTTTCCTTTTCCTTTTCCTTCCTTTTTCTTCTACTGGCTCCACCGTTGAAGGCAAAACTCTCTTATTCTCCTCCACGTCTCACTAGAAAATGGAGAGTCTCAAGTTGTTACTGAGTAATTTTGACAGACTTTCAGAGGAAAAAAGAAAAGCTGCCTCCTCCCTGGATCCCTCTGGCAGAGGCAAGCTACAACTGTGACTTCAGCAACAGCAAAGGCAGGAGTGCCAGTACCTGTCTGTGGGCCCAAGCAGCCGAGAGAAGTTGTCAATCATGAACTCCTTGTGACTGCGGGTCAGGATGACCACTGCCTGGCACAGGAAGGGCACAAACGTGCTCTGCTGCGCAGACGATGTGCAGCTGCGCAGGATGTAGAGAATCGGTGGCACCTTAAAGAAGAAGGGAAGAAAGAATGACTTGCTGCATCCTGGACTCTGCAGAGCCTAACCATGGACATTCAGCGCATGAGCAGTGCCTGCTCCCTTGACATGCTGTCAAGGCCTAAGCCTAAATTTCATTCCAGCCACCCTGTCCAAGCCCTGCCTCTGCACTCAGGCTGTGCTTCTTTAGCACAAGAAGCAAACGGCACAAGGCATACTGCAACAGCCAGAAAAAGTCCAAGACACATGGAAGAAAGTCTCTTACGTTGCAACAGATGTCCTTCCCATGCATCTGCAGAAAGGTGGTCATCCACTTCCCAGCAGCACGCACACGCACTCCTTTGGCTTTCCGGAAGGTCTCCTTAATAGCCGTCATGAAGTCAACAGTGCGTTCGAGGGGGAGGTTTCTGCACACGATCTGCAGAGAAATGAGAAGATCCCATCACTGCTCTGCGGCAGCCGTTCAAAACATAAAGCGGACTTGAGGGCATTCTTAGTTCAGTGGCTTGCCGGTCATTCAGGCGGCAACCACAACGCTCCTGCTGTCTGTACCCTGCTGTTTATACGGAAGGCGGTTGAGCCTTCTCTCAGCTTCTGCACCCATGGTGTTTGCTTACATGCAAAGCCTACCTCCCAGCAGCCACAGCCACACATGCATGCAAGTGCACACACACACACAAATGCACATCATGGAGTCAGCTCCTTGTACTGGGCGCCTGAAGGTCAGACATAGCTCAGAACCTCCTGCTACTTGCTGAGAAAAGCAGTCTCAGGGTGACAGCTCATTTCGGAAATGGTGTGAGAGGCTGGGGGCAGCATAGGGTCATGCAGAATTCTACTCTCAGAGATCCTACCACCCCTTTTTGGGTCCACTTACTCTTGCCATTTTGGACGTGGTCTGGAGCTGAGAGACGACACTGCAGGCATGCAGCCTCTCACACAGGCTCCTGATGTCACCTGTCTCGATTACTCTGTTGGTCGCTTTGGCTGGAAAGAGCACAGGGAGAAAAGGGAAGTCATGCTTCTGGAAATGGAACTGCTTTCCATGGGGGAGAGACAGAGGACAGGGTGGGGACAAGAAGAGAACTGCGCACAGTGCCTCTCCCTCCTGTAAACAGGGCCCAGCCTGTGGGGCTCTGGTAGTGCTGCGGAGGAGAGCAGAGGGCTGGAGCACACCTGCTCTACTCACCTTGGATTTGGAGAAGGGAGCTTAGACAGGTGACGGCCAGCTGGCGGGATGTGGGCATGAGGTCACAAGTCAGAGGCGCCAGCAATCCCACCAAGGAGCCAAAGTGCTCACAGACATCTCTTCTCTACAGGGGTGAGAGGCAGGAACAAAGCTGTAGACAGCCCCAGCTCTTCCCCCATCCGTGCCTTCCCCACACCATGACACAGCATGCACTGTTGGGTGGAGCTCGCCTTCCAGCTCAGGGGCACTGGGGAGGGAGCAGGGGGCATGCAATGGGGCTCTTTACTCACTTGAAGTTCTTCACAAACAGCCAGCAGCTGGGAGCAGGTCTGCAGGGCCCTCTTGCGCTCCCACACGTTCTTTGATATCATAGATCTCTGCAGGACCTGGGGTAGAGCATCTGTCTCACTGAGGATATCTTTTCTTTCCCTTCTTGCCACCCCTCTCCCTGTCCCTCCTTTCCCAGCACTTTCCCTCAAGGCCTGCCCTGTAGCTCCATGTGGCCTCCCGCCTCACTGAGCACTGGCACTGCTGCTCCTGCTCTCTGCAGACACTCCTGCCTCCTAACCCAGGAGCTTTTCCTTAGCTGTGGCCTGCCAGGGGCTGGCTCCTGCCTTCCCCCCTGCAGGGCCCATTTCTCTGCCCATTTCTGAACTCGCTATGAGCTGGCACGTCAGCAGGAGATTTCTCCCCCTCTGATTGTCCTCTCAGTCCCCAGATCTCTGCCCCCACTATTGACAGGCACCATGCTTTCTCCTTTGCCCCACACATACTCACATGGACTATGTTTTGGAAGAAGCCGCCGGTGGGCTCTGTCTCAAGCAGAACCGCCATGAGCCGGCCCAGAGCTTTCAGTGATCTTTGCTGAAGCTGAAAGCAGAAGAGGGGATTGAGGTGTAGCATCACGGCTGCTGCCAGAGCATAGGTTGTGTGTACTGAGGTAGGGTTTGAATGAGAGGTGGCCGGGAAAGTTACGGCAGGTTACCTGCAGGTACTGCGCTGCTTGCTGTGACTTCCTGATCTTTACCATCACCTCTGCTGAAGGGTGTGTCACAACGTTTTTGCAGCACAGGACCAACATCTCACGCATGTCCTTGCTTTCGAATGAGGGCTTCAGCTTGCTGACAGGAGGAAAAAAGGAAGAGAAAGCAGAAAGGCCATTTACCAGTGCTCCAGACTGGTTCAGACAACATCTGAGTTTCTCCTAACCGACAGCTACAAAGCCAATACTCCCAGCTCATGCTGCTGAGCACTGTCTTCAGTTCCAGCAGCGCCTGCCTCCTCCCCGGCAGCAGTGAACCACCTCCTGCTGGGAAGGGAAGGACACCCCGGCTCTCCCTTCTCTTCCCTGCCAGGGGACAGGAACACCAGGGCCTTTCTGCCTGCCCCGAACCTCAGCTTCGCCACACACAACAGCCCAGCCATCTCTCCTGTAGATGCAGCTCCTCACCCCCTGCCCCCTCCAGGCCTTCAGGAGCTACCCAAAATGGGGACCACCATCCTGCCTTGCAACCCCAGACCTTACCTCAACTGCTCCAGGGCCAGAACCACCTTGAAGGGCACCGGGGAGACAGGGATGCCCGAGTAATACTTCTTCAGCAAGTCCTGCAAGTCCCAGAGAGACACTGTCAAGGCGGGCACGAGGCATACGAGAACTGTTCCACCCGGTCCCAAGACTGCCACACACTGGCCCCATCACTCCCACAATTCCCATGGAAGCACTGCAGGATGCAGCGGCTCCACAGCTGGTGCACCTAGTGCACCTAGCCCACTGCCCAGCCGCTGCCTGCCAGCACCCAAGGTCCCCACCAGCTGGAGACATGTAGCTGATGGAGACCTGGATGCCCCCAGGGAAGCGAGCCTCGTGGCACAGCCCAGAACTCCTCTGCAGACAGCCCTGTCTCTAGGTACTCACCATCAAGATCTCCAGCAGCTTGCTCTTCAAGGAGGGGTTAAAACAGGAGTCACCCACAGCCTGGAAGGCAGAGCTGAAGTTGGTGATGCTCTGCACCAGCGCAAGGTTGTTCTGCAAGTCCTGAAGCCCAAGAGAGAAGAAACATTCTTTGAACTGCAGGAAGGGACAAGGGCTGCAAGGGGGACATTTGGGGGCAACACTAAGGAAAGGGCTTGGATCTTCATCTGGGCACAAACCATTCCCCAAGGGACCTTTGGAAAGGGAAGGCCTATCTCAGCATCCCCCCATGTGGATGGGCTGCAGCTGGGTGCTCAGGCACCCTGGCACACTTTGAGCTCTCACCCGGCAGCTGCAGCTGTACAGCATCAGGATGTTGCCCACGATGTCTCCCTCCAGGTGGGCAAGCAGCTGTTCCTTCGTGGCACACAGTGCCAAGCTGCCGTGGGCGAGCATGAGAGCGCTGCGTGTGGCATGAGCTCTCCTGCTGTCCAGCTCCATCTGTGTGGGGAGAAATGCCTTGAGACACTTGCGATGCACCTGAGCTCCCAAGGCAGGAGCTGCTGTGAAAATAAGACAGAAGAATGCCAAGATGGAAACCCGTAACGCTTTACCTTCTTGCGCCTGGAAATCCTTGCACTGTGGCCTTTGCACAGCCTGGACGCAAACATGGTGAGCGTGGCCAGGACTGTTTGGAAGTTGCTCTCAGCAGCATGGCTGAGAAGAGAGATCACTCCCTGCACAAAAGAACAAGGGGCAGTTGGCACAGGCCTGAATCTACAGGTCCTCACCTGAGGAAAATGGCAGCAGGGAGGAGATGGAAAGGCCCGGAGCAGGGCCAGGAGAAGGAGAGGAGAGCTCACCTGGGCCTCAGATGGCTCCTCCATGTTTGCTTCCTCCAGGTGCAGCAGCAGCTTCTCCTGGACGTGGAGGACTCCCTTACAGGCTCCCAGCACTGTCCCCAGAGCCTTGTACAGGAAAGACTGCATGGGAAGGGAAGGAAGAAGATGAGATGTGGCAGCAGCTGACCTGCTGGCAGAGGGCCAGGTGGGAAGGACCCACGCTCATTGGGAGTTGCTGAGAGCAGCTGCAGGGCTGAGCTTTAGCCATCCCTGGGCAGATTGCAGGGAAAGGCCCTCTGGGGGGCACGGGTCGGGGAAGCAGCATCAGCATCTCGCGTGGGCAGAGCACCTGATGCAGCCCCGGCCCCAGTTGGGCACCTGCAGCTGCACCGCTGGGTAGAGCCGGGGGGAACTCACCTTTTCTCCAGAGCTGCTGGCAGAGCTGCTCAGCCGCTGGCTCAGCTCGCAGCTCAGGGCCTCAGTCCAGGCCTCATCCCCTATGGTCTCCAGTGACGCCCTCAGGAACTGTTGGAAAACAGGAGAAGACAATGTTCCCTTGCCCTTTGCCTCTTCCCTCACTCCCAAGTGGCTGCAGTCTTCTGGGAAGAGGTGCCTGGAAGAACAGTCCCTCTCCCAGCTCCCCCAGCATTCCCTCCATTAAAGCCGCCTGCCGCTCTTCTCCTAAGACCCCCCTGGGCTTGGGACAGAGCGGAAGAGGCAGCGCCACAAAGGCGTGCGGCTGCTCCGCAGCAGCGTTGGAGAGGCTGTTCCTGTCCCACAGTGGCTCATATGGGAGTGGGGCTACTTGGGGCAGGCAAGCACTTCTCTGCACCGCGCCTCCCGGCAATGCTGTACCTTTAGCAGACGGCGCTCAAACTCTGCAGTGTCCGGGAAGCTCTCCTCTTTCCCTGCACAGCAAAAGACCGTTACTTGGGATCAAGCCACAAAAGAAGAGCTGCTGCAAACCTGGCTTGGCCTGGGCACTTGACATTGCCAAGCTGGGACCCGCACCCCCTCCACAATGACCTGTCCCTCCCCACAAACACTGTCCCTGCAGGAACACAGAACTAACTGCTCCAGGACTGCTGTCTGAGGGGATGTAAAGGGCCCATCTGTGTCCTGGAATAGGCAGATCACTGGGGGGAAAGGTCCCCGGGCCTCAGTGCTGTCTCCCTGGAATGGGAACAGCAGCAGAGCAAGCACTGGGCTGCAGACAATGCTTCCCCTCTGCCACACTGCAGAGGTACATTTTCAGTCCACCCCTTCCCTGCCTCTGCCTCTCCCTCCCCACCAGCGCTTTACCTTCAAGGCACTGCAGCAGCAGGGGGATCTCAGTAGCCCACATGGCCCCCACAGCTCTGTGGAACCTGCTGTGGAGGTTTTTCATCAGCAGTAAGGCAGCGGCTTGGAGTTCGCTGCCTGCAACAGGACTCCCTGCCACCACCTGAGTGAGAGCAAGGAGAAGCAGGGTCACCTCTGCAGCAAGAGCAGCTGCTTCTCCCCAGGAGGGAAGCAGCTTGGCTCTGCTCTGTCAGGCAAGGAACAGCCAACAGCTTTGCCCATGGCTGTGCTGCTTTTTCCTGGGGGCTCATGACACTTGGCCTCTGGAGCATCTACTCACCAGCAGGCGCGCCAGCAGTGTCTGAGGAGTCAGCAGTGGGCCTGCGAGGAGAAAAAAGTGCTGAGTAAGACTCCAAGACAGTCCGTGCCCAGCCACGCACACCTCTGCTGTCCCTTCTAGGTGATAACACAGGTCAGCAGAGCTCTCTGGGGGAGTTTCTGCTCCTACCTTGAAACATGGAGCTGACAAAATGAGGATCCAGATCTTCTATCCGCCGTCCTGTCAGGTCCTCTCTCTTAGACAGGGCTTGGACACAGCGGGAGACCGGGATCAGCATGCCAGTGTACTGAGCTGGCACCACAAACAGTAGCAGCCGCGGCCACAGGAGCTGTAAGGAGCAAGGCAATTGAGCAAGTCAGCATTCCTGCCTCCGCTCAGAGATGAAGAGGACTCTGTCAATTTCCCTGAGTCTTGTGTGCTTCAGAGCATGTTGGAGGAGAGACCTGGGGTGTTGGAATGGGATGTGAAGGCAAGGAACAGCAGCAGGGCAGAGTGTGACTTACTTTGGACATCCCTCTCACAGAGACGTCCAGTGTCCCCAGGATGTCCATGCATAGCTCCTGCAGGGCTCCTTCTTCCTGGGCTTCCCGGGTAGAAAGGTCTCCGGCTGCCTGCACAACAGTGGTGTTGAAATGCTGGTTACGCTCAGTTCTCAGGAGCCTCTCAGGTTCTGTGCCACCCTCTGAGCAGCACAGGTCTTCCAAAAGAACATGCTGCCCACTGTCCTTACCCTTCTTCCTGCAGTGCGGCTGAACTCACTGAAAATGTGCCCCACCACATCCCAAGCTGAGCAGCTCCGGGCGTTAGCATTCAGCAGATCATTAATGAAATGCAGAATGGCCCTCCTCACCTGCCAGGGGTCAATTGTGGGTGTGATTTTTCTGGTCACAAGGCAAAGGGAAGCCACCTGCTCATTGGGGCAGCCCTTTGAGCATGAGCAGAGACAAGAGCAGAGGAGAAGCTTTGGCTTCTGAGGTGAGGGCCAGGCCTTAGCACCAGGCTGTCTGCTTTCCATGCACAGCACAGGGACCTGCCTGCTCCACTCTGCCTGCTCTCCCCACAGGAACCATCACGACAGTGTGGTCAATGCCCCAGCACCTCCCTGGTCACCCCAGCCCTGCCCATGCTGCCAGCAGCATCACCACCCCCACAGCACTTTCTGTTCCCAAACCAGCTCACCCGGATCCTGGAGTCGCTGCACAAACGCTGCACAGCCTCAACAACCTGGGGCAGCTTCTCCGTCATCATGGGCTCTGCAAGAGATGCGCAGAAGCATGAGTGGAGCCACAGCCCAGATGGCAGAAGGGATCTCTGGAAGTCCTGAGCTGTGGTACTGACCATCAGAGCGAGCCAGAGCACCAAGCAGATCCAGGGCTGCCACGCATCCAGCCTCCCAGTCATCTTCCAGCTGTGACTGCAGAAACAGGATCGTTTCCTCGGGGCAGATCCGGGCTGCAGGGAGGAAATCCCTCACTGAGTTAGCGAGCAACTCACGCCCATTCCTAAGGTTTGTGAGAGAGGCTTTGGCCAGGGCACCGCCAGGCATCACCAAAGCTCCTCTCCTTACCCTGCAGCATGATGCAGTGAGTCAGCTCTGCATGATCAGCCTCGCTGTGCTGTTTGGTGTTGTCATAGAGCTGTGGGAACAAGGTCCATTTGAGAAAATCACATCAGCACTGAGGATGGAAAAGACACTGTGCTGCCCATTCTCATCACCTTGGGCACTCTTGGGAAGAGGACTGGCCCACCCTACAGCATCCCTGGGGACACATGCATGGCTCTGGAGCAGCCTCGGGCACAGTGGAGCTAAGGCTGAGTCGCCTTACTCAGGGACTTGGAGCTTTGCAGTCCTCCTGAGACTTAGCTAGAGGGAAACTGCTGTAGGTGCAAGGATAGGCTCCCCTTACCTGGTAGAACAAGGCACCGGTGATGTCCAGAAACCTGTCCTTTGGGATGACACACTCAATGCCCTCTAAGGCCTCCAGGAAGATAGTGAGGCTCTGCAAGAGACCAGGAGAGGACGAAAGGGATAAAGCCACATCTAGCCAGTTGGGAGCGGAGAAACTGCTTCCCAATTGTTTCTTCGCGGGGAGAAGCTCTCACACAGGCATTCTTGTTTATTCCCCACCTCCCAGCAGCACCAAGAGAGTCTCTGCTCTCAACCAGGCTCTGTTTGGGCATTGTTTGCAGGCATTTCCCACCCAGCAGCCCTCTTCTCCCCCATCAGATGCAACTGGATATGGGCCCCCCGGTTCTTAACACAGAGCTTCTCAGGCACTCAGAGCCCCACAGTGGTGGTGGTAAAACCTCCCATCCCCAGGAGATGAGCCCCAGTGACTCTTGGCTCCCTCCTGGCTCCTGTCTGGGTTGTTCATTCTTTGACTGAAGAGCTCAGGAAGCCTCAGACCTCCCTTGAACACCTGTTTCTTCTTTATCCAAGGGCTCCCCACCTCCTCCCTGCATCCCCCTGACCTCTTGTGGCACTGCACTTGCACTGGCCCCATATCCATCCTGAGCCGTGCGCAGCATCTCACCTTGGCCACCCTGCAGGTGTCTTGGATCTCCTGACACGGGTGAATGAGCCAGAGGAGCTGCTCCCAGACTTGCTCTCGGTGCAGCTCCTCTTGCAGGAGGACAGCCATCATGGCAGCCACAGCCCCAACGACTGCCTGTTTGTCCTGGAGAGGGATCACAAAAGCTCGGCGTCAAAGACTGAAGGTCTGCCTTTCCAACAGAGAGGGCTTTCTCTTTCCCTTCCCTTTCCCCATACTCCCATGCCCAGCAGGAGATGAGCTCGCTCTGGAGGGCAGGCAGATTTTCCCCATACCCTCATCCCCAGCTCTTCCTGCCACAATGCTGTGACACGTGGCTGCTTTCTGGCACAGAGCCAGTTTGGGACCCTTTGCAGAGCCAGCCCACTCCCCCTCTTCACCCCTCGGCTCTCAGCCTGCTGGGCACAGACAGAGCTGCCGACATGGGTGCCCCCGCTGCCATCCTGGTCTGGGAGTGCAGCAATGCTCACCTCCTCCTCCTGGCAGTCCTGCCAGTTCTGCACCACAGAGAAGAGCAGCTCGTGAATGTTCTCATAGATTTGCTCTTTCTCCATGGCAGGCCAGGGGCACTGGGTTCCAGAGGACAAGGTCATCTTGACTCCATCCAGCCACTGTTTCACAACTGAAAAAAACATAATAATAATTAAAAAAAATAATATTTTTTTTTAAAAAGAGAGTGAAAGAAAAGGGAGCCAGTGAGAGTCTGCAGCAGGGCGAGGTGCAAGGGCTGTCCCGAGGCCCCCTGCTCTGGGTCCAGCACTCACCAGCACAAGCGATGCGCAGGATCCGGCCACTCTTCACCTGGCCCACCACACTGCGCAGGCCGGCCAGCGTCAGCCACACGAAGGGGATGCACTGTGGAGCTGCAGAGAGGAAGGAGAGGGCCACAGTCAGTCTTGGCAGCGAGGAAGGAGGGGCTGCAGCCCTGCATCCCCCAGCTGAATGCAGATCACGCGCGGAGGGGAGAGGCCCCTTTCCCGGTTGTTATAGATGTCAGGAGGCTGAGGGCACTCTACCATATGTGCTGAAGAGTTTGCTCAGGGTGACGAGCACAAACTCCTTGGACATCTCCCCTGTGGCCTTCAGGAGGCTCTGGAGCTCAGCCATCACCAAGGTGAAGTGCGTCTGAGCCAGAGCCACCAGGACATTGCTGGCAGCTGTCCTCACATTGGCTGTCACGCCCTGAAAAAGAGTCTCTGGTGACACATGGCACGGGAGACTGCCTGAGGCCCTTGGAAGGCCTAAGCCACCATGATCCACCAGCAGAACACCAGCGTGGGCAGGCGGCTCCTTTTGCCTTTGGGAGTGACCCCTCACCTGGGCTGCTGTCAGGTCCTGGGACACCTCTGCCAGCAGCCGGTTCACCACTCCGCAGGGCGGGCGGCTGTCGGCTTCCCTCAGGGCGCTCTCCAGCTCACAGTACGCCTGCACTCGGTCACCCTGGGGACAAGGATCAGTTACATTTGCTTTGCCCACTGCCACCCATCGCTATGTGGATGTGCTGCCGGGGCCTGGCACCCACGGGACCGTGGCACTGGGCCAGGAGGGCAAGGATTGATGGTTGGATGTCCCCAACTCACCTCCTGATCTTGCAGGCGCTGCAGCAGTAAAGTCACGGCGCAGGTAGGGACAGGGCTTGACACCCTGCTTCTCTCCCTGCGACGTGTTCGCCTGGGCATGCAGCCCACACAGGCAAAGAGACCTGGAAGGAAAGAGCAGAGCAGCTGCCGCTGGTGTTGCTTGGAGCCAGGGCTGAGCATCCGACCAGCTCTGGGAGGAACACTCCTCCAGCCCCACAGCACGAGGCTGAGTTGATGGGGGAAGGGGAGAGAGTCATCCCCTTGCTGGGGTACTGGGGAAACCACCGTGGGCAGCTGCACTCAGCAGAGCAAGGACAGTGCTGCTGGCACGTCCTAAACACATTGGAGGCACACATGTGCTCAGGCACATGTGTCACGGTCCAGAGAGGTGGAGGGAGCTCACCTCGAAGGGCTCTCAGCCGCTCCATCGCAGCAGGATATGTCCAGACAGACACAACGCTCTCTCTGGCTCCTCTTCCTGCGGGTCCCACAAGCGGACTGAGCCACCGCTCCCACCGCTGCCACAAGGGTGTATGAGGTAGCCACTGTGACATCACACCGCAGTGTCACCTCACAGAGAATGACGTGTCCTGGGCTGGAGACCAGACAGCATGCAAGGCAACCCTGCAGGCCCTCAAACACAGCATGTTTTTGTGACACAATCAGCTCTGGGGTTCCAGTTCCATGCTGATGCAGGGAATCACCTCAGCGGGTGAGGGAGAGCCCCTGCCCGGGAGCAGCTGCTGGGCACCGTTGCCCGGCATTGTCTTGGTGACTGGGGATTCCATGCCGGGAGGCACTGAGGCCCCCATCTGCTGCCCAGACAACCTCTCCAGAGAGATTTGCTGTCTTAAAAGGGCACGTGTCAGAGACGTTAAGGAGACTGACCAAACAAGAAGACCACCATCCGCTTGTTGTCATTCAAGTAGGGTCATGGGAGGCTGCCACGAGGAAATGGCAGAACATCAGAAAAGGACTTTGCATCCCTTGGAAAGACGCTAAAGGGATTGGGAGTGCCAGGACTGTTCTCCTCTGTCCTTCTGACTGGAGGCTGAGTCCCAAAAGGAAGGAGGAGAATAGAGGTGGTAAATTACTGGCTGATTACTGGGATGGTATTGGGATCGAGGCTTTGTGTACCTTGATCTTGGGCACGCATTTGAGAGAACAGGTCCACATATGCAACTGACTGTTTTTGCATCTGAGCAGAGAAGTTAGTAATACTGAAAAAAATGATGGTGTTTCAGAAGATGACATGCACACTTAAGCTCAGTTTTAAATTCACGATTATTTTTGGAGTTGTAAGATGTGGGTACTACAAATGTAAATCACTGTCACTTGAACACAACTCACTAGAAACATTTCTGAGAAGCTGGCTCTGTTTCTGTCTCAAACAGGCTGAAAGAAGGCTACTTTTTAATTTTCTTTTTTATTATGAAGTTTCTTACTCTTCTCATTTCCCATAATATTGCAGAGAGTTAAATCAGTGAGAAGATACATATTTTGCAGGATCATTCTAATCCTCCATGATATTTGAAAGGCTTCTCCTTATTTACTAAATTAGTCTCAGTGTTACAAAAGTAGTTGATAAAAATATTAATATAATTATTCTTGTTTATAATATGTTATAACCTCACATTTTCCATTGTATAACATTGAGCCTGGGATGTACTTACACGGTAGCACTGCTAATTTGTTCATCCAGTTTGAAGACCAGCATGTGACCTCAGTGTACAATCAGGGAAAGTGTGGGAGTATGTATTTTTATCACATCTTCAATATTCTGTCTGATATTCTAAGAAGTCTTATTTTTTATTTGAGTCTGTATAGGCTGCATTTATGAAGTACTGACATCAAGCAGAAGCATAGAAGAGAGGGAGACTTCCTGATATGTCGCATAGGACTTCCTTCCCACATGTACACACATTCCTTGTCCACGTTTATACATCAGACCAGTGGGTAAGAGCCTATGTCCACAGAACTGGACATTTTGGAGCATGCTCCAAAATGAGATGGCACTGTCTAAATTGCCAGCTGTTGTAGATGGCTTTGATTGATGCTAGCTTCCAAATACTGTCTGAGGTCATTACAGACTAGAACCATACCCAGGACCCATCTAACAATCTGCCAGTAGGGATATAAAGGGCTCAAAGTCTGGAAAAAACTCCTTGGTTCTGCTTTAATTTTCAGGCAACACTACACAAATCCGGAAAAAGAAACTCCATTACCAGTCATGTTTTATCCCCACTGTGTGTTTAATGCAGCTAAGGCATTCTGTAACAAAGCCACAGTTCTTAGGGCTGAGGCTGTCCCTAAAAACATGTCTGAATCTGTTCCACTAGTGCTGGAACCCAGGGATATCTCTAATGATGGAAAGCAGATAAATGCCAGAATGGGAGTTGGTAAGAACAGTGTGATGTGGTTGTGGCTTTGGGGCTAGAGTGTTTAGCTCTGAAACTGCTGTACCTCACAGTCATTTGCTCCAAGGAGCCTTTCCACTGTTCTTGCCATGTAAAGCTCTCCTAACACATTTAAAATATACTCGGTATTCAGAGACCTTTTGGGCTTCATCCAGATGTGCAAAAGTACACATTTTTTATTTCTAATTCTTAAGCTTGGCACAAGTTTGGCTTCTTGAGACTGACATCACAATTGTAAAATGCTTTTAATGTTGGTGAGAGACAGGCTGAAAGACTTTATTTTGTCATTAACTCCCTGAGCAGAGACTGAGACTGTACTGTGTTTATTGTAAAGGAACAAAACTCTCATAGGTATTAAACTAAATAATTTCTTTGGGCTGAGCTCTAAACAAAATACCATTTTTAATACTGTTTTAAGGAATAACTGCAGGATTATTACCTTAATGAAAGCATTTATCTTATTTTTCTTATTATCCATGCTTTTATTATTCAAAACCTCTGGTGGATTTGCAGGTACTAGCATGGCTACACATAGACAATTTATGCTGTTTCTTTTGGGATTGATTTGTCAGTTTTATTCCTTTTCTTAAATTACAATGAAACAATACAAATAAGCATAAAATAGCTACTATACCTACAGTTTCAAAGATGACAGCTCATTATGGAAATGATGGCAATAAGCAGAAACAGCAAAGACCTTCCTATGCCCCGAAGCTGAGTTAACTTTGAGAGAGAGACTTGGACTGTGTGAGGGTAGAGATCCTCTGCACTTTGAATAAACTGTAGAACATCTACTGTGTTTTCACACTGCTCTGCTCCAAGTAGCTGTATAACTATGTACAGATCTGACACAGGAGCAAAAGAGTTCAAATCCAAATTTAAGTAGCATATGGTAAATAAAAACATATCAAACCTACACAGCAAAATATAGACTAAGATTGCCCATCTAGATAGGGTGGCAGAATAGTTTTAGTGCTCTACAAGATTGGACCATTTGGCACTTCCATAGCTTGTCAGACTATACCAAAATATGCAGGCACTTTACCATATGGAGTAAAAATCGAAAATAAAAGAAGCTGTGGTGCCTAGCAGCTGGTATGTCACAGATAAGCGAAAGCAACTGAACCAAAACTGTAACTATTGACATAAGAGATATCATAACTGCGTTAGGCCAGATGGTGAATGCAAAGTGCCACGATTCCACAGAAGTGAGTGATTTTGTACTGATTTATTCCACTTGATGTGCTGATCCTAAAGCACTGCTGACCAAACAGGCAGGGAGTGGCTGCAAGTCATGGAAAATGAGAAGTAGCAGAAAGACATCTTGTGGCAGCACATAACTTCATCAGGAGTGACACAATAGCAGTTTTCCTGGTAAATTAAAGCCTAGTGATTTCAGTCATGCACAAACGCCACAGCACAGGAAGGCTGGAGTTAGCTCTAAGCAATCTTCAGGGTGACAAAAATGGTACAGAGAGCTAGTATCAGAAAATTCCATTTCAGTGTTCTCAGTTCTATGCACCTTACCTCTATACATCAATGCATCAGTAGTTCTAGCCTCAGTGGTCCCCATGGTTCGTGTTCATTCTTGCTGCCCAAATGAACCCTGCAGCTCACTTTCACTCCTTGTTTCAGTACAGGCCAGAATGCTGGAGTTATTTATGTTAATAATATCTATGCAAAATTTACACTCGGTCTGTGTCATTTTTAGCTAGGTTGATTTCACTTTTGTAATTGACACTGCAGACTCACAAAAATGTGGGCTCCCTTAATTGAAAGAGGGTAGCAAATTACTCCATACAGCAAAGCTAAATGGTCAATGATAAGAATCTCTTCAGCCAATCTTGAACCTCAGAAAAAAATTCTGCATGATTTTGCAATGAAGAGGAAAATTCTCACTTCTGCTTTCCCACTGGCACCACTTTCACATCAGATAATTATCCTTGACAAGTTCTTAATAGATTGGAAAGAAAATTGAGGTTTTTAAGAGGTTTTCATAGACAATTTTTCCCACTTATAAAATTAAACATCTGCCTTTTCCATTGTTGTCATACATCTTGTGTATATAGATAGAAATACACTCTTAAATAGATAGAAATTAACACACATACATATATATGTCATACATAAGCACAGATGTTCACTCTGACATGCATATAGAAATCTAGCAGCAGACAGAAGTACTTCTCATATGTATAGAATGACCTTTTCAGTCCCACAGTCTGCTCAATATTCTTGGTTTTGGGTTGTTTTTCTTGTTTTTTTTTCTTTTCCTTTCAATTTGATTGAAAAGAACTTGTTCTTCTATTGGGCGGTTATTAGCAGCACCAAGTTCATTCCGTATATTTTTCTTCCAAATGTTTTGGAACACCTACTCAGAATCAGAGATTAAAAGACATCATAACTAATATTTTGAAAATTCTGATCAATTATACTGCTTTTTAAAGAAGATATCAAATGACTGAGTACTGTGAAGTAGCAAATTATCAGATTGCCCATTCCTCTCCCAGTTTATTTGCATTTCCATCTACTTCCCTCTCACCAAAGAAGCAT
Source organism: Phasianus colchicus (assembly GCF_987193195.1). Classification (NCBI taxonomy): domain Eukaryota; kingdom Metazoa; phylum Chordata; class Aves; order Galliformes; family Phasianidae; genus Phasianus; species Phasianus colchicus. Next base: position 123,156,724 of record NC_143436.1, read on the forward strand.
TACATTCAGGTGCATATATAGACTTGCAGAAGCTTTCTGTAGTCTCAGCATCTTTACTGCAGTAATTCAGGTTGACTTCAGTGAATTGAGTTAGTACACTAATTTTTTTTCAGTAAAGAAAAACAAACAAAAAGCAACTAAGAAACACAGCAAGAATGGATGAGGTAAATTGTTTGCTTTTTTTGTTGCTGTTACAGACTGACACATGCTATCAGTAAAAATTCTCATGACTTCTAATGACTATATAATCTGAACAGCTTTTTTTTTTTTTTTTCCACTGAGTATCACAATATTTTCATAGAATCATAGAATCACAGAATGGCCTGGGTTGAAAAGGACCACAATGATCATCTAGTTTCAACTCCCCTGCTATGTGCAGGGTGGCCAATCATCAGACCAGGCTGCCCAGAGCCACATCCAGCCTGGCCTTGAATGCCTCCAGGGATGGGGCATCCACAGCCTCCTTGGGAACCTGTTCCAGTGTGTCACCACGCTCTGTGTGAAAAACTTCCTCCTAATATCTAATCTAAACCTCCCCTGTCTCAGTTTAAGATCATTCCCCCTTGTCCTATCACTATCCACCCTCATAAACAGCCGTTCCCCCTCCTATTAATATGCTCCCTTCAAGTACTGGCAGGCCACGATGAGGTCTCCCCGGAGCCTTCTCTTCTCCGGGCTAAACAAGACCAGTTCCTCAACCTTTCCTCATAGGAGAGGTGTTCCAGCCCTCTGATCATCTTAGTGGCCCTCCTCTGAACTTGCTCCAAGAGCTCCACATCTTTCCTGTATTTTGCCTTTAAAGTATTAGTTTGTGAGGCTTTAAATATTCTTCCAGACTGTTCGGTGCTGTCACTGCCTGACTTTTCATTTCCAGGTGCTCAGGTGACTGCACTGGGGATTGCAGCAAGCATGCAGACAGTGCTTAGTGTTTCTGCCTGGTACTGCCTGTTTGGAGATCTCATTAAAGCACGGAACTTCTGGTTCAGGAGAGGACGGCCTTGAGTGCTGGAGTTCAAGGAGTGTCTGGACAACACTCTCAGACACAGGTATCTGGAGTGGAGCCAGGAGCTGGACTCGATGATCCTTGTGGGTCTCTTCCAACTCAGGATATGATTCTATGGTTCTGTGATTTCTGTTATGTAATTTATATCTAACCTGAATTGTAGATAAGTACTCATTTTAAAAGCCCATCAGGATACTAAGAAATTCTAATGAGAGAAACTTATTATTCAGGATACTTCCAGGCCAGCTGGAACTGATGAATCAAGACTAATTTAAACCAACTCACATGCCAGCTGTGTTTTTAAAGAATATCTGTGGCTGCTGTTAACTGCAGATAGGGATTCACCAGATAAAGGAAAGTATATGCACAAATGTAAATGACACAATTTGATGATGGTGATTTTATCTCAAACTCATAGTTAGTGTGTGTTAGGCTGTTATGGTTCAAAGGTAATGTATTCTGTTTACACAAATGTTGTTACAAAGATACAAGGAGTCACGTTGCTAAAGAATAAATTCTAAATAAAATGTCCATATATTTTCATCATATCAAAATAGGCAGAGTGAACAGCTTCCAAGGGAGATAACTGTGTTTGTTTTATTATTAGGCATCTGTACCACTGATGACAACATTCAATAGTCTTTTAGATTAGTAGCAGAATATATCTGGCTGTAAGCTGGCAATTAAAGAGTGTGCTGCCTTTAGGTGTTTACTGTGAAAGGTGATTGTTTCTTTTCCTTCTTTGAAATGTATTATACAACACGTTGTCTGCAGGAGATGGAATATATTACAATTTAAAACTATCTGTGACCAAGAAAAGAGGTTATGTTCTTAGTAAATAACTCCAGTCTTAATATATTCTGGGAGTTGATGTTAAGGCTGTAAATATTTCATTCACAAGAGAATCCAAAGTCACAAATGTATGAATATTTTGTCCTTTATTAAATAGAACAACTGATCTCTCTTTAAATTGCTTGCAAGTGGAAAAATAAGTAAGCAAAAAAAGCAACCACAGCAGTCTCTGAGAAGACAAAAGATACTGAGAAGACAAAAAATACTACAAAAAGTGGGGAGACAGGTATAAAGGAAGAATAAAAAGAGCAGGAGCTCTCGGTCTGAGAAATGGGCTGTCTAGGTCTCCATACTAACAGACTGATAGGTATGAAGAGTCAATTTACATTCAGTAATAATGCTAGATACTTTGGAGAAATAGATCTGAGAAGGATAATGGCCAACAAGTCTGTAAGGAAAGGTTCTTTTTCAGGCAGTTTACACTTATCATATGTCCTCAAACATGAAGAAAAATACCCTCTACAAATGTATCCTATCAAATGTTATTGTAGATGTTACATGTGTCTGATTCTTCTGTGAATTAATACATTCTTGTTCTCCCCGTTATCTTGTGGAAGTGCATTTCTTGTGCTGTGCACTCTGTGAGAGTATTTCCCTTCAGCCTTTTTCATTTCATTTAATGTTACCTTGTTCCTGTCTTCTGAGAAAGGGCAAATGAGAGTCCTTTGAGATACCTTCTCTGGGTCATTCATTATAACAGGCAGATATGGTACAGATTCCTGTTATTAAGTTTGTTCAGATTTTCCTGTTATGAGATCCTGTTTTCAGTTGCTTCTAACTTCATCAGACATGAATGCCTCAGGCTGAAAATGTCAGTGCTACGTGCCTGCCTTGAGCTGATTTTTGTTTATTTATTAATTTATTTTAGAAGATTTCAGGCAAAGGAAATTAGCCACTTCTCAGAATGAAAGAAACAACCAGTTAGTTTTCAGTGTTAAGAAATACTCCATCAGTGTTCATCTTTGAGAGACAGACAAAACCTGAGCCAGAGGGCCTGCGATCTTGAGACCTGTGGGCTTTCCATCAGAAATGTACTCACAGTCACTGTGAGGAAATTTGTGCGGATCTGGCTGCATCCCCAGACTGAGGAATTTCCTTTCTTTCCATCTTCAGTAAAGACCTGGGGGCTTAATAGGTTTCTCTCTTTTGAATGTCACCCCCCGATGCCTTCTCTGGGCCATCAGATGTCCAGGTATCTAGTCTCCTACTTTGCAGAGCAGCTGAGGTGTCTATTCCCTGACAGTACCTGCCCAGCCTAGAAAGAGACAGTGGTGAAAAACATTAGCAGGGGAACATCAAGGCTGGGAGTAAGAGAAGGAAGGAGAAAGGTCAGGGAGAAGTTGGAATTAACTGGATGAGAGGACTGAGTAAAAGCCCATGGGAGGCAGCAGGCCAAATCAAGGTACAGAATTAAACTTCCTTAGAGGTGGAGGATCAGCATCAGTCCTTACCTCTGGTGCCATGCTCCTTTGTAAGACCAGGCAGGGCAGCTGGTGAAACTTTCATGGCATGTGCCTTGTTTTTTGTGATGTGATCCTGGGATCTGATCTATCAAACAGATAAACACTCAGAGCTGCTGCTTGAGTTAAAATGTGCTATATAATGCTCTGAGAAAAGAAAATTATGGTACATCTTTCTAATTGAGTATTCAGAATTAATATTTTTTTTACTCTTAATAGCTGTGTTTCAGCTCCCTCTTTAGAAAATGAAGACCTGCTCATTTGGTGGAAATGAAACAGAACTACAAATCCTTAACAGATCCAGAAGCAATGGACATAATGGGATGAAATGACTAATTTTGCCTCCAGTGTGCAGTTTCAGCAACCTGCAGGAGGTAAAATGTGCAGCCAAAACAGTGGCAAAAGAGAGCAAAACACAACAAAGAGCTGCTAAAGCCATACTAAAAAGCTAAGGTGTGCAGCAAAAGTCAGTAACATGATTACCAATGGTAGCTATGTCTACACTGGGAATATTATTGAATATGGAGTCAGAAGAATGCATTCCTAAGCACAGTTTATGATAGTTAACTCAGCTTCCCAAAACAGCACAGTCACAGCATCATAACATTCAGGCAGGGCTGTAAAGCTGCACTGAGCAGCTGAGGAAATACTAGATGAGTGCTCTAAGTTCTGGCTGTGGTGACACAGACTCACGCTGATCAATGCATTTGCACTAGAGACAGTGTGGGCAGACCCAGGGCAGACTGAAAACCCTCCAGGAGCTAGATGCAGCTTTCAGCTCTTGAAATTTGAGCGTTTGGCACTGCACCCCTGAGTTTCCTGTTTTTCATTTTGTCACAATGTAAGTAACTTTGTACAGCTCCTGTGTGGTGCTTCTCCATCCCCTCTCCTAAATGAAGAGGCTCAGTCTCCACAGTTTCTCCTGGTAAGAAACCTCTCAGTGGTGATTTGCATGCCTCAGTCTTGAATGACCCCAGCTTCTGATCCACCCTTTGAAAGAAAAGAAGCATTGCTCACAGCCTAGATAAGCTGACTGCTACATGGATGTTCACAGGGCTGCTTTATTCTTCAGTCTCTCTCTTCTTCTTAGAAATTCACCCATGCTGAAGCAATTGAAGCAATCAAAAACTTTGTTCAGATATATAAATTTCCCCATCTACTTTTTCTTCTGACAAGAGACAAAAAGCTGAATACTTCTTTGGCATGGACAAATTGAGGCAGGGGGTGGAGGGCGTGTGTGTTAATGTAAGCGTGCCAGTTAATCTCCACTAAAAACCTGGAGTGAAAAATGACTTATTTTTTTTTGAAAGCTTTGACTGTGGCGTTCCAGTCAGGAAAGTTCTCATAAAAGCAAGCCAGAAAGCTATCATCTATAAACACATCTCAGAAAAGTGTCTCAGTTCTATAAACAGTTCATTTGCTAACATAGTAACAAAGTGCATCACACGTTCATTCAGCTGAGAGAGGTAATGAAATCTCAATTGCACAAATGAACTGAATCTGTTCACATTTCAGAACACACACATAGATGTGAGGCTGACAAAACAGAGATAGTGACAGCACTGCACTAATTCGAAGGAGCCCCAGTTTCCATAAAACTTGGTGGAATCAGTGAAGTTAACATTTTCCAAAATGAGTAATTTCTGAGATAGATACAGTACTAGCTTTTGTTTTTAAATACATAATGAAAAATATGTCTGGGCAGCAGTGTCTGCAGTGCCTCTGGGTTTCTCCAGCCACAATGGCATATTTACTTCCAAGAGGTACCCAAGGCCAAGAGACTTGAGGCCTCAACAACCTTCCCCATTTCTGGGTCTGGATGACTTGCACACACTGCACATGATAAGGCATGCAGGGGAATTCCAAATGCATCCAACTCCAAGTTGCTGTCAAAATTTGTTTCATACCTAAAATGCCGTTAGTGACTGCCTTTCTGCATCCAGTATTGAACAGCTGCTGGTCCAGAACTTGGTTCACAATTGCTTCAGAAAGAATGGGGTGGATTGTTTTCTCCAGCTGAATGGAGGAAAACACAGACTGCTTCTAGGCAACAGAGAGAAAGGATAGAATGTCTGACCTAATTTAGATATCTATTTAAATGACCTGCTTTAGGATGAGGTGACTAGAAATGCCCACTTCTCTCCATTGGTTGCACAGGAAGCTTAGGCACCCAACTCAAGTAGAGGAAGTTAAATACAGAAACCTTAAGTTGTGAGATAAAACTGACCCTGGAAAGCATCATATATCCTTTCTCTAATAAGCATAGTGACAAGAAACACACGTAATAACTTACATTATACACAGGGAGTCGGTGTATTCCTTGCTGCACCCATCAGTCCAGAGCTAGAAGCAGAAGAGACTCCCCACAACTTGCTGGACAGGTTTATTATTTTGAGTTGAGCCAGACTCAGTAAATACAAAAAAGTTATTCATGGTCTCTAAGCAAGGACCATGAGAATAGGAAGAAAAAAAAATCTGCCTACAATGGGGTTATAAGAGTAATTTTATTTGAAAGGGACCTTTTTCCTCACCTACGCTTCCTTCTGCATTGCTGTGTCTAAAGATAATGTGTCATATTTTATAACTGGCCATACAATAGTGTCTGCAGCATTCAGCATTTCACTGTATGATTTTCAGTCACAAAATACATTGTTTCTTAGCTTGGTGAAAATATCAGATGTGGAGTGGCTAACTGCAAACTATATAGTTACTCTAGTGGAGAAAATCAGGAAGTAAATGTATAATAATTGTATTCATTTGTTCATCATGAATAATGATAAATTAAAAATGGTGTTACTCTTGAAAGACATATAAAAGGCTATTTATTTTAGTGGCATCAGTGATATAAGTCCAGATAAAACTGTTCTAACAATCATTTGAAAACCAAATATTTTCTGCACCATTTAAGACGTTGTGTCCAGTTCTGGGCTCCCCAGTTCAAGAAGGATGGGGAACTTCTACAGAATTTCCAGCAGAGGGCTGCAGAGATGATGAGAGGCCTGAAGCATCTCCTGTACGAGGAAAGGCTGATTGATCTGAAACTGTTGAGCCTGGAGAAGAAAAGGCTGAGGGCGAATCTTATCAATGCTTATAAATATCTAAAAGGTGGATGGATATTGAGAGGATGCGGCCAGACTCTTTTCAGTGGTGCCTAGCAACAGGGCAAGGGGCAATGGATGTGAACTGGAATACAGGAAATTCTACACGAGCATGAAGAAAACTTTTTCTTTGAAGGTGACAGATCATTGGAAGAAGCTACCCAGAGATGATGTGGATGTCATTCTCTGGATATATTCAAAATCCACCTGAATGCTTTCCTGTGCTATCTACTGTAGGGAACCAGCTTTAGCAAGGGGTTGAACTAGATGATCTTCAGAGGTCACTTCCAACTCCTATGATTTTTGATTAGTAAGAGCAAAAAAGAAGTTAGATTCAATAGAAAACTTTCACAGTATTAAATCAGAGGTGATAAATGATAATAAACAGCAATTGTCATGATTGTCCTATCAATATTAAAAGTTGTGAAGTGCTACTGTAGCTGAATCAACATTCTTTTGACAGGAATGAGGCAATAAATATCCCTAAAATTTAGTAGGTGTTTAAGAGTTTGGAATTCCTACATCTGGAGATGTATTAATTTTCTGTTAAATGTTTCCAGTCCACAGAGAAGATAGAGATACTGGAATATGGGAAGAGATAAACTGTCATGAAGAAACGGTAAGATTTTTTAACCTGTCCAATACTGATAGCAACAGGACTATGACTCCTGAGTATCTTATCTGATCTTATCTGACCAAGAAGAGCTGATTGCAGAATAAGTGTAAGAGGGAACTAGGAAACTTATCTGCATAAACTTTTAGCAAGAAAGAAGACATTTGGAATAAAGCAATGCCAATATGGAAGCTGGGAAGTGCTAAAATTTTAAAAGAATTTATGTCAAGAAGATGATGGAGTTAGCAAAAGTTTATAGTTCTCCAGCTTGTAAAAAAAAGAAAAAAAAAAAAAAAAAAGATTAAGGACAAATCAAAAAGCATTTTGCAAATTATTGCAGGGAGCATGAGGAACAAAGCAACATTAGTGTAATTTCTAACGCAAGTGATAAAAGAAGGTTTTACTGGATGAAAAAAAACTACGTAAGCCTGGTAGATTGGGATTGAATGAAACAACAGATTGATCAAATGGTCAGAATATGGATTTGGGGATTTTCAAGAGATGTGAATACAATTTGTGACTATAGCATGTGCAAGTAATTCCATTTTATAGCTCCAGTCAGGCAGCCTTCGCAGACTCCTGGACATAATGCAGTTATCCTGAGAACTTTTCCTGTATTTCCAAAAGGAGTATAATATGTATTCAATATTCATCCCTCCATATAATCAAGATGTGACTACGATATTTGCACAGAAAGAACCATAAATGTAATTAGCTGCAAAAGATAAATAATGCTTAGTTTTAGATCATTGTTTTCAGTTATTTGTGTCATAATGCATATAGTACATGATCTCACACAGAACTTCTCAGAGCAGGGTTCTGAAAAAATGCAGGTATAAAAACTAGTCATTAAATTAAGGACTGTGAATGGAGGATACTGAAGATAATGTATGTATTTGGGATATTAGAGGCTAATAATAAAGTTTGCTACGTTACTTGAAAGACAATTGTGTTAAAGAATAGGAAAAATAAATGCAAACTGGCAGTCAGCTCAAGCAAACCACATCTTTCACATGTTTCAGTTGCCCATGCAAACAATCTGAGTCCTGATGCTTCAAGACCAGTGAATGCTGGTAGTAGATGAATGCATCCCTTCCTTTCCCTAACGGTACCTTGGTATCTACATGAATTTAGAGAGAGGCATTCAAAGAACTGTCTGCTCTATTCAGAACTGCAGTAGTACTGTGTGTCAGTACATAAAGTCGACTTTGTAAAGTGCAGAAATATCAAAATAAAATGTTAATCTGAGATAACTATTTAATGTTCTCTCAACTGATGTGTTCGCCATTTCTAAAATGAAGCAGTGAAGCAAGGCAGATGGCAAACAAGAACATCAAAGCCTGGGCTTGAATGTACTTAAATGTATGGACTTAAGCAAGGGAATAAATCCAGACAGTTACAGATTATGAATTTAGAAATGTACTATATATACATACATACGTACACATCCGCACACAGAGTCATAAATCACTTGAATATTGGTAAGGCTGAAATGGAAATTTGGGGTATAAGATTGATGGACAATGAAAAGCAGAGGTACCTTGGGAATTTTTTTCAGTATGAGCCAAAGAACTGATGTTACATGCTTGGAATGCTGATTAAATGCAGTTTTGAAATAAAAAATCACAGCAACTAATGAATATAGTTTAAGAGAAGTGTAATGCACCAGTAAGCAAAAGACACCTGAAGTATCATGAGAGATATAAAAAAATGTATTAAAGGAAATGACTGAAAGTGATAACTCACACAAAGAGTGGTGCTTATGCTCAGAAGAAATATCTCCTCTGACTCAGGAAGGTGGTCAGCCAGAACTTGCACAGGCTCAGCCGAAGTTGACACGGTTTAAAATATTTGCTTAGATAAAAAATGCATAACTATATCATTTAACATTTATCTTTGCCTTGTAGGTTGACTTTATTACTTATAATAAAATGTCATGTTTTATAAATCTCAGAGACTGTTTGCAGATCTGCTTTTTACCCTTTATTCTCTCCCAAGCCTTTGAACATATTGAAGTAGGGCCATCAGAGAGGGGAAGGCGGGCCTTTTCTAGTCCAGCAACCTTAACTGGTGGCTAATTCATTAAACAAAGCAGGCAATAAATTCACAGCTGTATATGTAACACAGAAATATTAGGCATTAATTAGTGAATTTCCAGTTGTTGCCTTAATATTTTCTATTTCAATTTGTGAATACTTGTCTCGGTGGAGGCCACCTATTTTACACCTGCAGAAGTTCCAAGGGGTCGGTTTTCAGGCTGGTGTCCTTCGTTGCCTGTTAGGTTGTGATCTGCATCAGGGGTTTCCACAACCAGAAGGTATGGCTTTAAGAATGAGTGGGGAGTTGAACAAACGAGTGTAGATGTTTTCTGTGAAGGAGACCATCCTCCTTCCCAGGGAGCTGAATCAATCAGGCTGCAGTCTGGGGTTCCTAGGATCACCTTGATCAGTTGCAATGGCAGAAATCATAGAATCACAGAATGGCCTGGGTTGAGAAGGACCACAATGATCATCCAGTTTCAACCCCCCTGCTATGTGCAGGGTCACCAACCACCAGACCAGGCTGCCCAGAGCCACATCCAGCCTGGCCTTGAATGCCTCCAGGGATGGGGCATCCACAACCTCCTTGGGCAACCTGGTCCTGTGCGTCACCACCCTCTGTGTGAAAAACTTCCTCCTAACCTCAATCTCCTATGTCTTAGTTTAAAACCATCCCCTCTAGACATATCACTATCAACTCATGTAAACAGTCGTTGCCCTTTCTGTTTATATGCTCCTTTCATGTATTGGAAGGCCACAATGAGGTCTCCCCAGAACCTTCTCTTCTCCAAGCTAAACAAGCCCAGTTCCCTCAACCTTTCTTCATAAATGAACTCATCTCTCAGCATCCTGAGACTGGGGAGATTTCTTAGAGCAGCAAATCATGTCATCCTGCTTTGGAGCTCCACTGTACTGGTGAGGTGCTGCACAAGCAGTCCCTCAAATGTAATGAGAGCTCTGTCAGGTTTAGATTGGGGTTGCTAAATTGATGCTCTTCCTAGGTGAGGAAGGGTTAGGGTTGAGAGATAAATCACAACAGAGTTCTATGCTCTCTCATGATGATAACGTTAATTCAAATCTGAGCTACTCAGTTCAGATTAGCAAGGCAAAATGTAAACAATAATTCCAAGTTATGACAGAGAGTTAAATAAATATCCTCTTTTCTGACTGCAGCTGAAAGGATGTTTCACATTGGAGGAGTTATGTGGGAACTTACACTGGTGCTGCTCGCACACCTCTTGGCTTTCCTTATTCCTAAAGATGGACCCAGATGAGTCTTGCCAAGTCCTATAGACATGACTTAATGGCCATCCTTTAGCATCACAGGTATTTCTGGAATATTTGAAATTCTAGTTGGCAATAAACAACCTTAAAATATAAAATAATATTAGAAGTCATTTTTTTTCCCAGTTAATTCAGTTGTATCTGATTTCAGCTTAAGATCACTGCTAACTCCCATGGAGAGTGAAAAATAGCAGATATTATTTCCCTTGTAGTACTTCAGTAGGTAACTGAAGCTTTTACATGTCTGGAAGAAGTTCAGAACAGTCCAGCCTCCAGATCCACAGGCTAAAACATCTGGAAAATTTCACCAAAAGCCACTAGTTCATTGAAGCATATTAAATATGCTGCCTGTGTGACAACCTTTGATTTAGTTTTATCTGAAACAAATTGAGTTCAAGTGCTCCGAGGGCACCCTGCAATGCAAACCAAAGATAAAGTGGGGATAATCTTAAGATTTGTTTCAAAAGTGCACTCCTGATCTGAACGAACAATGCTAATATAGAGATACCCTGAAACAAGATATTAAAAGGAATCATCGAATCATCAAGGTTGGAAAAGGCCTCTAAGGTCATCTAAGATCTAAGATTTAAGATCAAACCCATCACACCATGCCCACTAACCGTGTCCCTCAGTGCCCCATCTACACGTTCCTTGAACACCTCCAGGGGTGGTGACTCCACCACCTCCCTGGGCAGCCTGTGCCATTGCCTCACCACTCTTTCTGAGAAGAAATCTTTCTTAATATCCAACCTGAATCTTCCCTGGTGCAACTTGACACCATGATCTCTCATCCTACTGCTGTTACCTGGGAAATGATAACGTCCCTTGTTATTGTCTTTCCAGCCCTCCCCAGATCTTCCTGTCCCCACTGTTCTTTCCAATTCTAGGGATGAATGAGTGCCTTGATACCCATTAAAGACCTCAGCTTCTGAACTACTCTATTAACCTATGGTAAATTATATCCAATATTGTTTCTGTCAAGCATTCTAATGAAAAGGCTTGTAGGATTTTTAGCATTTGGCATAAAGAGTAAGTGGTCTGAATCTTCCTAATGCTGTCCATTGATAGTATTTTGACACGTGACTCAGCATAGATTCCAGTGGAGCTGGACATGGGTTGCTGCTGTGCTCTTCTCCAACCTTTGCCAGTTCCTCAGCAATGGCTCTGGACCATTGGCAGCCACATTACATGCTGTTCTGGTTCACAATCAGTGTGTCAGTATAAAAAATACAGTACAAAGCTGATAATCTACACCCTGGCCCAGCTGCACTCCTTGACCCGGATCCTACTGCACTTTCCTGACATATACCTAGGAAGGAGAATTGACATTTCTGAAATAATTTGAAAGCAATGCAGACACTTTCCTATTGCTTTGAAAATATCTATTTCTATCATGTCCTAACTGTTTTGTTCTTCTCTTTGAGAATAAATATTAACTCAGGCAGAGTTTTAACTGTCTGTCATTGATGTTATTAATACTGCAGTTCATCTGGGATTGTTTCGGCTATTTTACAAAACTCCAGAACATGTCATTGCAAAAAGCCTTTAATAACTGATGGGTCCATATGTGTGTCCAGATGCAGACCCTGCTCACCACTGCTGTGGCAGTCAGTTACACATCCCTGATCTAAGGTCTTTTTGGATTATCCTCTGGCTTTACTCTCAACCCTCCTGGGATTACATATATTTAACTTCATAACAAGCTAGCTCGTGACTTGATGCCTGTAAAATTTAGTGCTCTTTGTCAACCCTTGTCTTTTTATGTGAGACAAAGAAAATAAGGACCAAGTAGAAATCCAGAAAAATGAGAGTGAGGGTAAAGAGCAAGAGAACAAGAATGGCTCTCTTTCAAAAGGAAGGAAGAGAGGCTATAGGCAAGGCGAGAAGAGAAAGACATGAAGAAAGTGGGGGCAGAAACATCTGAGGAGACACAAGATAAACCAGGAATAAGACAGAAAGGTCAGAATTTTGGGGGTGAAATCAGAGAATAAAAGATGTCAACAGCTATGCCAAATGAGCGTTACAGAGGAGGCTCTGCATCCTTTGCTGCTCTGCTGCCCAGCATGTTTCAGTGACCTGTTCTGGAGAGTCTCATGCACAACCCCTGCCTCCTAAGCACTCCCAGCATGTTCTCTGCATGCTCAGGTGTTCATTACGATCACAGCAATCTCTGCATTGTACTATGAAGCAGCCTTGGTTCTTCACATGATTCCACAATAGATCTGAATTCTTATTAAATTCTTCTTTCATATTTCATATGAAGTATTGCAAAGTTTATATTTCATATGAAATAAAAGCTCTATACGTGTATCCATCAGAATTTGTGTTTAATTTCCAGATTGCGTTTATTCAATTATTGCGCTTTTTTTTTCTTGAAAGATCTTAATTTGTTTTTACAAATCAGCATTTGTTTTCAGCATTAACTACAGACAGATAACATGAAATATTGTTTTAGGAGAGATTAACACATAGCAGCTTCTTATGAAAACTGGGAGACAAATAGCACTATGAGTAAGTGAAGGATGATCTGACAAAGTTCAGAATGATAATGGTCGTTGCCACAGCCTGCTTACACATCCTTCTTTGAATACTGCTCTGGATCAGACTATTTTGCTTTTCAAGTTGAAACCAGAGATCCATTGAGATGATATATATTCTGCCACTGTGAAAAAGCATTCATGATTATGATGCATCCATCAGGGATCTGTTTCTGCAACACCAAGGCTATTCTCTCCTCCAGCAAGACTTATTTGAAAGTTAAATAGTGCTGAAGTGAAATCATGAAACAATCTGGGAACTGTAATAGAGTTCTTGTTTGTGCCTTTTAAAAAATATATATTCAGGCTTGTGGAAACAGTATAATTCAAAGTAATCTTTCCATGATGACTACAGGCGAATGACTTGTGAAAAAAAAAAATTGATTCAATAGTTTCAGACAATCAGGTTCCAGCTGGGTTCATTTCAAAGCTCATGAGGTGTATTTACTAAATGGAAGATAGATTTGGTGTGGCAGCTGCAAAACAGGAGTGTGTGTGTAAGGGGATGATTCTGCCATGTGGCACCGTCGGCATCAACTTCAGCAGCTACTGCAGGTATGTGTCACATGTTAGGGATGGCTTAAGAAAACAGAACTTAGCTTCCTTTCTGGAGGACAGGGCACTAAGCAGCATGGGGCACTCTGCACAACTTTGAGCCTGTTGGCTGTAAAGGTCTGGCTCCCATGGCTCTGGAAAAGCCTTGGATGAAGGGAGCTCCTTAGGGAATGACAGTAGGGATGCACAGTTTCACCAAACCATTCACCATGACTGACAGAGACACAGAGGCAAGCTAGCTGATTTGCCATCTCTTCATCCCTATCCTAATCCTCTTGTTGAGGTCTCTGATCACTGACAGAGAAGGTCAAAACAAACTGAACATGATAAAATGTTTATGTCAAGCAGATTTTAAAATTCATTTCTATGTGAGCTAGTCAACAGTTCAGTGGTCACCACTGCTGCTGTGTCCTTTTGTTTGCATGTTTTCCCTGTGCAAGGGCTTACTGTGTCCTCAGAGGTAGGGGGACATTTGCTATTCTTCACCTGAATGGTCCCATATTGCCTCTGCAGTACTGCCAGCTGGGAAGAAGCACTCAATTCAGCCCACTTTCTGGCATTTCCCTGATGGGCTTCTAAAATGCTCAGACTTATAGTAGGGATGATTATCCTGTGGGCATTGTTAACCTACAGAATATATTAGTCTGACCTGAGCAGAGGGCTGTCATGAGGCTGGGACAGCCCAGCTCTGCATCATTACCATCTGGCTTGTCTCATTTCAGGAAGACAACCCTGTACCCAGCCCACATTTAAAAGTCAGGCTCTGCTCAGTGCATCTCATCCCATAGGAAAAGCAATAGCCATTGCATGGAATGTACAAAAAGAAATAATCAGAACCATCCTCAGTCCCCTTGCTACTGCCCACCTGTGTCACAAGCTGCCACTGGCAGCAAATTTGTGTGGGATTCTCTGAAGGCTTGACCTACTGATCCATGAGCTGTTGAGTGCATGAGAAAAGAATCTCAGACACCTGTTGAGCTAGAGGAACTTGTCTCCTTGTGCAGGTGAGAGTTTAGGCTGTCAGATGCTTTTCTGGGTATATCTCAGGAAAAAGACTTTACCATAGTTTTCTCCATGCTGAATGGATGGGGAGAGGTGATAGGCTTTGTAATGTAGTCACCAAGTCCCATTCAAATGTGTCCTTTCAGCCTAGCATGCAGAGGCAGAGACAGTGTCTTACTTTTTTTTTTTTTTTTTTTTTGAGAAACCAGACAGTTTGCTAGGAAGTAAGGAAGAAAATGTGGAAACTAGGAATTGTTGTAGAGGGGTCACAGCAGGCGGAGGATGCTTTGATATCCTGGAGCAGGGGTCTCTTTGCCAAACTCAGTGTGGAGAGCTTTATCAGTCCTGCTACTGTGAGAAACAGTATGCTCTTGAAAAAGAAAAGTTAAAAGACAAAAAGCCAGTGTTAAAAGATTGCTATTTTGTGCCTGCATCCCCAACCTGCGCTTTTATTTGAGAATGTTACTCATAGCTGCAGCATTTGGGAAACGTGCTGTGTGGGAAAGGCCTAATTAACAATGAATCACCTGTCCCCTGCTTGCTGCCATCTCGCCTATGCAGAGTGGGTGACAATAAACAGTTCAGTGTAGGTGGCTCTCTTTTTTATTAGCTAACTGGAGGTTACTGAAAGGAAGAGGAATCGGGGGCAGGGAAAGAGTGCCCCAGCTGAGAATAAGCTGAAAACATCAATTGAATATGTGGTTGGAAAATGATAGTACACCATAGTCAAGAGAGCAAATACTAGCTCATTCCAATAATGGAAAGGAACAAACACACTCTTATAGCTCCCTCTCAGCTGAGTCATTGGTATCATTGTTGAGTGTTAAATGAACCGTTCCTCTCGTTATCCACTTTGTTGTAGTTTGGGAATGTGGTTTTGCCTGTTTTTTAACTTGTGTAATGGAATGCTGATGAGCACAAGTTGGTCTGATCACAGAAATGAAATCTCCAGTCTCAAAACCCTTATGGGAACCCTATCAGAGATGTGTCTGGGGAAACACAAGAGCATGGACTGGAGATTTGCAAGCAAAGAGCATCTGTTTAGAAGCACAGCATGGGTATGTTGAAAGTACTCACAGGGCCAAGACTACATTTAATTCTTTGTCTTGAACAGTGGAGACATCCTGGGGCAGATTACCTGATTGTGCCCCCTTGTAGTGTGCATTGGTTCAATTTTCCAAGTGGTCTTGTTCCACATGAACAAGATTACTGCCTCTGCTCGAGGCAGATATCAGCAGAGCTCTGGTGCCTAATAGGAACATGAGAGCCTGAACAAATGATTTGTCCCAGCTCCAGCCCACATGTGGGATCAGCCCTTTGCAAACAGGCCTTCAGACTGATGATAGAACAGATGTCAGGGCATCAGCACTAATGTCTGAATTCACAGATTCATATATATTGCCCTGAGCTACTTGTTAATGTGAACATTGGCAAATATGTCACATTTTACCTTAAGAAAGAGAAATATTGTTATGATTGTAGAAAATAGGCATTGCATCAAAAATGAGAGCCAGATAACTTTTAGCATTATCAGGCTTGTCACATATTTTTCAAGATCACAAGGCATATCTTTTCAACATGTACTCCATATTCCTATTTTCCTACCACGTTAAGCAAAGATCTCACCATCATAAGTTTCAGTATCTCACCATCGTAAGTACAGAAGCAGAGGATTCTTCAGTGCAGTGACAGAGCCAAAGGGACCCTCCACTGATGCTTTTTGCAAAACTTTGACATAATTGATCTTGGCAAACAGAGTGCAAGACATGTCAAAAAGCAGAAGTGAAGGTGTAATTTCAGTCACCTTTCCTGTAACAACTGCCATCCTGAATCTTAGTCAGGAGGTCAGAAGGGCTATTTCAAACTCGGTATGAATTCCTGGCTTTCTGGCAGAAAGTTAGAACTACGACAGTATCACATCACTGTTTTTGAAACTAGAGACTATGCTGCATGTTCTCTTACAGGGCAGTAAGGAAATATGCATCTCTGTCTTCTGTCCGTGCACTTGCCTACAGTGACAGAATCACAGAACAACTCTTCAGGTGTCTTCACCCATCAAACAGCTTCTGATTATACGTTCCTGCTGTTTTTATTCTGGGAGGCTGAGAAATGCACAGAAGGGAAAAGCAGTGACCACTAGCAGTAAGAGTTCCATGTAGCACCCCAGGAGGGTGTTTGGATTCACGTGTGTGAAGAAGAAATGCCTGGTTTTCTCTGCTATGTGTAATCAGGAATATTTCAAATGAGAGCCACCAGGTAATGGCAGTTATTTCAGCTGACGTGTGCCTTGCATCCACTGTTTTGAGAAACAGGATTGGGCTAATAAATAGGAAGAGTTTGAGTCACAATAGTCAAAGAACATACACTGATTAAATTGACTCAAGGCACAGCCACATGGCATACTTAAATAATGGTATGAACCTTGGGTCTGTTTTTAAGAATCACAGAATCACAGAATCACAGAATTGCCAGGGTTGGAAGGGACCTCAAGGATCATGAATCTCCAACCCCCCTGCCACGTGCAGGGCCACCAACCATTCCACCTAATGCTAGACCAGACTGCCCAGGGCCCCATCCAATCTGGCTTTGAACACCTCCAGGGACGGGGCATCCACAACCTCCCTGGGCAGCCTGTTCCAGTACCTCACCACTCTCTCCGTAAAGAATTTCCCCCTGACATCCAACCTATATCTCCCTTCCCTCAGCTTAAAACCATTTCCCCTTGTCCTACTGTCACTCACCCTTTCAAAGAGTTGATTCCCCTCCTCTTTGTAGGCTCCCTTTAGGTACTGAAAGGCTGCAATGAGGTCACCCCGCAGCCTTCTTTTCTCCAGGCTGAACAAGCCCAGCTCCCTCAGCCTGTCCTCATAGGGGAGGTGCTCCAGTCCCCTGATCATCTTCGTGGCCCTCCTCTGGACCCTCTCCAACAGCTCCCTGTCTTTCTTGTACTGGGGGCTCCAGACCTGGACGCAGTATTCCAGATGGGGCCTCACAAGAGCAGAGTAGAGGGGAACAATCACCTCTCTGTCCCTGCTGGCCACCCCTCTTCTGATGGAGCCCAGGATCCCGTTTGCCTTCCGAGCCGCAAGGGCACACTGCTGGCTCATGTTAAGTTTTTTGTCTACCAAGACCCCCAGGTCCTTCTCCACAGGGCTGCTCTCAAGGACCGCTCCTTCCAGTCTGTAGGGATGCTTGGGATTCCTCCGGCCCATGTGCAAAACTCTGCACTTTGCCGTGTTGAACCTCATCAGGTTCACCCGGGCCCACCTTTCTAGCCTCTTGAGGTCCCTCTGAATGGCATCCCGTCCTTCAACTGTGTCAACCACACCACTCAGCTTGGTGTCATCAGCAAACTTGCTGAGGGTGCACTCAATTCCGTCATCGATGTCATTGATAAAGATGTTAAAGAGCACCAGTCCCAGGACAGATCCCTGGGGGACGCCGCTCGTTACCAGCCTCCACCTGGATATAGAGCCATTGATGACCACCTTCTGTCTGCGGCCTTTCAACCAGTTTCTTATCCATCGAGTGGTCCACCTGTCAAATCCACATCCCTCCAATTTGGAGATAAGGATGTGGTGGGGGACCATGTCAAAGGCCTTGCTCAAGTCCAGGTAAATGACATCGGTCGCCTTTCCCTTGTCCACCGATGCCATCACTCCGTCATAAAAGGCCACCAGATTGGTCAAGCATGACCTTCCTCTGGTGAAGCCGTGCTGGCTGTCACGGATCACACGCCCTTTCCTTATGTGATCAAGCATGTCATCCAGGATGATCTGTTCCATGATCTTCCCAGGCACAGAGGTGAGACTCACCGGCCTGTAGTTCCCGGGGTCCTCCTTGCTCCCTTTCCTGTAAATGGGAGTGACGTGACCCTTCCTCCAGTCATCCGGGACCACACCAGACAGCCACGACTTCTCAAATATGATGGAGAGCGGCTCAGCAACCACCTCAGCCAGCTCCTTCAGAACCCTGGGATGCATGCCATCCGGCCCCATAGACTTGTACACATTCAGTCTCATGAGGTGGTCTCGGACCTGCTCTGTCCTCACAGCAGGGGGGGATTTACCACCCCAGTCCCCACCCAGAGGTGTAGGGATGCAGGGCTCAGGGACGGAAGGAGTACTGGAGTCCTGGCTGCCAGTGAAGACCGAGGCAAAGAACTCATTCAGTACCTCGGCCTTCTCTTCGTCCGTTGAAACCAGTTCTCCTTTTACGTTTACCAAAGGAGGTACACTCGCTTTGGCCTGTCTCTTCTGGCTAATGTACCTATAGAAAGTCTTCAAGAAGAATTCAGAATTGGTATTATTTCCTTAATTGCACGTTTCAGTAAAGCACTTTCCACACTCTTTCTGCAAAAGTGGCTTTACCTTCAATTTATCTGAAAGAAACTACCTCACTTCAAGTGAACTTGTGAGTGCTGAGCAGCCATAGTAATCAGAGTGCTCAAGGATCCCCAGATTAGGTACTTTTTAAAGATAAGCTTTCATAGAATGGAATTCTATAAAATTGGAAAGAACATCAAAGCCCACCCAGCCCCAACCTCTACCATGTGCAGGGCTGCCCCCCACCAGCTCAGGCTGCCCAGGGCCCCATCCAACCTGGCTTTGAGCACCTCCAGGGATGGGGCACCACAGCGTCTCTGGGCAGCTGTGCCAGCACCTCAATGCCCTCTAAGAAAGAATTTCCTCCCAGTGTCTAAACTAAATCTCCCTTTTACTTGTTTTCTAGTAAAATGGAGAATAACTCTTTAATCTCGACGATACAGTTCTTGCCTTCTGATCATTTCAAAGTCTAACTAATAGAAAATTTTCTCATGAGCTGAATACTCTCTCTGCAAATTTGCAGAGCAATTTAAACTGTAGAAGCATATACAATCTCAGATAACTTGCTCAAGCCCAAATCATATAAAGTTGACTTTAACAAGAGCTGAATCTGCTGTTAATGGAGTAGTATAGTCATTGTTATTTGAAATAACTAGGCTGAATATTTACTGCTAAATTAATTTATTAATAAAATTGTTACTTTCTTTTTGCATGAAACACTATGTTTCTATCAGAAAATTACATGAAATTATAGCTCAGATATATTTCTTATGTTTTGAAACTAAGAGCTTTTGAATGAACCGATGTTGCAAGTAATTAAACTGCCAAAAGTTTTGCTCTCTGCCTTGAAATGGCATATTATCTAAATTTCTATAATGATACTGTGTCAAAATGCATTTTTGGTTTGACAAATGCGTGGTGTGACTTAATGCAATTTCAAAAAATCAACCCATGCAATCCCTATCACACTGAACTGCTCACCTCAAGTTGATCTGCCAAAGGTTAGAGATGGTCAGTAAAGATGATTGAAGCGTGGATCAGCTATTATGCAAGGAACAACACAATAGGTTAGGGGTCTTTTTTCATAGACAAAAAAGTTGACCTACGTGGACACAACTGTTTTTTATGAAGTCATGAATAATGCTTACACAATGACCAGGCAGTCATGACATGCTCTTCCCCGGTGTAAATGGAAAGAGGCATCAAATAAAATCAGTGAGATGTAGAACAATCAAGAGAGAATCCTTCTTCTTCACACACTGCATACTGCTAAGCTCATTGTCTCATGTTGTGAAATGCTGAAGTTGAAATGGGCTGAAAGCACAGTGAGACAAACCAATGGAAGAAAAATGCATTAATGCTTAAGTACAGAGACATTGCCTGTGGTTTAGGGGTGTCTGCAGCACAGAATTCTGGGGACTGAAGAATGCATCAGAGAAGTATAGATTCAGGTGTACTCCAGTGCAGAAGCATGAGAACTGTTTATCTACTAAGAAGACCACTGGGTGACACAGTAGATAAGCTGACAGCCCCTAGGGCTTTCAGATATGCACGTGGATTACATCCTTTGTGTATTAAAAAATCTGTCAGAGTCTGACTTTTAATAAATGCTTAGATGTGAGCTTCTAGGCTTAGATGTTACACTGCAGGAAATCCCAGTGATCTTGCTCAGCCCCAAGAAATTAGGACCATGTATTTCCATCAGAAGTCACCCAGCTTACCTGTAGTCAAAGATTAAAGCCAGTGTGACTCTAGACTGTGTATCATGTACCTGGTGTGAAATGATAGCCCCCTAGAGTAAGATATATACAAGGTCTTTACACTGTTTTCAACACATCACGTTACAATTTCCCGTGCATGACTATCCAGGATATTTCATTAGAGGGAATGACCTCTGAAAAGAACACTTAATGCTATTTGTCTTCAGGAGGTCCAACACCGAAGTAAACTCTGTAAAAGGATGGGTCTGACCTGAAGGAAGACACTCTTCTACAGTCTAAAAAGTGCAATAAAAAAGGCTTCTTCCTTCAGTCTTGTGGACAACAAGTAATGCCTCACTAGTCCGAATTGCTCACTGTTTTCTCTTAATACCTTGATTTCCTAAGGAAATTCAATTTTGCAGCTGCATACTTTGCTTGTCTAGTCATCATTCTCTCTCCCCATTCTCTTTCCATTTAACTTCTGAACTTGCTCAACAGGAATAAAATTTAGGAGAGTGAAAGTCTCAAGGACACAAAGAGCTTCTTGAAAACCAGTAACTGGGTAGAGGAGAAATCAGATTACCCTCCTCGTTGGCAGCACGTGGCCTGGAATCATTCTGACTGACAGCAGCTGACTGACTTGATGGTACTCACCTTGACAGTGGTGCCCAAATGACCCTGAGCCAGTCCCAGTGTCACTGCCTCCTCCTTGGTGTGAGCATCCTAAGGGGAATGGGCAGGGAGGTGGTGGGGAGCTGAGGGGTACCCTCTTTGCAAAGGGAATGAAAGCATGGTGATCCTGCTTCACGAAGAAGATGGCCAAGCATTGGAATGGGCTGCCCAGTGCACTGGTGGAGTTCTCATTACAGAAGATATGTAAGAGATGTGTGGACATGGCACTCAGGGACATGGTTTACTGATGAGACATGTTGATAGTTGGACTTGGTGATCTTGAAGGGTTTTTCCAACCTAAGTGATTCTATAAATCTATGGATCTTCTATAATTCTAAGACTTCACTGCTTACCTGAAACCACTGTTCTTGTTTTCTTGTGGAGCTTTTGTACTTTCTGAGCACTAACTGTACATGAAGTTGCTCCTGACATAAGCCATGCTGCTGTAAAGACAGTCCTGTTGAAATTTAGGATGCTAGCCTAAACTGCTGCTCAAGAGGGAAGTGAGCTGCCCTGTCATAAAGCAGAAGCCCATAGTTCTGCTTAGGGAGCAGCAAAATCTCACAAACTTGGTGACATCTCTGTAAGGGTACCTGAGCTACAGCACAGGTATCACATTTGCAACAGGGAAATCCAAGTTGCCAGTGATCAGACATAGCTCTAGCCATACTGGATAGCTTACTTCTTATTTACCCTCTGGCTTTCACAGACCAGAAATTCAATTTCCTCTTGTAGTACATCTTATGGTCCCCTTCAGCAAAAGGGAATGGAGGAGAGCAACTTTCAGCAGATAATGGTGACAAATGAGGAACAGCAGAAACCATAGGAAAGAGTTCACTGTTTGCAGAGTCCTGAATGTTAACAAGCTGTTTGCAGCAACAAAATACAGAAGTTTTTCCTCAATCTCATTTTCTGTGTCCCAGTTTATTACAAATGTCATTTAATAATGAATGATTTTCACTATGAATTTTATTTCCTCTGAAAAAAAATAAGAATCATTAGTGGGGAAACATGATTCAGTCTTTTGAGAGATCTAGTTATGTTGCAGAGCTCAGCTGCCAAATTACTATAAAAGTCCCTGGGAGGCTCTCTCTATGCATCATGGAGAAATAAAATGTAACAGTCAAGATGCTTACAATGTAATTTAAAATGAAGCCTTGGGAATATTTATGTAAAAACACAGCAAATTCCTGTTTGTATTTCTGTCTGAACACTAGATGTTCTTAACCATCAAACTGAGTGGAACATGATCTGCTATACTCTTTAGAATCTTCACAATAAAATATGTTATCCTCTGATGTTATATAAATGTTATGAATAAACATTTGTGATAGTGTTCAACAAGTGCTACTTAAATCAGACCCTGCAGGTTAATTGGTAGAAATGCCTTGTAGATCTGCCTGTTTTTTATTTCCCAATTCAGTAAACATTATTCTGAAATGGTTGGACTGGATGATCTTGTAGGTCTTCTCCAACCTTGATGTTTCTGTGATTCTGTGATTCTGTGAAATCAGAGGACATGCACAAAGATAAATCCATGGCTGCTCTAGACATAGGTAATGAAATTAAAATGCTTGTAGTTCATTGAACAAGAAGTCTGTTCATGAAATCATGCTAAGATTGAAGGAGAAATATTTGTTTTGAATCTAACTTTCTCTTTTTACCAAAGAAACATTTTGGTCTGAGATGTCTTTTTAGTTGATGTGCTGCCTAAATAATTTATGTTTACTGTTCATAGAATCATAGAAACATTAAAGTTGGAAAAGATCTCTAAGGTCATCCAGTCCAACCACCAACCCATCACATCATGTCCACTAACCATGTCCCTCAATGCCACATTCAAACACCATCACATCCAGGGATGGTGACAGCACAACCTGCCTGGGCAGCCTGTGCCACTACCTTACTACTCTTTTGGAGAATAATTTTTTCTTAATATTCAACTGGTACTTCCCCTGTTACAACTTGGGACCATCCCCATTTGATCATTTCATCAAGCTTGAACTCTTACATGACACCCGGATCAGAGCTTTACACTGTCTCTGCATTATAAGCCCATGCTTCAAGTATGTTTGAGCTATGGCAAAATGGAAGAAGAAACTTAGGGTAGAATTCATTTTCTCTGACTTGTGATATCTACAAGACAAAAAATGTTCACAGGTGAAGACTCAGTCAAAACTGCCTTTACAGACAACTGGACAAAATGGACATTTCCATCATACAGTTCACATTGCTATTTTCACCGTCCAGCTTGCAATGACACAAACTGTTCCCCGACCACATCTCTGTCCTTGCATTGCTTGTCCAGGGAAAAGAAAGTGACTGTCTCTGTTTGCTTGTCACCACTGTCAAGATTTGCTCAGACAAGTCCCATGATAATCATCAGCTGACAGAAAAATCCATTGTGATTACAGGAACACTATTCCAGTGATTAAGCATTTACTTTATCTTGAAAAATTCTGGCTTATTTCAGCCTTGGGTTTGCATTATGTTTCTTTCCACTAGATTAAGGTGAAAATGTACTGTCAGACACATCTTGCTTCATCTGTCACTAAATAATAGCTGGCCTTTAAAATCAGAAACCAGCATAACCTTCATTATCTATGAGAAATGACGGTTGAAATTTGTGCTTGAACGGTTCTGCCAAAGCTTCATATGAGGTAGGACATGCAATGAAGACTAGCTGGCCAGGCAGCAATAAAAAATCAGAACTCCCAGGTGTGGCCACTGGTAGAATTACTTGGATTTCAGTGCGGACACTAGAGACAGACTATTGTACCCCAACACATGCAACAAATTTGTTTGAACACAGTTCTGAAAGTGAAAGGAGTGCACAAAGCTTAAATGACAACTGATGTCTCCTGGTTAGGTGGCGAGCATGCCAAGCAATGATCATGGCAGAAAGGACTTAGGAGATTTTTGAGCTATAGGAAAGTCAAGGAGAGCTTAATTCTTTCCTTTCCCCTTCCCTTGGAAATTATACCAGAGAAATACCTGAGTTGTATTCCAGGGATGGTTTCCTCCAGGACCTGCTGCTAGATTGGTAAGGACAGAGCCAAGGTTGCATTTAGGGCTTCACCTTCATGAGAACCTGCCAGTCACATTAGAACAACAGTTTTCCTTCTCTACCTCATCCTGGGCTTGGAAAGGGAGGTCATGCTTGTATTTATCTAACAGTAATAATCTAGCCTGTCTAATCACTGGATGAAATGCAGGGAAGAGGACATTTAAGTGAATGTATTGCAAAAAATCAAGCTGTTGTTTGGCAGCCAGATGCCAAACCTTCACAATCACTTTTTACTGCAGAGCTGCCATAGTTAACACCCGCTATGTCTGTGTTGCTGTATGACTTCAAGGTACAAACATGTGGTAGGTTAAAATATTATGAAATGTGTTACTTTTGCACATTTTGCTTGTAGTAAGTAAGCTTTGCTTTCAAAAAAGAACACTTTTTAAACAGTCAAGCAAAATTAGATGAGAAAGTCCCATTCAAAATTAATTTCAGACTAATCATTGTTCATGAGATTTTACAAATACCTTTTGTTAATGTGTTTTCCTGTCCTAATAAATTCTATTTAATTAAGTGGACAATCTACTTCGAAATCTAAATGCCATTAAGGCAAAAAGCATGGGCTTCTTTTTGGAAGAACACGAATGACAACTAAAATATACCCATGAACATTAAACATCCTTTCAAGACTTCTTTTCACTGAGCTACCAGTTTTCCTAATGAAATATGTTTCCAGTACTGTATTCCTGTGCCTTTTAAATTAAACCAGTTTAGTACCCACGTGAAGCACCTTGATTTCTGAAAATGTCACTGAGGAACAAAATCTGCATCTGGAAAGAAGAAATTAATGAATTCGGAACTAGAAAATGAAGGTATTTCAATCAACTGCTGAAAATCAGTTTCTGATGTGTCTCTTTCAAAGACAAGTTGAGGGAGCTGGGCTTATTCAGTCTGGAGAAGAGAAGGCTCTGGGGAGACCTCATTATGACCTTTCATTATTTAAAGGTAGATTACAAACAGGACATAAATCAACTTTTTGCATGGGTATATTGTGATAGAACAAGGGGGAATGGTTTTAAACTGAAGGAGGAGAGATTTAGATTAGATACTGGGGAATTTTTTCGCTGAAAGGGTGGTGAAGTGCTGGAACAGGCTGCCCAGAGACGTTGTGAAAGCTTCATCCCTGGAGATGTTCAGGGTCAGGTTGGTTGGGGCTCTGATCTAGTGGCTGGCAATCCTGCCTGTGGCAGGGAAGTTGGGAAGTTGAAATTTGGTGATCCTTGAGGTCCCTTCCATCCTAATCTGTTTCATGTGTCTATGATTCTGTGATCTTGTGATTTTGTCTTCTGGTCATGCTCTACCTTTGGCCTGAAAAAATGGCAGTTCAGAAGTCATGAGTAGTCATAGCCAAAGAAACCATAACAATGCTGACAGACCACAAGAAAAAGTCAGCTGAGTGGATGGCTACTACACCAACAGGTTGCATGGGCAGCGGCAAGTTTTATGCCACAGAAATCCACATGACACTGCAAGAGTACCACAAAGCTGAAAATGTTGAGTTCAGAGGAAGCCTTCACTACAACAGCTCCAGACCAAAATTAGAAAATTCCAAACATCCCTCTAGCATAGCCTCTACATCTTTCACCATCAGATAGACTGATGTGTCCATTGAGCATAGGAGGAACTATAATGTGATTTTACAGACTGGAAATGGAGAAGTAGCAGACAGGATCTGAATATTGCATTGTTTGTGAAGACACAGCATGGCTCCATAGGGATGGGAAGTGGCATAGGCCCTTGGGGTTATTGTCCACAGGGCAGACACCTCTGGGAGTCCTGTCCTTTCTCCATGTGCTGGCAGGCAACCCAGGCGCAACAGCCACATTTCAGACACTCAAGTTTAAAATAGAGCTGAATCTTCTTCTGAGTGACTTAAAATCCAAGGGCACACAGAAAGGCCAGGACTGAATACGAGCAAGCCAGAAAACAGAATGCCAATTCAGAGGTTTTGTATATAGACAACATGATTCTTATACAAAAAGAACTCGGTCTATTGAGAGACCTCATTGCACAACAAATCCACATGAGATGGCTATGAAGTGTGTTATCAAGAGAGAAATGCTAGAGATGAACAAAAAGACTTCTTTGAAGAGAAGAACAAAGTGATGTCTATCTTGTCTGTGGCTGTCACTTCCCTTGACAGCCATGGCTGAGCTGCTCTGTCCTGTTAGGAATGAGTCAAGCCATTTATTTTCATCCTTATCTCTAAGTATCTGAAGCAGTGTAAGAAAAGGGAAAGAATAAATCTAGATCTGATTAGCGGAAAATTCACTGAAGAATTCAGCCCATTAAAAGATATTAATCAAAAAGGCAGTGTAAAACAAAGAGAGAAAGTGCTAGGAGTAAAAGTTTAAAAGAAAAAGAAAACACACAACACAGCACAGTAAAACATTCCAGTTAAGCATCTAAGCTTTTCCTTGTAAACAGCTGAATCTAAATTTAATTTTGTTTACTACAGTAGGAAGAAAAATCTTTTTCTTCCTTCAAAGCTATGAGTTCTCACTTTCTAGACAAGGAATCACTCCATTTCATCAACAAGAAGAAGTGGATTGCTGTCATCTTAATTGTAACCAAAAGAATTTTTTCAGTAACTGTAAATAACAAGAAAAGTGTGACACACTCAGAGTTTCTACATTCACTATGACAAAAGCCCATTTTCTCCCCATTTTCTAAGGGTTTTGGAGCTGCGTCCCACAGAAGGTGAAAGAAGATTAGGGCTCTTTAAGACAGTTTTTGTTAACATTTGCTGTACCCAGATCCAAACCACCTGTGTCTAAGTCACACAGACTGAGCCTGTTCTTGCCTTTTGGGGTGTCCTTCCTCCAGCCATGCACCCAGGCTCTGGGGACAGACAAGAACATCTCTGCCACAGCACCAAGATGCTCGTGAGCTTTGGGAGAGGATGGTGGTCGTAGTAAACTTGGGGAGGACAGGGTTGAGTGTCCTAGCCTGATCCCTGCAGGTACAGCATTGTCAGGGTCTGATCTCTTTGTCCTGCCTGGCCACACTCTGGTAAGCCTAGGAAAGCTACTGTGGCTTCAGAAGGTACACCTATCGTATTTTGTGACCCAGCAACTCCTTTCTATCTATGCTATTCCTATGACCATGCTGGTTGGAGCTCTGAGTACCTTGATCTAACTGTAAGTGTTGCTGTTCATTGCAGGAGAGTTCGACTAGGTGGCCTCTAATGGTCCCTTTCAATTCAAACCATTCTATGATTTTGTAATTCTATTACTAATAGTGGTAACCTTCCTTCTTTTCTGATGATATTTTTCTTATGTCAGACAAGAAACATTCCTACTTTGAAGAAAATACATGGAAAAGAAAATTAATTTCCAAGGTTCAAAATCACCCATAGAGATTTCATTGTTTTTAATTTCTGGTTTGCCTTACGTAGACACAAAATTACTTAAGATGCCAGAAGTGCACGATGCAAACAGCTGCTGTGCACAGTCCATGGAGACTTCATTAAACAGTAATGAAAATAGGCAAACAAGGAAATACACATCAAAATTTGTGGAAACAAGAAAAGCACTTAGAGGGATGGCTGCTAGCGAAACACAAGTACTCTACTTGATATTAGAGTTAATTTCTTAGAGGAGCTCTTGAGAAAGAATTAACATAACTTCTGGGTATTGTATTTACAAAATAATCACTCATATTAAAGATGACAGTACATTTGGATGACAATTTCACTAACCAAAAAAAAGAATTTTGAAGAGGAAAGGCAAAAGGGAAAGCAATGAAAGGCAAGGAAAAGCAAGGAAAAGACTTGGATTTGACACACTGAAACAAGAAAATCATCTTGGTCCCTGAGAAATTGAAAGGGAAGTAGAATCAAAAAGCTATTTTAGACAGCTACTATTCTCTTGTACACATACCTTTTTTTGCCCGTTGAAGCTTGTCACCCAATATGCATAACTAAAACTGTCCCCATCACCTTTCTCTGAGATGAAATATATTTTCATAAGGAATCACAGCTCCCTCACTCAAGGGATCTTGAATGGCTCTGTTTTTCTGAAATCATCTGGGTTACTCAAGGAGAAAAATCTTAAATAGGCAATTTTTTTAGCAAATTTTCTCCACTTGAAAATCCATGGTTTTGTTCAAGGAATGGGAAATAGTCTAGGCCACCTTTTATCTTCAGGAAATCATTTTACTCATCCCTAGTTTAAAAAAAAAAAAAAAAAAAAAAAAGGAGATTTTCTCTCTCCTTATTCTGATGAAAAGCCTTAGACTATGCGGAAAGTCAACTGTGACTTAGCATGCATAGCCACTAGTACCAGTGTGGTTAAATCTGGTTTTAGTAGGAGAGAGCAGGAGGCAAACACATAGTAGAAAAAGTAGAGGCAGGCAATAAAAAAATGTCAGTAGAATATAAATTATTTCTTCTTCCTTAATACAAAGCAGAAAATATCCTTTCTCCCAAACCAGAAGGTATCAGTAGAATGCGGGCAATGTAAACTTGCTTCTCTACAATAATTTCTGCACTCTGGAGCACGTGTGAGTACATGCTATGTATGTACTCAAATATGTCCAAAGAATTTCATATCATACAGGATCTGAATCAGAATTGTGCTCCCAGTGAAATCCTAATATGGGAATTTTATTATTGCAGTTATGTAACTATATTATTCCAAAGCAAGCAGGCTTGTTAGCTTCTTGGCCAATCATTTCTTGGGTGAGCAGTTGAATGATGACTTTATGCAGCAGAAAATGAATTTTCCTTTCCTATTTTGGTCTGCTGTACTTCTCACTGTCAAGGTGCAGGGACAATAAATTCTACAGAAAATTTCTATTTGTCATTGACAAAAAATACACAATGATCTTTTTTTCATCATTAGGTTCTCTCTCACTTGGGAAAATGTCTTCTCTTTTCCTACAACATTCAGCTGGAAATTGCTACACAAGGACATTTTCCTTATTATAGTACAGCAATTCTCAGAGCATTTAAATCACCAAGCCTGTGCTAGCAAGCTTTATTCTAGTGTTAACTCCAGCCTCTGCAGTAAAAATTTTCACTGCACTCTTGGGAACAGGAGGAAATGGTTGAATTTAGTCTAACTGTGTCTACAAATGCAGTGCCTAACTTTATTAAATAGTGATACTTAGTTGGCTAACATACTGAACAGCCCTGAACAATAAGCTATAGCTAAGTCTGCAACTTGCACCAGTGAAATGTATAGGGAAAGGGAGAATGAAAACCCTTTAGAAGCCCAGTTAATAAGCAGTGAGGCAAATAGTAGAGTGGTAAAAATGCTGCTGCAGAGGGCATTCACATGGTGCCAAACCATGAAGCAATTCCTGCAAATGCAGCATAAAAATGCTGATGGCACACAGGGCTTTGCCAAAGTCCAGCTATAGGATTCATATTTGCATCAGCAAATCCATGCACTCGCAGCCATGGACATGACTGTCCTGACTGAGAATGTATGTTAGATTGGAAAACCTTCTCATGCCTCTTCTTATGCCTCTTTTTATGCCTTCATGAAACTGAAGTACAAGCAGAAATGCAAGATTCAGGTACTGAAGTTTCACTCTCTGCACTTGTTCACCTTGTTTATCTTCAGCACCATCTGGCAGTCCAGCACAATACCTTTGTATCCAGAAACGTAAAATAGTGCCAAAGAACAACTGTTTTAGTCTTCCTTTTATGCCTCATTTTATTTATGTTACATGCTTGTTTCCAAGCTTTTCTTAATCTTATTGATTAAAACATTAGGCTATCTAATTATTATTGGCAACACAAATCACTCTTTTATATCAAACTGACATCAATAGTTATTATTATGTTACTGATGATTATATTATTATTATTACAATTTAACCTTGTACTCTATTTAATATAAAACAATTTGAACAAACAAACATTTCTTTGTTTTCCTTTCTAATTGACAAATAAGGTTAGTATTCACCTGTGGGTAGTGGAACTGCTTTTATATATCCATAATATTCAAAGTTCATTCTCCTTACTTAAAGTAAACTTCCAGAACTATATAACTGCAGGGAGTTATTCATATTACACCATAGATACACTACAACTTTGGGATTATACTGAGAAGTTTAGTCAGTGTACATTGTTTAACCTGTACCAGTATCAAGTTCTACAAATAAAAATATGTTCTCATTCAGTTATCTCCTTTTCTTCTATCCAGTATTTAACATTAAAATATATCCCAAAAATCTGTATGACTTGCTAAGACTGAAATGAAGGGAACGAAGAAAGAAAGAAAAGAAGGAGGAGAGGAAGGGAAAATACAAGAAGGGAACAGAAGAGAGGGAGGGTAGGGGAAAGGAAGGGAGAAAGGAAGAGCAGAAGGGAGGAAAAAAGTTAAGGAAGAAAGGAAGGAAGTTAAGGAAGTTAATGAAGGAGTGAGGGAAGGAAGGAGGGAAAGAGGAAAAGAAGGAAAAGGAAGGAAGGAAAAGAAATGAGAATGTGGAAACTAGGCAATTTATTCTGAGTCCAGGTCATCTACCTCATGGAAGGGTTGATCTTGAAGAGTTTATGGGGTACACCATGAGAAATGGACCAGGAATCATGTTTTCCCTGATCATTAGCTGCTTTTTAACTACACATATTAAATGTCAGGTTAGACTCAGCTTACTTAAATACAAGTTGAAGCCCATGTGAGAATAAAAATGTTATCAGAGAATCCAATTGTCTTTATGTACATATTAGAGGAAGTACTGCAGTTGTACATAGCTTTTTTGTGTAGTTTGAAGGTCTGAAGATATCTTACAGAATATAAACTGACCTGTTATGTAAAAACATTGTATGTGGGCACAGGAATATAAAAAATAATGGGCGAGATGAAGTGTAGGCCTCCCTGTAAATTTTCTTGCAAACACTTTTTGGCAAAATTGCAAATATTTAAAAAACATGAAAAAAACAATTAAACATATATATTTTTTTCAAATATGAAATTTTTAATTATTAATTATAATTCCTTTATATGTCATTAAATAGCAAGCTATTTCAAATGTTAAAAGTATAAACTTATAAACTCAGTCTCTCTAACAAACTGGCTTGATAACCCCCTAAAACATCCACATCCCACACTTACATTTGCACAATTTTATCTATCCACATTCCATGAGGAATCCAAAAAGCTTGCAGTTTTTAAATGCTAATTCATCTGTCTCACTTCCTCCTCCACGCCATCCTCCCAAATCATTTAATAACAGTAACACTTCTTCAGTCTACCACGGTGAACTCAAGGTTGCAGATAAGTCATGGCTGGAAGTGGCTCCCTTGGTCAGATGTGCTGTGAGCTGGGTGCTGTAACTGTAAATTTGCTGGTGTGAGGAGCACCTGCAAAAGGCAAACGAGCTAGGTGAGGTACTCACCCTCAGCACTGTTTTCTTCACTGAGTAGGAGAAAAAAGGCTAAACATTTAGTTTTCTCCTATTGTAGTGTTTAATCTTTTTGAAATGTTGTTGCCTAGGACAATTTAATTTGCATTTGGTGAATATTGGAGGCAAAAAGGGTTTTATTATGCAGGATCACTATCAGTAATAATGGGTTTAAATGGATATCTTCCATGTATTTTCATAGAGTACATTTCGGTAGGCCAGAAGTCCCAATATCCTTTCCTACCTAGATAACAGGATGGATGCAACTAATTTCCAGGAAATTGTGTTTCCCCTTTCTAGTTTAATTGTTATACAGTTACTTTCTATTTCATGTATTTCAAACAGGAAATTATAGCTATAGTCTGACATTCAGTCTGTACCATGGTAACTATGACATAGCAGCTTATTAACATACATCAATCCAACACTACATGATTTACTAGACTGGAGAGAAGCGTTTCAAGGTTTCATATAATTGTGTCATTGGATACTAGATCTCACATAGCTGTAGGATACTTTAAATCACTCTTGAGCTGGAATACATGAACAGATTGCCATTATCTTTAGTTGATGCACTCCTAGAAACTGGGCTTTGTTTGTATTACTTCTATGCTGCCTACTTGCTGTTTCCAACATGTACATTTCTGATTTATACATACAAGCTTTGCTTTCAGAGAAGCAAATGCTCTGAAATGGTCCTAACGTAACTTCATATCTCCAAGAAAAACAAAACTTACCACATTCAGTGTGGGTGTGATTTAAACATATCCTATAATTTATGTTGTTTATATGCTATATTGGCATTTCAATGAAAACTGAAAAAAGTAAGGTGGAGAAGTGTGAAACAGGAGGACATCCAAATACATGATTTTTTTTCTATTTTTTTTTTTCTCATAACAGCACAGTACTCATGCAGAAAATGTGTCTGCTTGGAGCAGTAGGGGAGCAGGAGGAACCCAGTGGAGCAAGTGGACAGCTTGAAACACCTTTTTCTAAATGGTGTTTTGCTCTAGGAAGATTTTCAGTCACCAATTGTGACTTCTTTTGAAGCCAGAGAGAATAAAGTTACTAAATGATAGGGTAAATAAGGTTCATCCATCTAACTACATTTTATTATGGGGTGACAAGATCAGGTAATGCTGTTCTTAGAAAAAATGTGATAGCTGAGAGGTGAAGACCAGTGGGATATGGTAGAGATGAGGAGGCGTCAGAAGTGTTAACCTTCAAATTATAACAATTAGGTCTGGGGACCTTAATTTGAAGGATTTGGAGATGAACTCCTCTTTGGTTATGACTGCCAGAGTGCTTAGTGAGAAGCAGCAGTGCATCTGTTTTACTCCTCCTGGCTAAATGGCTTTATCAGTATATGGTCACTGGCTCAGAATGGAAACCTGAGCAGCTGTCACAGCAATCGTATCAAGGATAAGAGTGCTGGGGATGTGTCATCTTGACCTTCAGCCTCCAAGACTGATCAGCCAGAACAATGGGGAGAAACACATAACTCCTTTAGTGCAATGCAGATGGTGGGTGTTGAGCATCCAGGAGCACCTCTGCAACATGTGACTATATCGCTTCATACTGGATCTCTCTATTTCCAGCTTATCTTTGGTCTGCATTTCCAGCCACGCAATAAAAACACCTTTGCCTTCTCCACAAGGCACTGAAAGAGCCATTGTTTAGGTTTAAGTGCCTGCAGTGTCGCATTGCCAAGCCTTCAAAGACTGCCAAGTTCTCCTAGGGAAACCTAGGATGTGACATGTGCTTGTTAAAATAATTGAGTCATCTCTATGTACCACAGAAGACACCAACACCATCATTAACATGAATGATTTGATGCCTTTACAAATCATTTTTTCAAACTGTATTCACCAAACAAAGTGTGGTAATAAAACTACTCCAAAATGTGTTAAAATGACTTCAAGTGAAAGTGTTGTGGACTGATATGGTTATGAAAGCACTTGGAAGCTAAGTTGCTCTTAGGCCCATCAGCAGCAGATGCATTTAAACAAAACAGTCATTTATCTTCATTTTTTAAAGCTTTGGCTATTCAGCTTAGATGCTGATGGCTAACGTGCCTACAGTCTTCACTGGGAAAGATGAAAAGGTCTCATCAGATGCGAAGCATCACATTCTTTCAGAACTCAATTATTTTGTGAGTTATCTATGGAATTTTCTCTTAAAATCATAAGAAAATGTCATGTACAGTTCCGACCATAGTAATTGCAGCAGGCAAAAGGAAAGTGCAAAGTAAGTATCCAAGAGATTGCCCTTCTACAGATAGTCAGAGTTCCCTCTTCGTGAAATTTCATGTGGCTTAAAATTGATGTTTTTGAAGCTTTCTCAGTGCCAGTCTGAACAGTCTGGACTCCTAAACATTACCACATTCAAGGGGACACAGGTTTGCTCAAAAGTGCATAAAAGGTACTCACCAGCCATTAGCTGAGTTGATCTCAAGCATCCCATTAATAAATCACTTCATGAATAAATCACTGCAAGTATAGTACAGGGAAGATCTCTCAAGCTAGCAGAAGAATGAACAAACTGATCTAGCTTTTTCCAGCCCTGAATTTATATCAGATTAAATGATGTAAACTTTCTACATGCAGATAATACAATTATGTTTCCCTTCCAGTTTTCTCCTTGAGACCTGGGCAAGACATTTGCACACAGAAGAAGGGTTCCCACTAAATTGAATAGTGCTATTTTCAGAGTTTTTCTTGTGAAATTAAAAATTACACTAGTTTGTTAAAAGCAACAACAGTAGAGCACTGGATAGTAATGTGTGTCCAGTGAGAATTTGATTAAGTGCTTTCTGCTATATCAACTTCACTTACTGTAGTAAGAGTAGAGTGGGCTAAAGCAATCTGGGAACACAAGCAACATTTCATTTCTTTGGAGCTCAATAAAAGCCAAGATAAACACTTCTGATGAAGATGTTTCTAGAACCGTCACTTTTCTCTTTTACAAGCACATACTGATGAATCCTCCCAAACTCCTGTGGGAATACTTACATTTATTTGAATCATTTTACAGGCAGCTGCACTGAAACACTGGCAGAAAGGCCGACAAGGCTGACATTAGGACTTCACCCATGTTTTGCCATTGAAAAGTCTGGACAATGTTCTCTAAAGCCAGCTATGTTTTCAGTGAGTATTTAAATAGATCTAAAATTGTTTCACATTGGCTATATAGCAAATAGTGTGTGCAAAATTCATGAACCTTTTAAGAAAATGGGCAGACATTTTGTGGAAATGTTGGAATTAGTGTTGAGATATTTCTGGGTTTTATTTCCTATTTTAAGTTTCTAGCATAAAAACGGAATCAAATTGCAGAGCTCGGTCACTTGTGTGCCAAACAGCTACAGAAATATGCAATGAGCCTGAAACAGGTTTAGAAGAGAATGATGTGCATGATGTTAATTGCTAATTAATGCATGTTTGATTAGAATTAATATATATATATAAATTACTTTTTATTCAACCAATTCTAGATGGTGTGCATTAAGAGAAGGTCTGCAGAGAACTGAAAACTAGCAAATTATTCTTCAAGATGCATCTGCAGAAAATAGAGCTGTATTGTTTAAACCCCTGAACCTTGACTACAGGCTTCTGTTGCATCATCTGGTAAACATGATCCCATTTCTACCAAAGAATGGAATTTAATTACAAACACTTATGAATGTATCATAAGCAATGAGGTACTCACAGATGGTAAGTCCTTCAACAGCTTTCCCTGAAAATTAACAGCAGATAGTAAGGTACCTCAGGGAAGACAGCAGGCTCAGCAGTTTCCTGGGGTACATGAGCTTTTCTAAGGTGTTAAACAATGAAACAAATTGATCCAGTTCTATGTAAATAAAAGTAGGTTATAGCCTCAGATGTTACACACCACATTGACAGTGTTTTCAAAAGATTGTTCACTTAATTATATCACATTTAGTAAAAACAATGAAAATCATGTAATTAAAGATGCTACCCACTAATGAACTTTATGGATTATACTGCTTTAATATTCACTATTTCAATATAAATAAACAAAATTAATACAGAAAATAGTTTCTGAGATAGGTTTGAAAAAAATTCTATTTCAGTATAAAGCGGAGGTATTAATTCTTTTCAGTTGGAGTTCAGTGACAGAATCTTGCAATAGTTTTATTCTATCACTAAAGGATACTTTAGAATCTTCATTTTAAAATAGTATTCCATCTAATACTAAAAGATCTCTTCTGGTATAAGCACAGGAAAGAAAATAAAGCATTTTTAAGTCAAAACACTTAAATTCGGCTCTAGTACTTCACAAATCCTTTGCAAATGAAAACCCACAAAACATGACACAAATAAAAATATACCCTTCAGTTCATGACTCAGCAATGATATAATGAACTCTATTAAAAAAAAAAAAAAAGGAAAATAGAAAAATGATATAATTTGAATTAGGAATATGCAATAGACTTAATGGACGAGAGTTTTAAAACAATCAAACAGAAGTGTTTTTCCCCAAATCACAAATCATTAATAGAGATAACTTAACAGTTGAGGCAATTCTCAGAGTCAAAGGACTATAATAAATAGATAAATAAACAAAATGGGTCAGTACTAAGATACAGCTGGAATCAATGCTTCAGGAGGACTGCTGTGAAGTTAGGAGCCTGCATGGGGAACTGCTGGGCCTTTCTTGGAGCCCGGCTCCACTTATCCATTGCAGCCCATTATATAAAGGAGGCTGGTAGATTTGGCTGTTGGTTTGACACAACAAGGTGACACACTTAACATACAGTTTTCCTTTATGTTTTGATCATTATGGTATCATTCAGTTGAGGCAGAAACCCAAAGGACAATGAAAAACATTTAATAGCCTCCTGCTTTATGAAATTATCTGAAGTCTGACTGCAAGAGTGATTGCTCTCCAAGCTGTCTGGGAAGAAAATATTTCAAAGGAATTCACTGCTGACCTATTTCCAGTAATGGCAATATTCTAGAAAGAATGAAATTATTGTATGTGTGTAAGGGTTACCACATAGATTGTTTGGCTGATCTGTGTGCTTGTTTGTTTGTTTGTTTTCCTGTACCTACAACTATATCACGGAGTAGAAGGAAGTGGGAGTGCCTGTGGTGATTGACTGAAAAGTTCTTATGAAAATATTAGGTCCAATAACAGTAATCTACTTTAGAAGTATGATGGTAATTATTTTAGCACAGTGAAATGCACAGTGAGAAGAGGAAACTGACAAGGCAAATTACAGTATTTTAAGTGTAAATGAGGCACTAGACCAGTGGATGTGTAATTAGCCAATCAAAAACTATCACAAGTAGATTTTTATATTCATTGTTTCTCTTCACTTGCAGTGGCTTAAATATCCCCTGGACCTTAAAAGGAGGGGAATGACACTGGCTAATCTATTTTTTCTATCGGAAGGATCTATGGGTACCTGTATTTGTCACATATTTATCCCCCCTCTTGTAACATAACCACATTTTCCTTTTCCTTTCATAGAATCATAGAATCACAGAATGATTTGAATTGGAAGGAACACTTAAAGGACATCTAGTTCAACTCCTCTTCAATGAACATGGACAACTACAGCTACATCAGGGTGCTCAGAGCCCTGTCCAACCTCACCTTGAGCACCTGAGAGGGGTATCTACCACCTCTCTGGGCAACCTGTGTCAGTATCTCACTACTCTTATCATTAAAAAACAAAAAACAAAAAAAAAAAAAAAAAAAAAAACCCAAAACAACCGTTTACTTATATAAATCTAAGCCATTTTCCATTGTACTATCAGAACAAATCCTACTGAAGAGTCTGTCCACTTGTTTCTTATAGCCACCACTTTCCTGTAAGGTGGCTACCCCTTGTGGTGATGGAGTGCAGAGCAATCTCCAGACCCGAGGTAAATCTTTCTAGAAGGCTTTGACCCAGTCCTGAGCACTTAGACCAACGGCACGGCGACTGAACTAGTTCAATTGAGTTTTTCTGACCATCTGTTCTAGAAGAAAGGCAGGGGACAAAGTTTCTTGTTAGAACTCTGAAAGAACTCATATATCTACTCCAGAAGCTGGTGAACAAAAACTGCAAAAAATCATGCTTCAAAGGAGGGCAAGTTTGTAAGATGTTTGAAATGTGTATATCTGTAAAGGCTTGTATAAGTGATATTCAGTGAGTGAATCCGCTTAAATCACAAACTTTTTCTTTTCTAACTTTAGCTCCACTCTCAGTTGTGAGATCACAAGAAGCACATTCATTCATTCATGTTTCTGCGCATTCCCTTCCTTTTTTCATGTATCACAGAATCATAGAATAGTTTGGAAGGGACCTCAAGGATCATTCAGCTCACCTCCCTGCCACAGGCAGGATCTCCAGCTGTTAGATCAAGTACTAGATCAATATACCCAGGGCCCCATCCAATCTGGCCTTGAACACCTCCAGGGACGGGGCATCCACAACCTCTCTGGGCAGCCTGTTCCAACACCTCACCACTCTCTCTGTAAAGAACTTCCCCCTGACATCCAACCTAAATCTTCCCTCCCTCAACTTAAAACCATTTCCCCTTGTCCTGCTACTGTGAAACAAAATGCTTTGTAATTTAATATTTTTTTCCAAGCATGGGATTGAAAGATTGAAATAACATTGCAAAGGTTTATTTTTTATCGGGAAAACATTTTTAAAAAATGTATCATGAAATACACCAAAAATCATGCACTAATGCATGTGTATCACAATTTAAGATCAGGCATTTCTGAAACATTATCTCACTTAGTAACACTGGGTACCAGACAAATCCTAATCTAGTTTGTGGTTTTAATATGGTTTGGGAATTTCTAATTCTGCACTGATAGCATTCAGTGTTCACAAACACCACAACAGCGCTATCAAAATAGAATGGGAATGAAATTATAAATGAAAATTCGCAACAAATAAAGGCAAATACTGAATCACCATTATCTTGTAGGTTTTAGCTAGGTGCTTGCTTCAGGTGGCCAAAAAATACTGCAGCACATAAACTGAGAAGTTAATTCAGTCTTTAACTGAAGTTCTGGCCCATGAAACCCTTTTTGAGATTAGGTGGTCCATGACTGTAAGGAAGGGTAAAAGACTTGATTGTCCAACTTCTTGTGTTTTTAAAAAACATATTAAAAAGTGGTAAGTGAGCTTGAAATGCGGTGAAGTGCATGCTAATGTGCTTCTATCCTTGAAAAGCAGGACTCTGGAGGCAAATCAGTAGAAATTATTTTAAAAAAATTCACTGCAAGTTTTTAATATGTCCATGGGTATTTAAAATCTAAAGTAAAGTTACCTTAATGTATTTGTTTGTTCCTTGCAAAATTTAATGAGAAACCACAGAATGGCTCAATTCCCTGAAAATGCATAAGATAAAATTAGACAATAAAATGCAGAAGACAAACCACCGGTTTCCAAAGCAAATCCAAAATACTTTTTTTCCAGGAGGCCTAAATATATTACTTATCTTTTTCTCATTATTTCATTTTTCCTGAACAAATATCAGAACAGAAAGGGATGTTTCAAGAACAAGGGCTCAACAACTATTCGGGCAGTCCTGAGACCTGTGTTCTTCCGGTACCTCTCTGCTGCTGATCATGTTTCAGTTAGGCAATGACCCTCTCCCTGCTCTTATATCAGATATTAACATCATAAGCCCCAACAGTTTTCACTCTGTTGCCCAGAGAGGTGGTAGATGCACCAGCACTGGAGACACTCAAGGTCAGTCTGGGCTCTGAGCACCTGATGTGGCTGTAGGTGTCCCTGTTCATTGCATGGGAGTTGGACTAGATGGATTTTAAGGGTCCTTTCCAACTCAAAGCATTCTATGATTCTATGAACAGGTTCGTCACTCCTTCATAAGTGGTATCTGGGCAAGGTACTCTGGAAGACACTTCACAAATGTAGTCAGTAATTTGACTGCAGTCCATAGAAACATAAGGTTGTAAGTCTCGTTTTATTTATGCTGACATCATAAATGTGTCCTATGCCTGTTACGTGGAAGCATTTCTGTTACAAGTTGTTTTGAAATAAAGAGTGAAAATGCATCGGCCTGTACAAATCCATGGCAAAATCTCCACTATTCACCTTCAGTTGTTGAGACAAATTAACAAGCAGAAATGCTGCTAAACTATCTGTTATTTCTCAGTTAAACCATATTGCTGAAAGCAGAGTGTCAAGAGCTATTTATACTGTTGAAACCCAAGGGGATCAGCCTCATATACTTTTCTTACATAAGTACAATTACAATAAAAATCCCTGTCCTAAAAGATTTTACAGCCAGGGTAAGACCTTACAGACATCAAACACAGAGGGGAGTACTAGATAGTGGTTCTCCTAAAATGGAAACATCCGAATCCAGTGATAGGCTTTAATTACATACATGTCTTCTCATAGACACATAATAAACTTTTAGAAAGTTGTTTTGATGTAACTAAGGTACACATGATATCCACAATTCATTTTTTCCACAGCACCCTCGTTCATACACAAATGAAACAGTCTGTTTGAAAGGATCCTTGTTTCGTTGCCTTGTAGTTCCTCCAATCAGTCATGCTTTCCCTGACTTATGACGTTGAAAAGTACAAACACTTCTGAGCCACACTTCCAGCTTTCCACACCGAGCTTCCCATCATAGTAATTAGTGCCTCTGAGATATCTCATCTTCATTTTTTTAGCTTAATATTTTAGATAATTACTTTAGTGTTCTTTTCAAAGTTGTAGAGCTTCTATTCATTAATAATAAATGGCACACAGAAGAAGAAAGCATATTTAAAGTGTTACGTATAATACGAAGTCCAAAAGTCTGATATTTACTTCTCTGAGATACACTGAATTTTCATCTTTCAGCTGTAGTGCTTTCACTCATTGCAAGTAAACTGTGCTCTGTAATGGCATAAATGTTTTTAAAAGCATCAGGTGTAAGACTGAGTCAAAATGTCATAAGGGTCAGTAAGCTTGTTCATAGGAAAAGTACTTCAAGAGAAAGTATGCTAGATAGTGGGCATGATCATGGGTTTCTAGTCAGTCAAAAAAGAATTGGACATGCTGAGGGGATAAAGACTCAGAATTCGTTTCCAGTAAACTCCATTTGCAATAGATATGAAACTTCCACTACCCTTGAATAAAGCTGGATAAAGCATTAAAAGAGAGGGCAAGGGAAGCACAGATGTAGCCGTGCAATCAGGCTGCAAGCAAAGTAGCTTAATTTTAAATTCCATCGGCCAGCAAAAAGTGGCTACAGTATGAAAAGCATTCACTAAAGCAGCGCTGATGCACTATTTTGATAAGAACCACAAGAAATAAAAAAAAAATAAATCAGAGAACTTAAAATAAAACTAAAGATAAATTTATGCATAAATACACCGAAGAATGTGATTTTCTTCTCTGAATGTATTTGTTGAATACGACCTTCAGTTCTTCAACTACTGTTCTGAGATTTTTTTTCAGTGAGTGTCTGAATAGCTTTAGTTTCTGGAACAGAAAAACATGAAGCTTCAACTGTCAAGCTTTATAATCTTGTGCACTGAATACAAATCTTTCTCACCAAAGGAGTGAGGTAAAACACAAAACATGTTAATTATCCACAGATTTGATACACTGCCATTAACATTCAGGACTCTATCTTAAATTACTTACAACACAGGAAGACTTGGAGCGGAGGTCATTTAGAAAAACAGCTGGGCAGGAACATGAAGAAGGAGGCTGGCAGGACATTTTGAAGAGGAAGACAAATGCTTGTTGGCTCTGGGATGCAAAAGTACCCTCAAAGAACCTTGATTAAGGAGACTTAAGATATGTATGTGTTTTTATAGGGTATATTTTATTAGAATGCTTGTAAATAAGCTTTCTGACACAAGATAAGCACGTTGGGATTCATTTTCAGTGACCTTTTATTCTGTAGAAAACCCTTCTTCTAAGCTCACTGTACTGTGATTGGTTTTCAGCTGTGTGTGAGAAAGCTGTGTATCTATCATGGTGCCTCAGGCAGGTCAGACACAGGACAATTTGATGGGGAAGTGTGATTGGTAGAACTGTCTGACAACTAAGTTACGCTTTTTACAAAAACTGACTCTTTTCTCCCCAGGCAAAACAAGGCAGGATACTGAATTGCTGTATCAGAGGCACCTGTGAATGGGTGGCCATATCCAACACCTCCTCCTGCGTGAAGTCCTCCCAGACACAGGGAAAAAGTTCCCAGCACACAGCATCACTCCTGCAGTGGGTAACACACAGGCCTGCTCACTTTCTCCAAGTACTGACCTTTTCTTGCCAGGAACCTCTCACCCCCAGAAAAGTCACAGACATTCTTCTTCCTCCTCTTGACGCAGTTAAATTTGGTTGCCCAAGAGGTGGTAGGTGCCCCATCCCTGGAGACATCCAAGGTCAGGCTGGAGGGGCTCTGGGCACTCTGATCTACCTGTAGGTGTTCATTGCAGGGGAGTTGGACTAGATGGCCTTTAAGAGTTCCTTCCAACTCAAACTATTCTACGATTCTATGATTATAAATAAATGATGACACTAGAGCAGGGCAGACTTGCACCAATAAACAGACTTAAAAGGCCTCCCATGTGCAGTCTCTCCACCAAAGAAGATGCCAGGTATATTTAGCTTATTTTCATTTCTGTTGCAGGCTGTTTGCACCTAAAACCAAGTAGAAGCATGCCTATGCCACTCAGAAGTGTGCATGGGCACTCTTGGGAGCGTATCATCCCATGTGCATAGGGGATGTGGGTATATGGTCACTAAGTTTATCATTAACTGGAACCCCACAGGAAGCTGCACTAGCAGCAGACTGTGCCTAGCCAGCTAGGCCTGCCTTTCAAAAAGCTGGCTTCTCTCTATCCCTGCTCTTTTGTATTGTAGCAGTAACAACTTCACGCTAACAAATTCACTACAGTCAGTTTTTCCCAGACAGAGCACGCAAACTGTTACATAGGAAAAGGTTAGATGTTAAGAAACTCTTTACACAGAGGGCAGTGAGGTGCTGCCACAGGCTACATAGAGAAGCTGTGGTGCCCCATCCCTGGAGGTGCTCAAAGTCAGGTTGGATGGGGCCCTCGGCAGCCTGACCTGGTGGGGGGCAGCCCTGCCCACGACAGGGATTGGAAATGAATGATCTTTAAGGCCCTTTCCAACCTAAGCCATTATATGATGATGAAAACTGCACCACCTAGTCTTCTCTCTTTCTCAGAGCATCACATGGGCTCACTGGCTTCCTACTGTTTTGTCAGTATCCGCATGCAAACAGTTAGAAGAAATACACAGAAGACAATGGCTCAAGTACCAGCCCAAGTTTGCAGTATGGATTTCATGTCAGCATGTCTGTTATACAAACTGCACACTGATCCCTTTTCCCTTTCCCTAACAATGCCTCCAGAGGGATGGAGCGCACCAAGGAGAATCAGCTGGGTCACATTAAGGGGCAGAAAAGAAGTGATGCTCAAGGCCTCACAGTCATCAGGGCATTCACAGAATCACAGAATCACAGAATTGCCAGGGTTGGAAGGGACCTCAAGGATCATGAATCTCCAACCCCCCTGCCACACGCAGGGCCACCAACCATTCCACCTAATGCTAGACCAGACTGCCCAGGGCCCCATCCAGTCTGGCCTTGAACACCTCCAGGGATGGGGCATCCACAACCTCCCTGGGCAGCCTGTTCCAGTACCTCACCACTCTCTCTCTCATTAAACTTTCTTGTTTAATGCAATGAGGCTGGTACCCCATGCAGCAACATGATTCTGAGGATAAATGAGCAAATGCAGTGCATGTTTTTCTGCCAGCACTGGTTTGTGTACCACACACTCAACCCACATGATGCTCACAGAACACAACAAATGCTGAGCACTGATCTCCAACCTCACTCATGTCAAGTGGTTCCCACGGTGCTGCATCAATCTGTGAGGCATATCAGCTCAGACCTTGAGTCAGCACAGCAGGGAGTCATGGCGCTGGTGCCTGTACTCAGCCCAGCAGTGCAACACAGCTGTGCTGCTGTTAATTAGCAGCCGACTCCACGCAGAAGCAGTTCAAGTGCCTCTGCACTGTGGTTGCCAGCAGTCTGCTTTCTGAGTTTATCACATTTGGTACTTGAAGTACTTGCGGTTACTCTGTCTTTTGTTACTCTGATGTTAAGTGTGGTATAAAAAAAACTTCCAAAATACAATCTCAAAACATCCCTTCTTGGCCAAGAATAATTTTAAGCGCTCAGCCCTCATGAAATATCCACAGTGGCTATTTAAGAGTTGTGTTCCTTTCTAAAATTCTTTGTGCTTCCATACAAAAAAGCCTTTTTGCCAGCAGCCTCCATTGCCAGCTCCGTTGCAAGCTGGAAACTGA
Organism: Phasianus colchicus; assembly: GCF_987193195.1. NCBI lineage: Eukaryota > Metazoa > Chordata > Aves > Galliformes > Phasianidae > Phasianus > Phasianus colchicus. The sequence continues at coordinate 123,200,627 of NC_143436.1, forward strand.
CCTTTACAAAAAATTAACACAAGTGGAACTAGAGCTGCCAGGCAGCTCAGCAGTGCTGCCACCTCTGTGAGACACAAACCATCATGCTAATTTATGCAGTGGAAGATCAAAAGGAGATGTATCTGCACATGGGTTATTCAAGTGCAGCAATTACTTTCTGAACTCCAAACGGAGCTTTCCCTTGAGCCAAGCAGACATATACTTTCCTTTGCTGTGAGGAAGCGTTGTTGAAGACAGCTGGGGTCATTTTGCAGAAAATGAGCACTTTTACTGAGAGGAGACTGAGTTTAAATCCCTCCGCCTGCACACAGTGACTAATATTTCACTTCATATGTGGTCTCACAGTGGAGAGAGGGCTCCAGAAGTGTGCTAAGCATCAGTTTTATTAGTACCATTGTGTTTTATGAGAGCCCAGCTTTTCCACACCTGAGCACACTTCTAAAGGTACACAAGCCAATGTAAGGCTTTTTGTCACAAACAATAGGAAATTTCACCAGGAGAGCATCAGCTTTGCCAATGAACAATGTGATTTATTCTGGATTCTTGGCAGCTAAAATATTTGCACTCCAAAACCAACAGCACAGCAGCCCAGTTCTACTTTCCAACACAGAACTGGAGCACTGATTTTGACAGGGAGCGTGATGAATCTCACAGTCTCTCCAGTTACTGCATTTTTCTTACACTTCCAGTGTTCACACCACAGGATAAACAGAGACTTTAAATCAATTAGTGAGTGTTTGTAAAGTTTCCTCCAATCTAAAAAGCCGAGTGCAAGCAATTATTAAATTCTTGTTATAATTTTGCTATCATTAATCATTCTACTTTATAGGGGGAGGACAGCTGACAACCTCCTTAAAATTTCATTCATTTCTATTAATCAGATCTATTAAACAAACCTTTCCCAGGATGAATATATTAAACACCACCAGAAGCTAATTGTTACATTATGCATATTATAGCTCATTTTTGACTCAGTTGATTAACCAAGCTGTGGGGTCATCTGTGTTATTTCTCTTGGGCTAAGAAATGAATCATAGAGTCAAGTGCTGTGGAAGCTGAGCATGCAATGCAGCACTCTCCTGCACACAAGGACAGCCCAACAAAAGCTATTTATTCCCTCACAGACACCATCTGCTTTCAGCTAAAGCTCAACTCTTGTGCTCTTGCTGCACATTTTCTGCACAGTGCTGTCTATGCTGTTTCACAGTGAGTCCAGTGTTTCCTTGACATCTTTTCCCACTTTTTGGGTGTTCCTTGGAAGAGAGCATTGAGGGTAGGAAGGCCATAAAGAGGGATCTGGATAGGCTGGATTGATGGGCTGAGGCCAGTTGTATGAGGTTTAACAAGGCCAAGTGCTGGGTCCTGAACTTTCAGCATGATGGTGATGGGTTGATGGTTGGTCTAGATGAACTTAGTGATCTTTTCCAACTTTAATGATTCTATGATTCCATGATTTAGATGCCAGCCCATAGCCAGCCTCTGTTCTATTCCATGTTGTTTCCTCTGACACACTGTGTCATGCATATTCTGTGTGTTTTCATCTGAGCAATTTTACTTCCAGAATTTCTTACTTTAAGGAAAAGACTAATACACATCCACGTCGAAATTCTTGGAAGTCTCACTGCAGCTGAATATTTACAGTGCGGTCTGAGAATGAAATTTGCAAGAAATTTCTATTCAGAAAAACTGGGCAGGCACAACACAAGACTTGGACAGGATGTAGCAACTTTGCACTGTAGTTATCTTAATGCCTATGCTCAGTTGTCTTAGATGACTGCCTCTGAAAGGACTTCCATGAAAGAGATGGAACTGTGCCTTTTTTTTTGCTAAGCAGAATATAAACAGGAAATGAGGGGAAGGTGGGAGTGAGTGAGTATTGGGTATAGGAGAAAAATGAATGTTCTTGTCCTCTTTATGCACTGCATCTGAAAGCCTCCTGTCACTGCCAGCCATCTGTCATCAGTCACACTTCCAGTTTGTCTGCCAGCAAGGCAGAAAGAAATTGCTCTGCATGAAAGTTAGTGACTGTTTTGAGTAATCTGAGTTCAATCCACAGATCTCTCCCAGGGTGCCAGTATATGAACCTGAGTTAATCCCAAAAGTCAGCAATCTCCCATGCTGATCTCTGCCTGTCCACTCACTGAAGAAAAGAAAATTTCTGCAGATCTTTTGCCAGTTCTCTCCTCTGCTGTCACTTCAGGAGACATTGGTACCTGCTGTGCCTGTGTGCCTTAAGGAACGCAGAACTTGACTGGGGGGACTTCAGGCATTTCTCTTTTGCAAAAAGTTATTTCATAGCATGTATGAAAAATGCATATCTTTCTTTCCTTTTACATGTGTACTGCAGCTGGGAAATCTTTAATCTGACAGTTTTGGCAGTGTGGTCTGATGGTACCAAAATCTTTTGACATATGCTTCAGGTGACCCAACATCCATGGATGTAGTATCTCCATCTCTGTGGCAGAGTATCTTCTGGCCTGGGCTGTAGCTAAACCCAAAGCTCTACATGGAAATTTACATTAGGAATAAATAAAAATCTTACAGCATTATCCAAGTCATTAAGAAGGATTCAGCAAACTCTGCTATATTCCTGTCCCTGAAACGAAAGCCATGTGGACTAGAGCTAATGGGAGCTCTGTGGGCTGGGACATTGGACTGTGCAGGGATGAGCTAAGGCAGTGGCAAGGGTGAATGTAAATGACACCTTTGCCCTACACAGCACTCAGTAAAAAATCTGACATGAGCACATTATTGATTGTGATGAAAGAGTTAGGCTTCTTTCTCTCTTCACGTTTTCAGAATTGTTGGATGAGCAGGACAGAGAGGCACAGGAGCACCACTTTGCCTGGCACTAGCTTTGACTTGCTGTTATCAAATGGTATGCAGGATATACCTGCAACAATGCAAGTAATTGCTGAACATCTTCCCTTCAGCTCTCACACCTCCACCTCCTCTTACTCAAGGTAGTAATTTGATGAATCACTGCTATTATATTACAATCTCCTAAAATCTAGCCATTGGCAGGCTAGATTGATGTCTGTATATTTTCCTTAGTCTCAGAAAACTGTTTCATAACATATAACAGAAAAAGGTGAAGAGCTCTGAAAACACTTTTCATAATCTTTTCCTAGTTTCAGTTATGACATTCCCAATCTATTGGCTGATCTGACTGCAGATGGTATTAACTGGCTGTACAAAATTATAGCATGTAATTTTAAAGTTTAAATAAAGTTTAATTTTCAACTCTTTGAAAGGGTAGATAACAGCAGGACAAGGAGAAGTGGTTTTATGTTGAAGGAGAGAAGATTTAGGTTGGATGTCAGGGGGAAGTTCTCTACTATGAGAGTGGTGAGGTGCTGGAACAGGCTGCCCAGAGAGGTTGTGGGTGCCCTGTCCCTAGAGGTGTTCAAGGCCAGATTGGATGGGGCCCTGGGCAGCCTGGTCTAATATTAAATGGGAAGGTTGTTAGCCCTGCCTATGGTAGGGGGTTGGAGATTCATGATCCTTGAAGTCCCTTCCAACTGGGGCTATTCCGTGATTCTGTGATAAAGTAACATTTTTTGACACCTACTTTCTTTTGGTGCTGCCATAAGATGCATCTTTGAGGCTTCCTATCTTCTTTGGGTAAGGGCCTAATACTATCCCAGCAACAGTGTGTTGCCACAGAGAGCAGCAAAATAAATCTCTGGATCTTAGGATTGGTGAATGCTAAGGATACAGAATGGAGATAGCACTGCTGTTGCTAGCAGGGACCCCTTTAATATGTCCTTGGACTTCTGTGAACAGCCTGAGCTTTTGCTGGAGACAGCTGATGGAGCTTGCCTTTGACTGTAAGCTCTGACAGGAATTACAGTCTAACTGCAGCATATTAAATTGTGTCTGTATGCCTTGGTATCAAATTATTTCATGGGCTATATTTCAGAATCTCTGGACACTTTGCTGGAGAAGCAGGTGTTGCTTGACATGGTTATTATTGTTTTCTCCTTCCCTTTCTGCTGCATTAACCTATGACAATCCACAAATTTTGGTGATGAAACTCAGTGATTCTTAGATGAACAGTGTTCAAAGAGGATGGCTTTGCAAGATGTTCTGAAATTTTAGCCTGTAGCTCAAGAACAATGTCTGCAATATAGACTCCTTGTGCTGGGCTCTGGGAACTAGCCTGGTAGAGTCAAGAGTGAGCCATGAATGATGATGAAACCAGTCAAGTAACTTCACCCAAGGCAGTGACTAAGAGTGCTGGAAACTGAAATCAAGATTTTGGAATGACTGAGAAAAAGGATGAAAAAAAATGAATTCCAGATACAATGGACTGTGCTCTGGAGAAGGTAAACAACTGTTTTCTGCACTTTGTGCAGTAATCACTGCAGAAGTTTTTGCCTGTACATAGTAAGGTGTAGTCACCTTACTATGTAATATCTTACTTTATTAGTAAGAAAGGAATTTTGGCACTGAAAGGCCTAATTAATTAAAGCCTCCGTGGGGTGGTAATCTCTCCCTGGAGAGATTTATGCGATGTGGATGCTGTTTTTATTATTATTATTATTATTATTATTATTATTTATTTATTTATTTATTATTATTAACAAAGGTATAGGGAAGTAAGCTTTGTTAATTTGTTAAAAGTTAGAATGTGTTTTGACTAAGTGGGAAGAAAAGTTACTTGAATTCTTAAAATGGGTAAGACATTTAATGAGACAAGTTGCTTTCATTTGAAAATATTTGATAGATGTGTAAGATAATTCTATCATGAAGTAAATGCAAATGAAATTAAACCAAAGCAAACCAGGACACTAAGTTTATTGAGAGGTGCTATATATCATCTCTAGCCAATTTATAAACATGTACATTAGGCAGGCTGAAGACAAAGAATGTGTCAATCATTTTTTGGAATGATTCCTCAAGATGATGTCATCATGCTGTGGAGGACCAATGAAAAAATGATGGGACAGAACACACATCTACTCCCTTTTTTTTTTTTTTTCCACAACATTGAGGTTGTTAGCATGGATAAGCTTGCCTGTTTTGGTAAAGATGTCTTGGAGCTTAGCAGAAAAGGTAGTTTTTTCAGACATTTTTGACTGTTTAAAGGAACAGATCTCATTCAAGCTACAAACTTCACAAACTAGAAACTTCATTAAATAAGATTAAAGCATAAGAACCCAGAAAATGAGGTAAATTTGGAGGAAAAGAAAAGAAAATGATTGGAAGTGCTGTGCTGTTTATATCTAGCTCAAAGGTTAAACACAGCGTTCATCATCTTGAGAAAGAAGTAGTTAGTACTTTATGTGAAAGGGAAAGACAGCCCCTCAAAGCACTGCTTCCTGCTAATCAGGTTCATCTCCATCCTGCTTGGACCGAGGGAGACCTCTCCACCTGAGTGCTCAGAATGAGAGCAACATAATGTAGTGACATGCTGAAAAGGAAACTGGTTCTCAACAGCGCTCTATCAGGAGGACTAAGTCAGGGCGGCAAAGGGGCTTCTGTGGCAGGGAGGCAGGGAGACAGGAGTATGGTGTGATTCCACTTGATCTGTGGGACAACTGTAGTTGTAAATTAGCAGCCCTGTGGCTTTTGGACACTTATCAGACAGAGGCTGCCAGAGGGAAAGGCAAAGAGCCCTGAATTTTTAATTGAACTTTTCATCTCCTTTTCTTTGATTCCTTCTCCTAAAAGCAACGCTTTCAGCAGATCTGAAGGAATGTCTCTCTTTTATTGCTCTCCTATACGAAAGCATGCAGTCGTTTCCCTGGCGTTAGACGTCCACAAATATCGATGGCTTTGCAATTAATCTTTAACAAAAGATGTTCGTTTGGTAAAGAGCAAACCAAACTGTCAGGGCTGGGTGGCCCTCTCCTGGCCACACAGTGCCATGCGCTTGGCCTCAAACGAAACCCCACTGCAGAGTGCACAGCCTCCAGCTACTCGTGCAAAATAAAGCAGGAAGCTGAATACATTTCCTTTGGATCCAACAGATCACCTTAATGTTTTATGTGTCAGAACTTTGCAACCTGCTAAGTATGACCAAGCTTCCTTCATCACCTGCAACATGAAGAGTCATCAATCAACGGTTATCTGTATATTGATCATTAAAAGTGGGATCCATTTCTCCTAGTTTAGTCCCTTCAGATCTTTTGTCATCTGCTTTAGGTTAGTGTCCTTTGATGTCTAAAAGTCTTTCAGATTGAGATGAGTTGCTTGTAAGCATGCCTATTTCTCTTCACCACAGTGCCAGGTGTTCACCCAGAAATTGTCAGGTAGTTTTCCTTATTTGTGTTTCTCCTCTTACTTCCACTACAGTACAAAACTGCTATTCCACTGAGGTCTGTCACATTGTGTTGTGTATAAAATGGTATAAATATGTAGGTTGCTCCAAAAGTAATGCTTCCTATTTATTACCATGGAAACTACAACAGATATAAAGCATACAATAACACTGATAGAGCAAATTCTCAGCTACAAAACACTATTTTTCAATATAGTCACCACTATTAACTATGAACTTTTGTCAGTGATGAACAGGATTCTGCATGCCATGCTCATAAAAATTTGCACCAGCAATGGTGACCCACTGTTGCTGTTGCCACCGCTGAAACAAACCACCCACTGCCTCACTGTGCTTACATCCACTGTTTGGTCTCCACAGATGTTCAGCAAGCATCAGTGAATGTCAGTACAAACCATTTTTTCTGCAGAGGAATTCAATGACACCCCACTTCCTCATCCATCCTTCCATGTTAGATGTCATTTTGCCAGACTGTCCCCCTCTACCATGTGCCACATGGCATAAACATATGACTGGATATTGGTGGGAAGGTTCAACCTCTACTTCCATACCAATATCCACCTCTGACATTGTGGGCCAACATAATAAAACAGGACACATTTCTTTCAGAGCAGCCCTCGTAAAATCAGGAGGCCTAAACCTCTTTAAGGAGAAGGGGATTGTTTTTTTTTCACTACTGGCATCCTTCCCCTTTTTTCCTTTCTCCTCTTTCTCCTCCTCCCTTCCTTCCCCTTCTAGAAGTGGGGAGGTATCCTGAGTTTGTGAGTCTTTTCTTTCATCTGGCAACATAGCAAATTCTTCCTGTCTTGTCTTTAAATATTTCACTAGCATATCTGAAATATAGTGCACTGACAACATGCCTTTCATAAAGACTGATGAGTCACACAGCAGGAAAAAAAATGAAAATGCCCATTAATCATAAAGTGCTGTTGGTGTTTGCAGGTGACAAAAATAAGGGCATTGCTAGGTCGCTGTTACAGCATGAGGTCTGAATGATCTGGTAAAGCAGTCAAATAGAAAGGTGTACATTTATTATAATACCACATGCTGTATTGTGCAAGTGGGAACACAAGGATCCCCACAGCATCAGTGATTCTGTCCTGAGAATGGTAGAATCACTCAATCATTAAGAATCATTAAGGTTGGAAAAGACCTCTAAGGTCATCCGACCTACCACACCATGCCTACTAGCCATGCCCTCGGTGTCATGTCTGCACATTTCTTAGAATCATAGAATCATAGAGTGGCCTGGGTTGAAAACAACCATAATGATCATCTAGTTTCAACCCCTCTGCTATGTGCAGGGTCACCAACCACCAAACCAGGCTTCCCAGAGCCACATCCAGCCTGGCCTTGAATGCCTCCAGGAATGGGGCATCCACAACCTCCTTGGGCAACCTGTTCCAGTGCCTCACCACCCTCTGTGTGAAAAACTTCCACCTAATATCTAACTCTAAACCTCCCCTGTCTCAGTTTAAGATCATTCCCCCTTGTCCTATTGCTATCCATCCTTGTAAAATGTCATACCCCCTCCTGTTTATACACTCTCTTCAAGTATTGGAAGGCCACACTGAGATCTCCCGGAGCCTTCTCTTCTCCAAGGTAAACAAGTCCAGTTCGCTCAACCTTTCCTCACAGGAGAGGTGCTCCAGCCCTCTGATCATCTTATTGGCACTCCTCTGGACCTGCTCTAAGAGCTCCACATCCTTCCTGTACTGGGGACCCCAGGCCTGGACGGAGTACTGCAGATGGGGCCTCACAAGAGCTGAGTAGAGGGGGACAATCACCTTCATTTCCCTGCTGGCCACCCCTTTTTAATGCAGCCCAGAACACAGTTGACCTCCCAGGCTGCAAGTACACACTGCTGGCTCACGTCCAGCTTCTCATCCATATTTCCACATATATACATCCACATTTGGGCCCCTCACTACAGGAAAGACATTGAGGCCCTGGAGCGTGTCCAGAGAAGGGCAATGAAACTGGTGAGGGGTCTGGAGCACAAGTCCTATGAGGAGCGGCTGAGGGAGCTGGGATTGTTTAGTTTGGAGAAGAGGAGGCTCAGGGGAGACTTCATTGCACTCTACAACTTCCTGAAGGGAGGTTGTGGTGAAGAGGGGTTTGGCCTCTTCTCCCAGGCAACGAACAGGACCCAGGGAAATGGCTGCAAGTTGTACCAGAAGAGGTTTAGGTTAGACTTAAGGAAGAACTTCTTCTCTCAGAGAGTGGTCAGGCACTGGAATGGCCTGCCAAGGGATTTGGTGGAGTCACCATCCCTGGCAGTGTTCAAGAGTCGTCTGGACGAGGAGCTGCAAGATATGGTTTAGTAGCTTATGGTAGCAGTGGGAGTGTGAAGACAGTTGAACTAGATGATCTTATAGGTCGTTTCCAACCTTGTGATTCTATGATTCTATTCTACAATTTCTTGAACACCTTCAGGGACGGTGACTCCATCACAACCCTGAGAAGCCTGTTCCAGTGCCTCAGCACTCTTTTGGAGAATATTTTTCCTAATATCCTACCTGAACTTCCCATGGTGTAACTTGAAGCCATTCCCTCTCATCCTACCACTGTTACCTGGGAGAAGAGGTAATCCCCACCTCGCCAAAACCTCTCTTCAGGCAGTTGTAGAGAGCAATGAAGTCTTCCCTGAGCCTCCTCTTCTTCAGACTGAATAATTCCAGTTCCTCAACTGCTCCCCATAAGACTTGTGCTCCAGACCCTTCACAGTTCTGTTGCCCTTCTCTGGATATGCTCTAGGGCCTCAATGTCTTTCTTGTAATGAGGAGCCCAAAACTGAACATGGCACATAAGGTGCAGCCTCACCAGGACTGAGTACAGAGGGACGATCAACTCCCTGCTCCTGCTGGCTGCATTTTTTCTGATATAAGCCAATTGGCCTTCTTGGTAACCTGGGCTCGCTGCTGGATCAGGTAACTTTTTATCCAGGTGATCTTGAGTCAGCATGGCCTCAGGAGAGGCAAACCACCAGGGATGAGAAGACACCACTCCTCCTTTCCAGTTTTCATAAAGCTACATGGACCCTTCTGCTGCCACTGGCTCCCCACAGCGCCAAACAACAACAACATCAATAAACAACAAACAAACAAAAATCACCCAAACAACCAAAACAGACATCAGAGTGGTGCAAAAAGGAAAATCAGAGTAGTGGAAAAAATTCTTCCCTTGTGAAAGACAGAGGTATCAGCCCACACAGCTTATGCAATGGTGGGCTAAGGGTTTGAACAAATTTTCTAAGACTCAGATGAGAAAAAAACTTGGTTAAGCAGCTCTCAAACCTGTGGGATATAATGAGCTACCAGGATGGGAAGCAGATGTGAAGAATTTTCTTCATAAAATAAAAAGATAACTGGCATGTATGGAAAAAGAGGAGGAGGTATAAAGACGTAGGGCAACATCTGAGAATGAAACTTTTAAAGGCATGTGGATACCTAAAAGCAAGAAGCAGCCTTTATTGAGCATTTCAGAACTGTGTGTGATACTGTACTCTTGTTAAATTGTCTCTGCAAATCTGAAACTTGAGGTGAGGTATGAATACATAGTATAAATTGATAGCTAGTCTAACCCTTTGTTTGCATAGCAATCATTTGGAATGCTTAGCACAGAAAGAACTCCTAGGAAGCTGGATATATCACTTACTTGCAGCAACATGATTGCTTTCTGAGGAGCAGGCTCAGGGTATAACAGTCTGGCGATACAAAGAACAGGATGTCCAGTTAGCACAGAATAGCATCATTATCACAGTCTCTTCTATACTCCATATTTACTCATGGAGGCAGGAGAGTTCTGTGTAACTTCTGAGGTGATGAGACCTTCCTAATATTGCCTGTGTTTAGCACATTTTGAAGTGCTCAGTACCGAATCTGTCTCACACCCCCAGAGCTATCCCACAATTGACTTCCATAGATTTTTGCTGCTGGAAGAACTAGCAGTTCGTACATCTCCTGAACTTTGTATTTAAAGCCCTGAACTCCGAGCTCAGAGAGAGATCTGCTTCCTAGACTTTCTAGTTTTTTTGTTTTTTTTTTTGCATCTTCCATCATCTGTCCAGTAATATAAACCTCTGTTTCTCACTGGTAGCAAACACAAAGAGAGCTGTCAAATGCTAAAACATAAGAAGTCTTGGATTGTGAGAACAAAGAAAGCAGCTGCCAAAATGTGCCTTGTCACCTATAATCAAAGAGTTTCTGATCTAAAGGTCTGAAAAGAAAGAAAAAAACCATATTATTTTAGATTCCGGGGTGCTAAAGCCATTTTGAAATCACATTTAAATGTAGTTGAAATACAATTTTACTTTGAAATGAAAAATCAGTATTTTGTTTAATAGCCAAAAATGCTTCTAATGTTTTTACCTTTTGCTTTTCCAGCACTCTAAGTGATTCTGCCAGTTTGGCTAGAACTTGCAAATAATTTCAGCCAATGCTCAAATGGCTTTTCTTTTTTTCTTTCCAAAAAATGTGCTCTTTTTAAGGCAGGAGGTGGAATGGTTCTTCTTTGCAGTACCTCACCCCCTGCACTTTTACAGGCACACAGCAGTGTGCGTGATCCTTTGGAGAGGGAGACACAGCTAATTCTTCCTTCAGCCGAAGGGAGAGAGAGCAGAATACTAATGAGCTGCTAGGACATCCCTCTCCTGCTTCTCTCTCTTTTTGTAACCCATGTGCACAAACTTAGGTGCCTGTGAGAAAATGCCTTTCCTTTTTCTCCCTAAGAAATCGCATTTCTTGTAGGTATCTGTCATATTCTGCCCTTGTACTTTTAGAGCACAGAGAGCACCACTTGGCTATTTCTAGCTTCAAAATATTGGTTTAGACAGAATAAAGGTTCAGCTCCATACAATCCCACTGCCACAGTCCTTAGCAATGACAATGTCAAGTTGTGCATGTCCTTGTTACTATAGAACAGCACTGCAGTTCATTTTTTTCTAAGTAGCGTGCATATGCTTTCAATTTCTCAAAGAGTCTGACTCCCATCTGGAGTCCTACATCAGTGCTAACTCATTCTGCTTCCCTGCTGCCAAGTACTGTGTAGGTGTGCCACCAAGGAACACGGTTAGTGGGCATGGTGGTGAAGGGGTGACTTCTGGAATTGTGATCTTAGAGGTCTTTTCCAGCCTCAATGATTCTGTGATTGTATGAGTTTGTACTATACTTATTAAACCAGAACTGTGCAAGAACGGTGCTTGATTTTCATCTAATGGCTACAACTGTATCCTTGAAAAGAAGAGAACTATTAATATTACAGAAGATGTAACAACTCAAGAGTTACTTAACTTGCAAAACTTTCAAATGAAGATCCAGTAAAACTGTTTTAAATGCAGCAACTGAAATTATTTCTGCTGTCAGAGTCCATATCAGTGAAATAAAATGCATTGTTAAAACATCCGTTTGAGAATGACAATATTTTCGTGGAAGACACCTAGAGCAGAAATATTTTTCTATCATCTGACATCCTTGAATATCAGCTCTGGCTCTGATCTGCATTATCCAAGCAGGAATAACCCACAGGGCTTGCATGGCCCAGAATGAGGGAAAGAAGTACATTTTATTTCTCTTTGCTAGTCTTGCTAGATTAATGAATCTGCCTCAAAATAGCCTTGAGATACACAAAACAGCATCTCAGCTGATAGTGAATGAAATATTTGGTCTTAACTACCTGTAAATAATTTAAGTGCTGAAAAGTTTGGTGATGTTGATTAGCCTAAGGCAGTTAATTATCTTACAAGATTCCCAGGGAACTCCAGTAGTGTTTTCTGCCTTAGTAGGACAGTTAGGACAGAAATACTTCCCCCCCCCCCCCCCCCCCCGCCTTTATTCTGGCCTTCTAAACAGAAAATAAAGTGTGCAAGTTAAAAGTTAAAAACTGGTAACAAAAAAAAAGGCATTTCAGTCTAAAAGTTTTTTTTAAAGAAAACATGCTGAAGACCATGAAGACTTTCATATGTCAATGGATGGAAAATACAGAGTTTTATCTAGCCTCCATTGCTATTCATTCCATTGTCTAAAATCATTTCCTCTTATTAAAAGGAGAAGGAGGTGCTGTAAATCAAGGTATCAAGCAGCTTTTCTAGAGCTGCCAACAGAACATCTACTGTATCACATGTACACATGTAGGCATGAATGCCTTCAACCAGGGACTCTTTGGTTTATGGATTTCATTCTACATATTAATTATTTTTCTTCAATATGGATGGCTATGAGTACTTAGGAAATGCTTTCCATCAAAGGACTACATTACAGTCTAACTGATTTTGAAAATGAAGCCATTTTTCTTTCACTTTTGTTCTTGTAATTTAATGGAGGAATCAAAAACGGCTTTTCAAAAAATGATGGGCTAACCAGAAGGCTTTGAGCTTCCAGCTTCCAGGCTGTTGTAAGGCTGGCTGTCAGGGATGGTGTCTATTTATTGCCCTCTGCTGGTACCGTCCCTACATTTGATATTTCAAACCTGACTTGTCTACCATTTGTCTCATCATTTATTTGCCATTCCCTAACAGTGCAGATGATGTTTTAGAAGAAAGACAGATTTGAAGATTGGTACTGGTAGGATGAAATGTCATGTGCTTAGTTGTGCAGAAATGATGTTCACAAATGAAGTGCTGGGGAACTGAATTTTTTAGGCTATTTTTTTAATGGGATCTTCAAATGTGAGAAATAATACGAAAAGCTTCTCTACAGAAACAGACCCTCGAGAAAGGGAATCATGCTTTGAGGAAACTGAAAAAAATTACTGATGATTTCCTTTTAATAGCAAGCTCAAGGCAGTAAAACTGAAGACAAGGTTTGCCATTCTTTAAGTATTCATTACTTCACTAAATCATAAAAGGAATATTTTAGAAAAGAAAATAGAATAACCTAGCAAATAGACCGCAAATTTAACATTCCAGATCGCATTTTTACAGACAATATATCTGTTCTTAATATTTAATATAACAAGGGATTAAGCACTTTTGATGAGAAACAGTATCCCTTTCTCTTAGCTACATGTCCTCAGTCACGGTAACATATGCCAATAGATGAGGTGCTTCTCAGTTACTGGAAATGATAAAAACAGGTTCATATGGGGACCTTTCTGTTCCTAAAAGAAGAAACAGCAGCTTAAATAATGACAGCTTCTGGGAAGTCTCAGGCTGCATGGTCTAGCTGGGTTCCCTCTGGTTTATGATCTAATAATTCAGTTGCACAGCTGAGTTCTTTCTCCCTCTTTCCAACATTTTCCCTCCCCTTCTTGATCCTTCATCCATTCCTTTTTCCTTACTCCTTTCTTCCTGCTTAGCTCCAGTCTTCATCCTGTCATTATCATTTTTCCATTTTGCATATCCAAGGAGTTCAAGACTAAAAGATCTAAAAGGAAGTTTTACACCTAATTTACTAAATAAAACTAGCTATAGACTGTCACCTGAAAAATAAATTAAGCCCCAAATACTGCAGAGGTCAAAGCAGACACTTAAGAGACAGCAAGCCTGGATAAGATGTCAAAAGAAGTCTAAATGATGGTATCCTTAAGAAATTTGTTCCAGGAATTTGTTGTGCTTCCTTTATCTACACCATTGCCTTTAAAAAAAAAAAAAATTTTTATTTGAATCCAACTTCCTACAACATTGTTACAATACACCACTGAACCTTTCATGGATGAAAGACCACTTTGGTGCCTAGTATTTCTTTCTTATGAAAATCACTGAAATCATATCACCTCTGAATTTACTTTTAGTTAAGATAAATAGGCTGAAAGATTTAATACTGTCATTACACTGTATTCACAGGATTGTGTTCTATAATTTCATCCCTGAAAATAGCCAGATCACTTTTATGAAACTTTCTTTCCTCCAAGGTCCCACTCCTCCGCCTATGGAACACACCAAGCTCACAGACCTCACCAGCCTGCCAACACTGAACTCAACAATGAAGTTATACACAAAGAGCAGTGGAGTCACAGCATAACACCCATGGCAGCCAAAAAGCTGCAATAGATCCTGGATCTTACAGAATCCATTTTCTTTTTCCTAGAATTACTCTTCCAGCAGATTTCTATGAGTCTTTTCCTATTTTGGTACTGAAGATCCCGGTATTAATATAATGATGTTAAGGTGTCTAAAGTATATCTACCAACAATATGCTGAACTTAGCTAAAAAAAGATTACATTTCTTCAAACACAAGCCCCAGTTTACCTGATATATTTGCACATGTGTTCTGCATTCCAGTATACACGCTATAAAATCCATTTTGAACAAGCATTAGATAACATGGTTATGTACTCATGATTATGCAGTCCCTTTTGACCCTTGCTTTTCACAGACTTTAATACCTTTAGAATTACATGGAGAAAGGAAATGCTGAAACACCTTTGCTAGTTTTCTGTATATTTTTTTAAAAATCTTGCAAAAGGAGTTATGAATATTTATTACAATCATATATTTAAATGGCCCTTATAAAGCTTTATCCACAAACGAATGGTGCATAGCACAGAATGAATAAGAAATTGCTGAATACATTGGAAATTCTGTATGACTTCCTTTGTGGTTCTAAAGATCCCCTTTTGCTTTTCCATGGAAGAGAGTTATTGAGACCTGCTGCATGAAGCTGGCACACTTCACACCTCAGAGGAATATATCAGTCCTGACTAGCAAAGCAGAAGACGGACTGTATTGCATAAGGAAGGATGAAATTGAGTTGGGCCATGTTAAATTAATGGGTAATGCTTTCTGAAATACAATTTTATACATGAAGCTCTGCTACTTTCACAAGTTGCCCAAAGCAAAACTCTTCAGTTGAATTATTCACTGAGGGCAGAGTGAATTCTTTTCTCCCCTGAGAAGTGGACTTCTAACCCCCCACTGAAGATGCATATTCTTCCATCTCAGAGCTCTCCTCCATGCTGAATAAAGCTGGATTGCTGCTCTGCAGCTGGTGTGTTCCCTGGCAGCTCTTGCCAGGACATCTTGACAATGTGAGACCAGTTGACTTTACAGCTGCTCTCCTCTTGGCTAATTTGTTTGGGGACACGAGATTTGCACAACTTGTCCTCAGCTTTTCATAGGCGTCTGCTGGATACAGCATCCTTCCTGCTTATTAATCTCTGTGGATCAAACAATTTCAAAAAGGAGGCAGATGCCAACCTCTCCCCAGAGCACCAGTTGGTGCTGAAGGCAATTAAGGTGAACACTCAGAGATAGAGGTTGAGAAAGATTTGAGGTAGATAGCATATGCTGAATGTAAGCTGCAACCTGAATGAACAATATCCACTGTCGCATTTTCAGAAAGCCTCCAGGAACTTGCTGTTCCAGCAGAAATCTTGTGAGTGCTATGTCAAAACTAGTCAAGAAGCCTTTCTGTTTCTCATGGCAGCTGAGTATCACATTCAGAGAGTCCCTGGTTCCTTGAGTACACCTTGCATGGAATTCTGCAGTGCACAAAACTTCCCCATGTGGGGCCAAAACTGACAGCAGGACTTATTG
This sequence comes from Phasianus colchicus, assembly GCF_987193195.1. NCBI lineage: Eukaryota > Metazoa > Chordata > Aves > Galliformes > Phasianidae > Phasianus > Phasianus colchicus. The sequence goes on from NC_143436.1 coordinate 123,216,386, forward strand.
GAATATAGAATGGTTTTGGATGGAAGGGACCTTTAAGATCATCTAGTTCCAACCCCCTAGGTTGGAATAGGCAGGGATACCTCCCTCTAGACCAGGTTGCTCAAAACCCCATCCAGCCTGGCCTTGAATGCTTCCAGGGAGGGCGCATTCACAAGCCCTCTGGGCAACCTGTTCCATTGTCTCACCACCCTCATAGTAAATTATTTCTTCCTAATATCTAGTCTGAATCTACCCTCTTCCACTTAAAACTGTTTTCCCTTGTCCTGTTGCTACATGAACTTTATAAAAAGTTCCTCTCCAGCTTTCCCGTCAGCCCCCTTCAGGTACTGGAAGGCCACTATAAAGTCCCCCCAGAGCTTTCTCTTCTCCAGGCTGAAGAGCCCCAACTCTTTCAGCCTGTCCTCATAGTGGAGGTGCTCCAGCCCTCTGATCATCTTCATGGCCCTCCTCTGGATCTGCTCCAACAGTTCCATGTCCTTCTTGTGTTGGGAGCCCCAGAACTGGACACAGTACTCCAAGTGGGATCTCACAAGAGTGGAGTAGAGGGGCAGAATCACCTCCCTTGACCTGTTGGTCACACTTCTCTTGATGTAAGGAACTCCCCTTTCTGACAGCGTGGGGCTTTGCACCTCTGAGAACCTGCTTCCTAGCAGTGATTTTGGCAGCAGACAGCAATTTCAATGCATAAACACATTTCCAGTGCCACAGAGCGCTAGTCCTTCTCTGCCCAGCTAGTGCAGCTGAGCTTATGTTGTCCATTTATGAAATGTAAGTAGGAGCCTAAAAAACAATAAAAGATGAAGGGGGAAAAGGGATATGCTGGAAAAGTAGGATTTCAGTTCCAAGTGTGTCACCCTGGTCATTAATTAGTCACCTGTGGTCTTGGCATTACCGCTGAGCCTGAAGCAGTGGGTATAATCATGTATCAGCACTGTGAACCTTAAAGCACAAGGTTTTTAAAGCTCTGTAGCAATTCTGAAAAGAATATGAATAGCAGAAAGACTGTTTAAGCTAGACATACGCTGCTCAGTAAGGGCTGCAATATCAGTTCATGTTCACAGGAACTCCTGGGACCTGGAAACATCCCATTTAAGGCCTTTGTAGCTTGAGTATCAGAACTGTTCCAGGGAAGGGGAGAGGAGCATAGGGCTCTCTGCTGAGGAGGGAGGATGGAAGAATCACAAATGGCCACTGTTAGGTGAGATGAAAGGGCCCAGCCACACTGAAGCTGTGCTGTCAAACTGAAGAAGAGATGGTTAAGGCACTCTGCTGACTGACAAGGCTGATACGGAAGGCTTTATTTTGGTCGAAAAAGAAGAGAAAATAAACTCAGAGAGCATGCACCTTGGTGTGGGGGGATCGCACTGTCAAGTCCTCAGGTTTTTGGAGATGTAGGACCAGCTGTAATTGCTAAGCACTGTGGAGAACTGCACTTCAGAGATTTATTTTTTTGCTCTTTTGTTTCCAGTTCTGATTTCTGAAATGAAATAACCCAGTCATTCCTATTTCTAAAATAAATTTGCTGTTTTAAGTTTATATGTTATTAAGACAAGACTAAGTTCATCCTGGAAGACATTAAACAGTAAGGGACCAGTAAGTCACAGCCTAAGGAACTCTTCATGATGTGACCAGAGCTAAAGGAACTCTTGGGAGAAAGAGAGAGGCTACGAATGACTGTGCCTCTTGGAAATCTTGGTATCACTTCTAGTAACATATCTAGACAAATATCACTTGGTGAATAGCCCTTTATTTCTAGGAAAAGTTTCTAGAAAAGCATTTACTTCTGTCATTATTCACATCCTCCATATTTTGCCTCCAGCTATAGTAGCAAGAAGTTCGCCTGACTTCAGTGCAGAAATACTGCAATCCCCAATCTGATATCAAACAGGTTTAATAACGAAAGACTAATTTAAAAGAAAATAAATAGCTTCAGTCAAGTTGGGAAATTCACCACTGTAGCTAATAGCATTTTTTTTTACCTCAATTCATAACTGTAGTGTACAGTTTCTTCTACCATGAGTTATTTCAAATCAGCTGGACCTTACATTTCGATAGTTTCATCGAGCAGGGGAGCACAGGTAAGCCAGGAAGACACCATGCAGAAGATGTCTACTGAGAAATAAAAAGTATTTTGTGAGGTCTCTCTGTTAACCTCTCAGGCTTCACCCAGGGCTTTAGAAGCATATGGAAAAGCCCTAAGCAAAAATCGTTCAGACTTGGCAAGCTTTCCTCCACAGCAGCTTGTTAAAGAACCTATTAGGGAATTTAATGATGGACTACAAGAGTTCATTGGCCACAAATCATATCAGTCCAAAACCTGGCAGAGGTTCTAGTTAGTGTATTAAATAACTTTTGCCCTCGTGAATGGATCAGGGAGCCGGGGCATGGAAGAATAATGAGCAATATAATATCTGCTCTTACTGAGCAACCTTTTCACAGCTATTGAGATTCAAGTGTCAGCTGTCAGCGGTGTTTGTATTTTTCCTAAATTGACTGATTTTGCTTCAAAAAATGTTACTAATTCAGCTAAGTAGGGAAAGAGAGGGTGACTTGGGAAAGATGCTTTAAAAGAAGGCTTCTCATCAGGCTGAAAGGAAAATCCAGTTTCCTCAAACTCGCACCTAATCTGATAAGTATCTTATCTCAGGATTAGGCTGTTGATTCTCACACCCCACTGCAACACATCATGCTGCTGGTTGTGCCAACCACAACATTCAGCTCCCGACATAATATAAGCTGTCTTTTCATCCTTGGCATACATTGCTTCAGTGATCTAGTCATAAGTTCACTGCTGCACTGCTACATCCCTGCTAGTGATCTCCTGGACTCGAATCCAGACACAGGTGGCCCCAAGAACCTCTCTGCAGTACCAGGTACATTCTGAGCAATTTAAGCTTTCCACTGCTGTTTTCCCCTTCTTGATTTTACCACACATCTTCCTGAGGGCACTTTCATCTTGCTTATCTTCCTTGGATGAAGGTAGTTCTTGATAGCGACAGCAATCAGATAGGATCCCAAAGTGACATGGGTTTCCCACAGATGGAAAACTGCTATCTGTGGCAGTTTCTGCCCAGATGGCAGGAGCTGGCAGCAGTGGCGGTCAGGAAGGCCTCACAACATCTAGCACATTTTTTTCTGTTGCCCATTTATCCTGCAATGGGAATCTCACCCTTCCCACCTTGTGCAAGGTCCATAAATACCATGGGTGGAAGACAGGAGGGTAGAAGAAGAGAGATAACATGCAATTATTGTGAGTGTCCTCCATCTTAGGGGCTACACTGATAACTCACCCTCCCTGTCAGTAGTAGGTTGGGGAATGGGTTCTTGCACTGAAGTCTTTCTTCTATTACTCTTAAGGTAATTTAGGTGTATCTATATTACCTCTTCAATTCATTCACTTCCGAAATTGGTGAAAGGCTGTGGTACAGAGTAGGGAAACAGATTTCACAGGCATTGGTTCCATAAAAAACCTATAGACAGATGTTTTACATAGTTAATTAGCCTTTCTTTTTTAACATAGAACACAAATGACAAAGAGATAAAATGTCTTTTGTTTTTGAAAAACTCGCACTGAAGAGCAGAACAATTTGCTTTTGTTTTTTCATTTTGAATACTAAGCAATTCCTATGCTGTACCATATGCAAAGGATTCTACAGTATTATCAAGTGAATTTACTGAGATTACCATTTTTACAATGGATGACTGAGAATTAATAAAGATGACGCATGCTTGATAGGGACACACTGTTTAAGACTATCCAAAATTAGGAAGCGAGCCTGAGACTTTCTTTACCTAAGCTTTAGTTCATGGCTCATTGTAAGAAATAAATTTTACTGTTCAATTATTTACAATCCTAATGGTGCTGCTTTCCCTTAATTGTTGAATATAGATAATATTTTATTTATAGATAATATATATTATATTTAATATAGCAGTTATGGGAATGCAATAATTAAATACACACAAAATAATTGAAAAACTGCAAATTAAAGAAGTTAATACTAACTGAAGAGACAAAATTCTGTTGATATCAGTAGAAAAATTATTTCGTATTTCTTACTAAATTCTACCAAAAATATATTACTGCTGTTCTCATACTTTGCACTATGAAATTAACTTGTCACTTGTGCAGTAATGCTTTATTGGAGATGTATTAAGGTCATGTCAGAATTTCTAAGCAATCAAAAATATTTCACAAAGATCAAATTTTAGAAAGTAAATAGGCATCCTGCTACAGGATTACTTCATAAGCGAGGGTTTTGGCCACTGAATCTGAGCACGTTGGAGTCTGTTAAATATTAACAGACAAGTGCTACAGAAGGATTAGCCTAGACTGTGAGCAGATATATTGTGAGAGGCAATCCCTTCCTGTTGGGTCTGAGTGGAACTGACAGCGTAATATTTTCCGACACCTTTGAGCTGAAGGCAGGAAAGTGGATGTCTATTTGATATTCTAAATTGTCAGATTTTTTTACTCAGAACATAAAGTAAATTGAAATAAAGGCTTTTTTTTTTTTTTTTTTTTTTTTTTTCTCAGTTCTTAGCACTGATCTCACATTTGGTAGTTATGAAATACTGCTGATAAAGATTACTGAACATCCTTTTTTTTTTTTTTTCTTTTACAAATAAACATCTTCAATTTCACTTGGCCATAAAGCCTGAAAAGTAGTTTCTGATGGCTATTTACCAGGAAATACAGCTAGTGGGAACAAGAGGCAAGTTCTGGCCTGGGAGGCTGATGAGGACCTTGTGAATTTTCAATTAATCTTTTAATCTTTCTGCAGGTGTCTTTTCACACTGAGTTACTGAGATGCTGTGACTGTCTCTTATTCACATCATCCACATTGTTAGAGAATAATTGTAACCAGCTATACAAACTCAACTGTGACCAGAGCTGGCTCTGGTAAAAGCTCAGTCACTGTATTCAGGCGATTATTTTGCTGCTTAGATGTGGTGGTTGGTGGCTGGGTGCCAGAGCCTGGCAGTTCTCCAGGCTGCAATGCCCTGGTGGCACCCAGTTTTAAGTACTTCTCTCTGATTTGGGGCTGCTAAATGCTTCCTAGGTAACTAAATATGGGTCATGTAATTTTTCATAATATCACATAATAACAGAACACTAGAGGTTGGAAAGGACCTCTGAAGATCATTGAGTCCAACCCCCTGCTAAAGCAGGTTCCCTAAGTAGGTTCACAGGAAAATGTCCAGGGGGGTTTGAATACCTCCAGAGGAGGAGACTCCAGGTAAGTTTAAACTGGTAATAAGGGAAGGATTATTAGGATTCAGAGAGAAGCAGAAACTCGAACTTCAGGAAGAACATCTGACTTGATTGATTAGACCACCTGCACCCATGGCCTGCAGGCACAGCCAGTTCTTTTGAGGACTTCTTAGCCATCCTGTTGGAAACACACCCATAGACCTGTGTCAGCTGAGGATGTGGACTGCTGGTGACAGAAAGCAATGAAGGGAAGGGTTTGATGATCATGATAAAATGGAAAAATCAACACAATAAAGAGGGCTAGGGCAGGAAAACAGTCTCACCTCTGTATGCAGCAGTTGTCACACTGTTGCTAGAATAACCCATGTATAGGAAGGATGTAGAAGGGAGGGAATTCATGGGGGACCACAAACTATGATGCAGAATGGGGAGGGGATTCCTGTGATGCAGAGGGATCAAGTTATTCAGCATGTAGAGGCACTAAGTCCTTCATTGTGCTCCTGAAAATACCTTGCAATCATTTTAGATACACAGGTGAAAAAATGCTGGCACTGGGGCTGCTTTTGCAGCCATGAATACATGGGGAATGGGGAGGATGTGGACATTAGTATGGTTGCAGCTCATTGCCAGCACTGTTAGGGGCTGATAGAGGAGCAACAAGCACAGGTCTCCCGTCTTCTCCCATTGAGAGCTGCCTCCAGCCCTGGTTCTCCATCCTGAAGGCAGCAGCTGACCAATGCTTGCTAGCTGGAAACAGAACTCTGTGTATGTAAACTCAGCCTCTACACAGGACACAGTTTCCTTGAAGTAAGGAAAGCAGCATCTGGAATGCTTTACCAGGGGAATTGCACAGGCTCTTAAAATGAAATTGTGTCTTTCTGAGCTGGCTGTCATCCAGCTGCAGAGAACATCTCCATATCCTGTTTATACAGAAGAGCAGAGTGCCTGAGCGCAGGGGTTCCTTTCACCTCTGCCGTCTGTGCAAGGCACACCTGACATTTACAGATATTTTGGTTCCTGGTCATGCTGACTCTGCAGCAGAATGCGGTGCTGACCTGACCCAGGGCAGGATGCGGTGCTGCTCTATTTGCTTCTTGTCATTGCTGGCAGATGGAGGGAGAAGGCAAATGAATCACTTTTATTGAATTTTTCCCTGCTTTTTTGTTGTTGTTGTTGTTGTTTCTTAGTGTCAATCAGCATCACAGATGATTAAAAAAAATGGGACAGAAATAAAAAATGACAACATTTGGTGCAGAATTTCATGATTACTTGCTTAAATCTTCAAAATAATGTGTGGATGGAGAGAAATCCTGCCTACGCTGGCAGAAGCAGCTGTAAGGAAGTGGGTCGCTTGCTCTGGCAGCTGTCCTTTTGCTCAGCTCCATCCATTTGGGCAGGTCTGAGCCCAGAGCACTAACTGCTATGCCTCTGCTGCTGCAGGTAGGTTACGTTGGACAGGAACATAATCCCCCCTCCCTGGCTTTCTTCTGCCATCCCAGTGCCTCCTGGCTGTGAAACAGTAATGTGCCACTTCTGTTTTACAGACGTTGGCTGATGTTTAATGTGTGTTCAGAGCAAGCTGGCTTTCTTGGGCATGCCAGCTGCAGTGCAGAGTGAAAGAAAGGCAAAGAGGCACTTAAATGAACTATTAAGCCCTCATTGCAATGCAGTGAGAATAAAAGCCTCTCTGTTGCCAAAAATTAAAATCAATTGGCAGTGGTACAGAAGCTTTCTTTTCCCTGTATCCCATGCTTGGACTCACACCTTTTGCTATATTACACTATTTCACAAACTGACACCAGTTTGGACATGGCAACACCTGCTGAATGGAAATGCTATGGGGCTGGCCTGGACATTGCTCTTGGGCAGCATCAAAACGTGGCTCAGGGAGAAACTTAGGGGCAGATACTTTGTGTGCCTGGGCCCACAAAAACTGATAGCTGATCAGCAAGGATGCAGCAGCACAGGGGCTATGCATGCAGTCAGGGATGAGGGACTCACATAGTTTGTGAGGACAGATGTACAGCCACAGCCAGCATGCTGTGAGTCAATACAGCAAAGATGTCCAGTGCCTGAAGGCAGGCAGCACACAGCCATCCACAGAGAGCAGGTCCTACAGATGCAGGCACTGATTTTTGAAAGCAGCCCCAAAGGGGTGGGAGGGAGAACAGCTCCATATCCACTTTATTGCTTTCACTTCCGAGCTGGTCCAGGAGCTGGAGCTGTTTCCAAAATACTCAGAGCTTTGCTGCCCCACCTATAACGTGCCCTCTACCAGAACATGTGGGGCAGCTCCAGCAAGGGAACCTTGACAGCAGTTATCCTCTGTTGCTAACATATTTCTGCAACCACACTCTTGACTTCCCCATCATTTACTGAAGAGCCTGGACTAAGCGAAGTGGAGGTTCAGGAGAAGGTCAGCTTGGATAGCAAGATAAAGTTCTTCACCAGAGAGTGGTCAGGCCCTAGAACATGTTCCCCAGAGAAGCATTTATGGCACCAAACTTGGCAGAGTTCAAAAAACGTCTTAATAACACTCTCAGGCATAGGGTTTGGTTTTTGGGTGGTCCTGTGTGGGGCCAGAAGTTGGACTCAATGATCACTGTGCATCCATCCAATCTGGGATATTCTGTGATTCTTAGTGGATCTTTATGTTGCACAAAACATAGCCAATCATTGGAAATGGCCTATCAAAAGCAATAGTTTGACTCTTAATCACAGGTAATCTTTGAATAAGCAAGGGGGAAAAAATTCACATCTAAGTGCACCCAAATTCTATAAGCTTTGCACTCCAATCAGATTTTACATGTTAGTATTCTTATCACTTGGCTTTGTACCTGAGGTTGAGAAATAAGGAAATGTGGAAAACAGATGAGGCAGTCCTAAAAGCTATTTATATCAACCTAAATTATGGGAATCACAGACTTTCCCCCGAATAATGCTTGCACTACCTTTTTCCAAGCAGTTGCACAAAATCATTACACTTTGCAAAATTAATATGTTTGCTTGGCTTCGGAGAAATAAATTGCGTATATCAGCATTTTCCTTTCATAAATTCATAAATGATTATGATCTCCAAATGCCGGTTTCTGGGCTATGATTAAAAGTAGACCATTTTACTTTAAAAGCTTTTGGGTATTAGTGGAGGACCTGGGTTTATACTGAAAATTGAAAACGCTGCGTTAGTTATTTAGCATCCCCAAGCTTCTGAGAAAAGCAAGCTCAAGCCTGTGAGATGAAAATCCGACCGCTAGATGGCATCTTGTTCTCACAGAAACGGGCAGAAGTCTTCCTGAAAAGAACATGAGGCAGCGGTGGGCATCTCTGTAACACGAACCCACTCTGGGCAGAACAGGAGCTCACAGCACTGCCCAGCGCGGGGTGGGATGGCAGAAGCAAAGCAAGGAGCAATGAGCTCATTTTCTTCTCGCCCTGCGGGTCCCCTATTCATGGCTCCTGATGGAAATGTTGTCCTCATGCTTTAATTGCTGTAATTAAACAACAGCAAAAATCAGAAACCATCACGAGTGTAATGCGGGCACTTGGAGGCTTTTAAAGAGGAAGCTGATCACTGCAGCGGATTTGAGAATGACAATATAAGATAGTCTCACTGATTTTCTTGATGGGAAAATACTTTGTCATTTTCAAGGGTGAGGCCGCTGTTTTCTGTAATTCTTCATTTCCAGTACACACCTAATACTTATGGTATGTTTCCAGTTATCTAAGAGTGATGTGAATTCAGCTAAGCATTGCTTTGGTAAATATTACCACGGGGAAAATGTGACTGTCTGGAATTGATGTAGTATGAAAGCTAAATTAAAAAATATGCCCATTTCAGCTGACACTGCTGTTTAAAACAGAAAGCTTTTGACATGAAATTTCTCTTATTTCTTATGTGCCCTATTAGGTGGTACCTTTTTGGTCTCAAAGCACTACATGAAGGAAGGAGTTGACATGGGGCGAGGACCTTCTCCAGCCCTACAGATGCCCATTCCCTGAGTGCCCTGACTTGGGTGGCCATGCCCTGAGGTCTCAGCCAGGGTTTGAACTTGGCAGAAGGGATGCAGCAGGGATGAACGCTTTGCCTTCTAGCTGGAGGCAGCTGACATCTCCCTCTTGGCCTGAGTTGTTCTGGGGCTATGGACAGCCCTGAGCGCAGGGCAGCGGGGTGAGCAGGCTGAATGATGTGCTGCCAGGAGGAGCAGTAGACCATGACATTCCCAAAGCATCAGTGCATTTGGAAGGGAGTGCCTTGCAAAGTAGGGCCTGTCTAAAGGCTGCTCCTCTTGGGCATGCTGCCCGGCACTCTGCTGCTTCGCTGCCGCTGCTCTGCTGCTTCCAAAGTAAAATATCCTGTAAACCTTCTGTAAATCATGACCTAAGACAGCAAAAATGCTGCATTCCACTGAAGCTGCAGTGCGAGTTTCAGGAGACAAGCTGCTATCATCCGCATTGGATTGACAGCCACCCTCTTACAGAATTGGACATGGAGTTTGAAATGACTGTGAGAGGTCACAAGCCCACTGCAAGGGCCTAAGAGGAAGACAGCACTGGCACAATACTAAGGCTTCAGCTCATCACTGACCCATGAATATTGACTGCTGCGGCACTTCTGTCTTATTGAAGGCTTTCACTAAAGCGCTGGACAAATATTCTGCTGCAATTAGCATCTGAAATCTAAGAAACAAAAGCACAGCCCTCTTCAGCTGCGGCTTGGAGGAATGCCATATCAAAGTTTTCCCAAGCTCTGCCCCTTGTGTAGCTGTATAAGAGACTCCTTGTTCCACAACATTAAGCAAATGACTGTGTGCAACTCCCATGTTTATTAGTGGGAGGTGACACTTTCCAAAGCCTCATCTGTTTATGAACCAAAAGAATTGTGAAGTAAAAAAAAATAAAAATAAAAATAAAAAAATTATAAGAAGTGTTCAGAAAATAGCAGGGAAGATATAATTGGAATTGTCCTTTCCTTTCACACAGTGAATTCTGTGTCATTTTTATGCAGCCTGTTTAAAAATGGCTCTGTTCTGTTTGCAGTAGGAAAACAATGGTGTAGACAATTTATTCAGAACAATCACTTATTTGAGATCTGTTATAGTCAGAGAGCTTCGACAAAGCTTGTGTCATCACAGAAGCCCATGAATGCTATTACATATCCACACACACCTGATATAGCATTTCTGACACTTCACTACTGTCTGAATTGCTGCAAAAAATATACTGTAGGACACACTTCAGATCTGAGAGTATCTTGCAAGAGTGTCGACAATTTAAAAGACAGAATTTAGCTGGTTTTTTTTTTTTTCTTTTTTAATAAACATTGCTAAGAAATCTATGCTGAGAACAACTAATATTTTGTTTCTATTATTGCAGCAATTTCAGCTTTTCTCCTCTGTGCTGTTTGCACCCAGGAAAGCTACTGATATCCTCTGCTGCGCCTGGAGAAAAGCCCACCTTGAATGCCACTGTGCCAGCAGCTCCAGAATTTGGGAAATTTTTGGCTCCCAAAAACTGAATACTACAAAGGCAGACATGACTGCTTTGCTTGCTTACCACAGCTACAAGCTCCTGCAGTCAGTGAGGGAGCAAGACTGACCCAGATTTGAGATCTTTCCATCCAGTCTGGTCTGGGGACCAGGTCTTCTGCTTGCACCTGAGAGCTGGGACTTCACAACAAAACTGTTTAGATTTGAAGATTCCCCCAGTCTTAGCTCTGATACCAAATCTGGGAGCAGTCCAGAGCGATGGGACTTGAATCAGAACAAGAACCAAATGTGAACTGGCCTCTTTCCTCTCCTCCTCTCAGGTACCCAAAGGCACAAAGATAAGCTTCAGATTAAATAGCTTAAAAGTAGGTTCTCCCAGAGTTTCAGCAATAGTCTGAAAAATATGTGATGTAGGTAGCATATGATATATGCGGGCTTCTCAGATTCCAGAATGAGTGGACCTTTCTAATGTGAAGAGAAGAGGCAGACAAATGAAACCACAAAGGCAAAATGTACTCCCTTGTTTAGTATTCCTCCAAGCTGGAACTGGATCATCCAAGATATTCACACAAGTCCCACAACTTCCCTTCTGACCACGAAGATTTAGTTGCCACTGAAGGTCAGCCTAATTTGACATGACAAATTCTGTGCTTGAATGCTGTTCTCATTCATCATCCCTTCTACCAAAACAGCCTTCCACTTTTTTTCCTAAAACACAGCACATGGCTCAAAATGGCTCAATCTGTGCTAGGACTGTGATCAGCTCCAATTAATACTGTGTTAAATGGGATCAGCCAGGCTCCAAAGCAGACATGATGCCCAAGCCTTAGCCTGGATCAGGGTTAATTTAGATTCCCCAGTCACCATAGGGAAAGGAAGCCACACAATGTCCTGTCAATAAAAACTTGGTAATGCTGCCCATGCAGCTCCAGATTTCACATTCCTGCCACACTGTGTCCCATTGTGTTGTACTGTCAGAGATCACGGAGAAAATCCTTGAGGCCATAGGTCAGAAGACACCTTCCAACCTACAGCTGCAGCTTCAGGCAGCCTGCCAGCAAATGCTTGCTTATTTAATGCTTACTGGGGCTTCTTTATTTTTCATTTTAAAAAGCATTATCCAGACATATTTCCTCTGCAGATGTTTTATCTGGATACTTATTTCTGCAGGAAGTTTATATTTTTCTTTCCTTGTGTATCTATTCATTGGTGGCGTAAAGCTTGCAAAGTTTTTAACATTTATTTTGTTTGTACATGATCCGTAAGCACATTATTTTGACACAAAATAAATGTTCCAGTTCAGAGTGCACATAGCCTAAGGACAGATCACAGACACAGAATGCACCACAGAAATACACCAGGGATGGGTATCGTTCACTGTTTGGTTTGCAACAACCATTTTAGATGGAAATGAAGAAAACTTCCTGCTGTGCCACTTCCAGCTGCACCTACTACAAATTGATTTCTGGGTTCAAGCTGCAGTTCTCAACCAAAGGTACAGGTGCTGCTCCAAAGCGGTGGTGAAGATGTCCTGCATGGCGCACAGAGGATGGGAAGGCTCATATCAGGCTCCATGCAGAGCTTTGTCCTTGCCCACACAAAGCCAGCCTGATCCAGCTGGACACCAGTGGACACAGATGGAGAGAGACAAAGCCCAGAGCTCCTGCATCTGAAAGTGAGGTCTGAAGACAGCTGAATGAACCCCTGGCAAAGCCTGTGAGCACGAGGACTGCACCATGCCCAGCACAGTGGGTTTTAAAAACAGGCTCTAGGGAACAGAAAATAAGATTTGTTTTCTAGATAGGATTTAAATAAGCACCATAGAACTATTTTAGCAAATAAATAAGTATGCACTAATGTGCTGGGTTGCTGCCTCAACTCTCAACTATGATAACCTATTAAAATACCTAAATGTTACAGGCAAGTCACGTTTTTATCTGTGTGACTTAAAAGAGGATTACGATGTGGCCATATTACTTACGTATTTTTCAGGCACGATTAAGAAAAAGTAGTGATTGAGAAGGTATCCCAACGGGGACAGCTAGCATTTATGCGATACGTGGGCTGATTGGAGATTTAAAAGTGCTGTTTGTTATGCGGCAGCCAGTTATGAAACAAATGATCTGGTTCCAACATAAACTGTTAAACTGAAAACATGCCAGAGGGAGACAGCTGTCAGTACATTAAAAAGTCATTTTCTCAGACAACAAAGACTTAAACCAATCATTTTATAAACATATTTCTTTGCCCAACCAGATTTCCGTAACTTTAATGGTTAGTCTGTTGCATGGAGAAATAAAGTAAGTTTTTGCTCATATGATTTGTCAGGAATTCTTACTTGGAAAGAACAGATGGTGCTGAAAAATTGAACAAGGATAACCGCATTATCAGGCTTTCAGCTACAAATTTCATTCTTTCTACACATACTTAAAATGGAAACAATGCATACCACAAACCTTTGACCAAAGCCAAGGCACAGTTTGCATTTAAATGACACTGTTCACAGTGTATAGAATCACATTTTGGAGTCAACTTCTCCAGATTTGAGAGAAAGAATTTGAATTATAAATTAAAGTTATGGCCAAACTTGCCATGGTGTGAACTTCTGCATCTCTATTGAATTGGTGAACACAGGGATTTATGCAGCAAAAGGATCCTCTCAAACAACCCAGAACAGTGCTGTCTTTGGTGTTGGCCCAGATGACTGCATGGATAGGCCTTGGAGCAGCTGGCCACTCACCCAAAGCATCGCGCTTCCATTACAGTCATATTGCACTTCTATATGTAGTGCCATCTGAGCAATTATTTCTGCGTACCCCTCTAACTTAACTCCCCTTCTGATACATACTCTTCTGATTTATCATCTCTGTGACACTCAGTCAGCAAGGGAAGTCAGATACCCTGAATTACTTTGTCCTTCTGCACCACATTTCCAATAGCTTAGAAAGTAAAAGAGAGCACTCAAGTGAATAGCCTGAAATCCCAGCACTCTCACTTCAAAAAATAAACTAAACTTCAGCACGCAGGTAGTCCACTGGCTAGGCTGCTGTGGGTTAGAACCCAGGACAAGAAAAGAGGACAAGAAAACTCAACTTCACCAATTCTCACTGGACAATTTATGGGAAGAGAATGGAATGGCTCTACACAGATAATGTTCAGCTGGTAAGCTGTTGGTAGGTACAACATGTTAACATACTCTGCTTTTCACTTTAGTTCAGTGAACCAAGTCTTGGTGGTGCCATTATCTCTGCTTATATGTGCATTACTGAACCTGCTACTTATCTTCAAATTACAGTTCCTGGTGCAGTTTTGCAAGAATTCTTTTTCTCCTTTTCTCCTTGCTTGCTTGCTATTCTTCTCCTTTTTTCCTCCCTCTTCCCTTCCCTCCTTCCATTTCCTCCTTTCCTTCTGCACTTCCCTCTCCTCTGCCTCCTTCTTTTTCTCGCCTAAAATCTTAGCCTGCTGCAGACAGAATAATGAAAAAAGACCTGTGTGGATGCTAAAGATCTAGGAGCTTAGCAGCAATGAAAAGGAAGCCTCCTCCAATATATTTATTTCTAAGTCAAGACATATAATTTGGGGCCAGCTTCCCGTAGGTTTTGAAAACATGGAGCTGATAATAAGGTCACCCACTAAGATTTAAAGCCAGGGCTGCTTCTGCAGAGTGGTACAGAGTGGCAGGTGGCAGCAGTGCACAGATACAATCTGCTAAAGCAATAATAATGATTACTACTCAGCATTCCTCTCCAGAAGCAGCATCACTAATGAAAATGTGAGCTGCTGTAGCCTAAATATGTCATTACTAGCGACTTTTAAGATGAGTCCAATGGCAGTGGTTGCATCCACCACCAGCCAGGCCCTGAGTTTCCGCTTCCCAAGAGATGGAAAGGCTCCAGCTCCACTCTATGGCACAAAGGGGAAAACATCAACTCCATAAATCTGCTGACCTGGGGCCCAGTGAATCTGCCTGTTTCATGGGGTTGAACCAGATGCATCTGCCGTCAGCAGGTGGCTGTGGCTGCACTAGGAAACCAGGAGCATTCCCAGCCCCAGACTTTGCCCCAATCCCAGCTGGGCACAGTCCCTTGGCAGGGCAGCCTCAGCCCAGCTGAGCAGGATGATTCAGCGACCACTGGATGCTGCCAAAGTCTGCTCCAGTGCAGTGATGTTGAAACTGCAGAGAGATACAGGGCTCCCAGCCAGTTCCTAGTCTGCCCCCATCCATCATCCACTCTTCAGGCTGGTAGTTTCAGCCTGGCACTGCTTCCAAGCCCCAAACTGCTTTAGTGCCCATCTGTTTCTAGGACTGGGCTGATTGGCAGTGAGGGCAGAGAAAAACCAAGGTGCTGTCAGCCCTGCATCTCTGTCCCCATCTCTGCCACCCTGCACGTGCTAGGGTGGCACAAGGATGGGTTGCAGCAAGCAGAGCGCAGCCAGCTCTGTGCTCCAATGCCCAAGGGTGGTGCAGAAACAATGAGGGAATGAGAGCATCGTTCAGACCTTGGCATAGAAATGTTCATGCAATGGGCTAATGTGTAAGCCGGGGCCTGCATAACTCTTGACGCAGGTCCTCAGTGAATAAATATAGCAGGCTTATAGCCTACAAGCATTGCATCTAAATATGCATGCCTTAGTCTAAGTGAAACTTGCTGTGTGATGTGTCGAATCACGCAGAAAGAATATTTTGAAAGCACGCCACTTCTAATTAAGTAAATGCTCACTCATAAAAGTTGTTTTGAGCATTTACTACATATAAATGAGATAGGATGTGTTTTTTTCCTGCTGATTATTTTTAATGTAATCAGTTAAATCAGCGCATTCTAAATCCCCTTTCAGTTAAGACTTCATTTGCTTTTTATGAGGTTACTTTGCCACTGTACAAAGGATTTTCCCAGCAAGGAACAAAAGAGTGTATTTGGTAATTCTTTTGATTTATAAGTGTATAGCTTTCATTCTTTTATACAGATAGGCTCACACACATAGACACACGCTTTGGGCTCATGCCGAACAGAGGTTTCTGTACCATGGCAGACTGTGAGGCCGAGTCAGACAGGGAAGTGGTGGTGGTATCCAGTTCTCTGGACCACCTGTAGTGATACCCATTTTAACAAGTGATGACCCTGTCCCTTGCCACTAGTTAGAACAGGAACAGGAAATTCAGCTCCAGTCTAAATATTTACAGAGCCAACATTCGTGTTTCCATTTTTAAATCACTGTTTGCTCATTATATTGCTCATCCCATTTATGGTGATTTAATTGATGTTTTCTTCCATCTCCACTTTGGTATCACAAGCAGTTCCTTCCAGCTGTCCATGAAAATATAATCTTTCTTCTTGAATTTCTGAATGAATTAGATATTCAAGAGAGAGTGGAGCCCAGCTGAATCAAACTGTTTCAGAGGAAGTTAAAAACTATTATCTGTCCAGTATGACAACTCTTAGATGTGAGGCATTCTTTTGGGAAAATTCACTTGAATTTATTTCTATTTATTTTATTTTCTTCATGCAGCATTTTTTAGCAAATGTTTATGACAGACATCCATTTGACTAGCCACCATCATCTGTCAGTCATCACCTTATCTCAGGCAGCTAGTGTGTTGCATGGAAATAAAAGGGTAATGTGGGAAAAGAGTGGCCTAGCTCGATTTGTCTGCTAAATATGCTCATTTACAAAGAGAGCAGTGAGATAAATTAGGTCTCTATCTCCTCCGGTACTGTCTGCTTCTATAGCATCTATAATAACCAAGGCACATTCCATATTTGGGAGAGAAAGAAATCTTCTGAAAATGCTCCTTTGTGTACAGAACCAGTATCAGTAAAGCAGGCATCCATGGTGGAGAAACAACTGATCTCTAGTTTTGGATAACTATGCCACTTTTCTTGGTTTTACGCTTGTATCTATTTCCTTTTTTGAGCTACTTAGCTGTGTGATGAATTGTAATGGAATTTGTTCTGGATAATGCAAGTTAAGAGTGGGCTAAAGAAGGCGAGTTGCTATATAAATAGGGCTGTTTCTTACAGCTTTTTAGTTTGCTTAAAAAGACATAATGATGAAATGTTGGTAACCATCTGCTACCATCGTTTGTAAATAAATATAAACTAATCTAAATATGCCCTGGTTTGCTGCTCTGTTTCAGGCCTGAATCTCTTTTCCTTTTTTCCTTTTTTTCTTTTTCTCATTTTCATTTCCTCTTTTTCTTCTTTTTCTCTGTTTCTTCCTTTCCTTACCCCTTTTCTCTTTCTTCTTTTCTTGTCTAGATGGAGTTTATGAACTGTCTATTTCTTCAGAATCTTTGGTTGCCTGGGGGTGATTTCATTACACTGTTCTTTGGTACCACTCAACACTAATTATTCATGACTGAATAGAGAGAAAAGATGCCTAATTCTGATTATTCAGTGGCAAAGCAAGATGTTAAACTGTAATTTCTTCATGACAGACTGGGAAGAAAGATGAATTACAAGCTTCCTTCACATGAATTCCTTTTGCAAATCTGAGCAAGTGGGACAAACTTATTCTACTGATCTCTACTGAAGTTAGAGACTTCATAGCATTTATGAGCCTTGACTAAAGCTCAGCCATGCTTAGTGTTCTGTAGAAATAAAAGCTGGGATTTTAAAAGTCGACTCTTTAGTTTTGGACTTACATCAGAGTTGACTGGATTGAAGAATCACAACAGCCCTGGAATACCACTCATTTCAATGCATCCTCTCCCACGCAAACTTTGTCTCTGACTTGTGATCACAGAATATCTTGTTTGTTTCTACAACAGGTGCTCACTGAGAAAAATAATATTATGAAAATTGTACTAAAAACAGCTGTTGGATACTTCTTCAAGCATTTACCACATTAAATGCTACCTGTCGACTGTTGCTGTCATTTTGTACCATAGTGCCCCAGGGAAATAAAAGCTGCTTGCTCTCAAATATGATTTCCTTTCTGACAGTTTTGTCTCTGCAACAAACAGTGCCTCAAGGTTAAGAGCACTCAAAGGGAAAGTCACATTTTGCGGAAAGTATTTAAAAATGATGATGAGAGAAATAAGGTCTTGATATCCAGATTATCCTGTTGGTTACTTTCTGACAACTGGTAGTTAAGTTTTACATAATTTTAAAACACCTCTAGCATATCAAGGGCCTTCTCCCAAGATATCCTTTTTTCTTTTGTTGATGCTCTACATTGAGTTATTATGTCTTATTGAACATGACTTCTAAATACATTTGTTAAATCTAACACAGTAGAAACCTATCTTGATTAATTTTTTAAAAAAGTTTAAGTATTCCTCTCTCACTAGAGAGCAAGATCAAATATGAGCTTAGCTGCATTATTTCACACAAACCAATGATCTTTTTTGCTTCCAGATGACTGCAATGCTTATGAAAGCTGCCAGAATGGATTAAAATCACTCATGAATTTGTAATAAGGGTCTTAGGTTCCACACAGCAAGTATTTTGCAGTAGAAAGAATGCACTGCCAAAGGATTCATCCTTGTTGATAGCACACACTGCAGTTTTGAAACACTGGCCTTTCAGACTCGCACAAACAATTGAATCTCCTTCTGGCTTTGTTCCACTAATGACCCATTGGAACAAGGCAGAATTCTAAAGTCAGAGAGTAAATAGGCTGTTCTTACTGGGACATGCTTACAACAATATTTCATATGCTACAGCAGAGATGGAAATAAAAAGTAAGGCTTGCATTTGAGGAACAAAGTGTTCAGAGAAGGAGGAACTATTTGGTTCTCTTGCAGTGATTTCTAACTGATATTAAAAATGGTATTGACAGAGTGTGGGTGGCAGTGTGTGTACACGTGTGAAAGCACCAGAAGCAGCAGCAGAACATGTATTGAAAAGGAACAAGATGACCTAAAGATAGAGCATCAGACAAGATGAAGAAGGAGTCCAGAGACATAAAATACCCAAATAAATACAATGTATTTACACAGTGAGGCACTGTATCCCAAACATCACCTCCTCCCAAAGATTAAAAAAGCAAATCTAATGTCACTTCAAGTTGCCAATCAAGAAGAAACCCAGAGAAACAATGAAGATGTAACAGAGAACATTCTCCTCCTGTGTATGATCTTGGCCAGCCCATTTGGACAGACATATTTAGGCACTTCTGGGTATGTGGGTCAGAAAGCGTAAAGCCAATGGTATGAAGATTTTGTTTATAAAGCTGCATTCCTTTTTCACAGCATATCACAGTGAATTGTATTACACTCATTTCCTATGCTCTTTTGTTCTTCCTGCAAAACCTAAAGAGCACAAGTACACACTTGCAACTGATGCACACATCCCCCTGGCAGAGATGTTTACTGTGATTGCTCTTCAGCAACCTAAGGTAGGACAAAGGTGGCACCACAAAGCTAGGCCCTAGTAAGCAAAGGCAACAGTGGGGGTTCTAAACAGCTTGATGAACTATAATCCACACAGATAAAACTTTACCAGGTGTGGACAAAGCCAGAACAAAATCTATGCATCATTTAAATCATTCTCAAGTCTTCAAAATAAGAAGTAAGTTACAGGCCTTTGGCTGCCCCAGTTTCGTACTCTGAAAACAGTTCACCCAAAAAGAAGATTAGGTTAAGAGATACTAGATATTTTTCACTCAGAGGGTGGTGATGCACTGGAACAGGTTGCCCAAGGAGGTTGCCTCCTCCCATCCCTGGAGGCATTCAAGGCCAGGCTGGATGTGGCTCTGGGCAGCCTGGTCTGCTGGTTGGCGACCCTGCATGTAGCAGGGGGGTTGAAACTAGATGATCTTTGAGGTCCTTTTCAGCCCAGGCCATTCTGTGATTCTATGATTCTGTGAAGATGGCAATAAATGAAGGCCATAAGCATATGCCATTCCCTTACGTTACCCTCAAGAACTAGGCAGGTCATGCAATGCATTTTCTTTATAGACCGATGGAAGAAGTTGGACTGAGTTATCCAGAAGGATATGAAATGAAAGCTCAGCATAGTACTGTAGGATCAGTGTGGAAGCTTGGAAGACTTGGGAGCCTGATTATGACACTGAACACTTTAGTTTTAGGTTACTATTTCAGATTTAGACCACTTTTCATGTTCCCATGAAATATTCTATCTGCTGCATAATTAGGACACATGCTGTGCAAGCCTCTATCTTCTATCCTGGTTGCACAAAGCAGCATGCCAATCTGGGAACATCAGAAGTTGGCAAATGGATTGCTTCCTTGGTGCAAAAGGCAGCATCTTTTGAGCTATCTCGAGACCAGAGTAGGATCAAGTGGTCTTGCAGGATCATCAACTGGATGCGTGTTCTGAAATCCACTAAGAGTGAGAATAGGTGGACATACATGACTAAATGAGAACTTCAGTGGATTTATGATGATCAAACTATGTTCAGAAAACCAACACAGTGTATTTTTATACAAAAGAGCAATACTGGTACATACATTTAAAAAAATTCTATTCCTGGGCAAAACTGAGCAGCCTGCAGAAGCCTGCTCAAGTACATCTTTCTCTGAGGAGCAAGACCCAGTAAGTACTTACTGCTTAACCTGCAGCATCAGCCACTTCACATACCGCAGTCACAGCTACTGCTTTGTTAGGAGTGCCAGAGGATGAACAAGATGTATGTGAGGTGCTTTACTCAATGATTCCTTCAAGTACTGATATAGTCTTACAAATCCCAGGCTCCATCTTTCCTTTTCTCCCTCTCCCTCTTTCCTTCTCTCCCAAGCAAGTACTCTATGAGGCTGAAAAGCCAGCTTTCCTCATGCACCTGCTTTTGAAAAGATTCAATTCTTTGCTGCTCTGTGGCCCAGTTTGTACCAGTGAAGCAGGAAGGGGCAGTAAGAGTCGTGATAATTTCTTCATAAATCTCTGGAGCAGATCATTTCTGCTTCATCTCTAGGGCCTCTGAGAACTGCTCCAATATAAACACTGAAAAAAGATCAGAGCGTCACCTAAGTAAAAGAGAGAATCCTGCTGCTGACTAGCCTAACAGACACAATGCTGCCAGCTGGCTCATGCATGTTGTATTCAAATGGCTGCTGTGCCTCGCACCAGGTTCAGGCTGATGAACACAGTAAATGAGGGAAAGCCCTGGCTGACTGGCAACTACCACATTTCCTTACTTCATTTCTGCACATTCAGATATTTTCAAAAGCAGGTATTTATTTTCTAAGGAAAATGACTTGTGTAAGCCATGGTTTAGGTTCTGAAATTCACATAACCGTGCTGGAATACCATCACCTCATCTTCAAACTACTCCTCCAGCTGCGAAATTCAACTTCAGGGATGCACATCCCTGATGCTCATTTTGTGGCCTTGCCTACCACACATGTGGCCTGACATCCATGTCCCTAAAGGAGAAGATACACAGCTGTTTGAAACCAATCATATTTAAGAGGATTTCAATGACCAGAAGTCTCTCTTACAAACCTGTAACACCTACCCTGGAAAAACAAGCAGATAAGTGTTCCAGGCAGGATCTGATGACTTACTAGCATCCATCCAGCAATCAGACTACTAGATGTGTTAAATAGTATTTCATCAAGACAGAGAGCTCCATACTAAAAAAAAAAAAAAAAAAGATTGCAATGAAAACTGTCATTTACGATCTCATGTATACTTACTTCGGCTCCACTGAGATTAAGTGTTCCGTATGAATCAGTGGTACATGATAGTCTGGCCAATGCTCAGACAGTACATCAGGGAAGAGAATTGCATGTAATAATGCAACATCCTGTTTAGAGACCTAAGAGGCAAAAATCTACCGGTAATCACTTCCAAGGCTAGTAACTCAGTTCTTATTGCCTTCATAATGACTCCACAGTTATTCAGTCAATGAAAATGGAGTCTGATATTGTGCATCAAGAAGATAAATTAACAATAAAATGAGTCTCACTGATACATCCACTGACTACTCTAGTGGAGACTGGCAAAGATATAGAATGTGCTTTTAAAGCGTGCTGTCTCCTCTTTAGGAAGATGAAGACAGTGAAAAGGGAGGCAGAAGCAAAGACTTTCTTTTCTAAGTATGGGTTTGCATGTCTGAAAAAAAAAAAAAAAGCCAACAAAAAAAAAAAACAGGAACCCTGTTTAAATTTAATAAACAAATATTCCACTGGAATTAATAAACAGTTTTTTAAAAGCCACTTGGTTTAACCATCTTTTTGGCTAACACAGAAAACAAAACAAAATGCTACTAGGGACTTCAGTTTAGGCACTAAAACACTGCACAAAGCGCCAAATGTCAGGATGCTGACCTTATTCATTTTGATACAAGATCCATATTCCAGACAAATCCACAATGTTCTAGTTAATTTATAAATAAATGAATATCAAAACTCAACAACTGACATAAAACTGTATCAGGCAAAATCAAGCAAATGTAATCTTATTTTGTGTAAGCTTCCTTCATCTCTCCTTCCCTGTCTCTCTCCCCAGCTCCAGGCAGTTCTCTTCTGTGCCTCCAGTCATGCTGGAAATAATCTAGAGAGCAAAGTCTTGGCTGGAGATCCCAAATATTTTATGGTCAACAGACACATCCCCTGAAGAACTGCCTTACGTCTAAAACAGAATGCAAAGGATTTTCTAACTACAGCAGTTACAAAATCCATCCCTTAATAATGCAAACTGTTATCACTCACATCTTAGAAATCAAAATTCTGAGGTCATTCTTTAAAATCCATCTTGTTAAGGCAGGCCATAAGACAATAAGCAAAGGCTAATGAAAAGAAGATGCAGTGTCTGTCTAAAATTAGAATGCATGACATTTGCATTGTCACGGGTTTATGGAAAACGTGGAGGCTATTATATTATTGGTTTAAACATCGTATGTATCTTTATCAATTTGCTAATTACAGCTGGTTCAGTATATTGCTGGTTCAATGGCTAAGTGACAGGATAATTTCTTACAGGGATGAACAATGAAGTAGGTTATAAAGAGGGGTAATTATTACAAACCACAACACTGGAAAAAAAAAAAAAAAAAAAGAAAACAACTGCCAAGAGTAAGTAGTCTGAAGTTCCTGAAAGGAACAGCACAAGCAGAAAGGACAGCATTACCTCTGCTTGTCACCACCCTCCTGACACAGGTGCTGGACCTCGAGACAGACTCACCTGTACAGCTCAAATAAGCCTTGTTGGCAATGCCTTGCTGCTGAAAAGAGAGGCAGCACAAGCTCTCACGGATGGGAACAGCGATGGGAACGTGTGGAGCTGGGAATGCGAAGAGGAGGCGGGAAACGCTGGGATTTAGATCATCTGAAAACACCACAGAATCGCACCTTAAGCTGCTTAAAATAAGCCAGCTCATTTTGAGAGAAATGAGTTAAAGACTGATCGCACAGACGGCAATACCAGCAAGCCTGACAGAATCACATCCTCCAGCTGAAATGGTGATAAGGAGACAGGAGCAGGCCAAGACTGGCCTGACTGGACTGCTCCCACCACGCCTGACATTTCTGAGCTCTCCCTGCCAGCTAGCGCGCTGGAAGTAGTTGAGATTAAGTGAAACACGAGTAGGCTGCCGGCTTAAATGATGATTCAGATGATCCAGAAACACTTTGAGTGTGGAGAATTCGTGGGATATAGGATGCTAGATTCAAGAACAGCAAAAGGACAATTAGGAAGGAGGTACTCTAGTGATAAAAGGGTTCTCTAGAGCACCGAACAGTCCCACAGCCCGAAGAGGACAGGCAGGAGCACCTACAGCAGCAGCTCCCACTTTCTGTGTGACACCAGAACTGCCTCGTCCGCACAATCCCATGCGTGTTTTCTTTCCCTTGCAGCTGTAAGACAGGCAAAGCGGCGTATCTGCAGCTTTCCTCAAATACAGAAGCTGAAAGCATTCCCCGAAAAGCCAGAAAATTGGCTCTCCTAACCACCCACATCTCCACGCAAAAGCCTTTCCGGCCCCGCTTTCCGCTGCCACAGCTATTTCGTGGCCAGAAGAAAAGATTTATTTCTCTTAAGCGCCAATAATAAGAAGCGATAAAAACAAAACGCGGCCCAACGCGACTGCAGTGCCTCCCAGCAGAGGCGCAGAGAGGAGCACGCTCTTCCCCTCGCTGCCAATCACCGCGTTACACCATCAGACCACCTCAAAGTCTCATCTGCGAAACTCAACCCCCCCTACAGACGACCGTGGTCAACCCGACGGCTCTAATTAGGGCCAGCAACGACTTCGGGAAAAAGCTTTCTGACAAAGCACAGACCCCTCAGCACATCCCCCAACTCCCCTTCCCCCCCCCCGCCGCCGCCGCTACCGCCGGACAGCCGCAGAAGCAGCACGCCGCCCTCAGCCCTAACCGCCCCTCCCCGCCGCCTAATGGCTCCGCCCCGCTCCGCCCCGCCGCCACGCGGGGCACGCACGTGCTAGAAGGAAACACAGCCACGCGCACGCGCAGCACCGCCACCCCATCTCTACACCCCTAACTGCCACCCCCGGGGACAGGGAGAAGGAAGGAGGAGCCTCTGTCTCCGGGCGCCTGATTGACTGATGTCACTACCCCAACTCCGAGCCTCGCCGGCCCATTGGTGGCTTGAGAACCGCTATCTGCATCGCGCCTTCTGATTGGTTGTTGCCGCGGCGGCTGTTGTCCTATCCTAATTCGGGCCACGAGGATTAAGCCCTTTAACCCCGCCTCCTTCCTCGTCCATCCCTCCGCCGCGCCGCGCTCTCCAATTGGGCGGCAGCGAGCTCCCCTTGCTCCTCAGCCTTCCCGCACAGCACATGCGCCGCGCTCCCCGAGCCGGCCCCTCCCTCTAGGCGGTGAGCGAAGTTGTGTCCGTCCCCTGCTGGCCCCGCCCCCCTCTTTTTCCCGCCCCTCGCCCGGGAGCGGCGTCCGCGAGTCCGGCCCCGCCCCGGCCAGCCCGAGCGAGGCGGCGGGAGGGGGGGGGGTGGAGGCGGCCGTTGAGGCGCGCGCGCGCTGGCGCCGGGCTCGAGCCGACGGCGTCTCCCTTCTCGTCCCTCAGTCCCGCGCGGCGGCCGTGGCGGCAGCAGCAAGCTCGGGAGCGGTGCCGCCTCCTCCTGCTCTTCGTCCTCGCTCTCCCCTCCGGGGCACGGTGAGCACCGCCGCGCGGGGACGGACTCGCCTCCTTCAGCGCCCTCCTGCCCCGCGCTGCGGGACCCGCTGCTCTCCGCAACGCCGCTGACGGCTGCGGGAAGAGCGGCCGCCGGCTCTCCGCTCATCCCGCTCGCACGGCCGCGTTGGGACGGGCGGCGGCTGCCCCGAGCGGGGCGGGCCCGGCCCGTTGCTCCGTGTGCCCGCGGCTCTGTGCCCTCTGGCAGCCGCTCGGGGCTCCGGGAGGGTCCTCTGGAGGCGGGGGGGTGCGGCGGCGGCGGCCGGAGGGAGGGCGGCTGCGGGGCTGCCCGTGCGGGGGCTCCGGGCTGCCGCCTCCCGCCCGCGTCGGACTGTCAGCCGGGAGCGGGCTGGGCTTCTCCGTGGGATTTCACGTCTGCCGTATCGCCTGGGAAACTTCCTCAGACCGACATAACTTCGAGCGAAAAGGGGGAGGAAAAAAAAAAAAAAAAAAGCTATTTCCTTTAATGTTACAGCCGCTGGAAAACACAGCCGACAAGTTCCTCTAAAGATATAATTGCAACATCACTCCTGTAGAGGAAGCGAAACCTGGAACGTAGGACCGCAGGGAAAGCACTTAATCTCTACTCCTTTTGTGCAGTGCGAGAGAAGGCAAGGCTGTTCGATGCCGTAGGACTCTCCGGTGGGAGATTTAATGCCTCTTAAAGTATTTTTAAGGCTTTTCAGAAAGATCTTAAGCGCAAATTGCTCCTGCTGTAAGGCTCTAATCCTGTGAATTGGAAATGAGGTTGGGTATTGGAGGAGACGGGTGTGCTGCTTTCTGTCGTTTTCTGTAGTAAATGCAAACGCAACCATACCAATGCTGGACGTGGTTTGCCAGAATTCCGGGTGTAGTCGCTGCCTGCTGGCTCTGACTCGCGGTTCTGAAAGTTGTGCGTGCTTCCTACTATCTCTGCTCTGACTGACCTTGTTCAGCTGAATCCTTTGTGTTTATTGGTGCTTCCGAATCTTGTGTAACATCTGCCACCGTTGTAGAAATACATCGTGTAGATAGGCTTTTGGATGGCTATCTTGCTTCCTGCTTGGTTTTCCTCATAGAAATCTTCTTAGAACTAAGAGACTGAGAATAATCCTTTTTTTCCCCTTCTAATTCAACAGATGCAGTTTATGTTGCTTTTTAGTCGCCAGGGGAAACTGAGACTCCAGAAGTGGTATGTCCCACTATCTGACAAAGAAAAGAAGAAAATCACAAGGGAACTTGTTCAAACAGTATTAGCCCGCAAACCGAAAATGTGCAGCTTCCTGGAATGGAGAGACCTGAAGATTGTCTACAAAAGGTTGTTCTTTCTCACTAACCTCGTAATTGACATACATCAGAAACAGTGTAATAAGTAGCAAGAAAATAATGATGGTTGATTTTTTTTTTTCTTAATTTATCCTTTTTTTCTTCCCTCTACTGGCTATGGAGGAGACTGACTTCCCTTGAATCTAATTTGATAACCAAGTAGGAATCATTCATGTGTAGAAAGTCATTCATGCGTTTAGAAATGTGCTGAAGAGATGAGGTTTCCTTCTTCTTTCATGAGGAGTGGTGGTTTTCAGTTGTTTAGAAGACTGTAGTAAATAAATGCATAGAAATATAAGGCACGTAGGGTTTAATAAGTACAATAAAGAAAAACTAAATTTTATAAACATTTACCTCAGGCAGTGACTTCATAAACTTGTGAATATAACTTGCTTTTGAAGGCTGTCACAGAAATAAGAGAAACTTTTTCTTGTTTCAGAGTACATAGAATGTTATTTTGCTATGAACGCAAAAGCATTTTTCCAGCTTAAAAAAATCACAGGCAGTGTTTTTCTTTTGGTGAAAGTACAGTATGATTCTCTTTGGCAGTGTTTTCCTTTCACAGTTGTTCACTAACGTTCTAGAGTGTGTGACAAGAGTTTTCTTAGCTTTATGCTGGTGTTTAGCATGTATGACAATGAAGAGGTGTAAAAATAATTGTCCCTGCAAATAACAGTAATTCTCATTGCAGTTTGGTAGACTGCATCTCTTCCATCTAAAGGTAGAGCTACGGAACCTTGAATTAACTCCCTTCCCTAGTTATTTAGAAACTTCAATAGGTTTATACATTCTAATTTTCTTCATAGTGGTAAATAATTTCAATGCTTGACAGTATTGTTACGAGTTGTCTTTAGGAAAGGCGGAGCTGAAACAAAGCGTTTCTAACTTCTGCGATGAGCCAACTGAGTAGAATTTAAAAAAAAAAGTATTAGATGTTCTAGGTTTTGCTCTCATGTATACATCTGTGTGTGTAATATCGTACACCTGAAGACTAGCATGTATCTGATGTTACTCTGGAACACTAGGAGGAGGGAAGAGGAGGACCAATGCATAAGACTGTGCTTAAGGAAGCATACGTGTTTTCTGCCTTTTAATTTCCTCACAAAACTTCTTGCGTATACATGCAAACAAAGTTGCTGAAATGCTTTGTGCGTTCCCTCTAGCTGAAAAAGCACTTGCATGCATTATCACTTGGCTTTTAATGGACTAGATCAGAAAAACTGGGAATGCATAGGCAAGGCTGTTCCCCTTCCTGCCTAGCCTTGCACAGTGGTAGCTCTTCTGGTGGTAAGTTCACTCCACAACTGTTTTCTCTCTGTTTCTTTACTACTGTTAGCAACTACTTTGTGGGTTTTTTTTGGTTTTTTTTTTTTTTTTTCCGGCCTAGAAGGCTGATAGAAATCTGGGTATGGCTTTTTGGGTTACTGTCAGTTGTGGTGTTTGTGTATCTCGGTAATGTGCTGTGGGGTCTGTGGTCAAGGTAGCGCTTGGCTGCTGTGTATGTGTAGACTGCAGTCCATCTGCTAGACTGCTGGTGTGCACAGCTGACTGCAGTAGCAATTTTGCTGTCTGCAAACCAATCAGACAGAGTTAGCCTATGAAATTGCTTAAGATTAGCTTGTATCAAGCTAGTTAATATCTCAGTTTCTGCTCTACTTTTGCTTTATTAGCGAAGCTAAAACATCACCAGAATGACTGGATAGTGAGTTGAAAATCCTGTGCTTGGTAACAGTAACTGCTTTTGTGTCTCTGTGGAAAGACTTTTTCCAGTCATCTTACTGTAACTAAAGTTGATGAGTCCCAACTACTGTAATCTCTTTGAGAAGACAGATCTGTTAGCTCAGAAGCAGACAGTAATACTGACAGCTACAGTAGTCAAGGTCCAATACTTCCTGAACAGCAGTCAGCTAAAAGAGCAAGACGTGTAACAGAAACTTTGCATGGTTTGTAGAATTGTACAAGGTTCATACGTTTGTTTGCAGACAAAAGATTCCTGCACATCTCTCCTAAGATCTATTCTTATCTGGTTTAGTATTGGGAAATATCTGAACCTCCCAGTGCAAATGTTTTTCAGTATAAGCTGTTCATATTGCTGTTGTACATTATGTACGCATTGCTATTATGAGTCTGAAATTGCTGAAATTTGTGCTATGATTGCTTTTAGAGTGTATTAACTGTCAACTTTTCAGGTATTAGAGAGAGTTGACCTAGATATTGCAACTCAAAGAATGGTTGGCATTATTAAAAGTATACTCTAGAGTCTCATTGATGTACCTTTTTTTCAAGAGCAAAACCAGCTCAAATGCAAAATTGACAAGCTGGTAGCTTTTGCTGCTTTCTTATATTTAACATTTATCAGGAAGGCTGGACAATTTTGATTAGCCTCCTTAGCTCTGTTTTATTTCATTCTTATCATTCAAATGGAATGCTTTTTGGATGAATTTTCAAGATGATGGAACTACAAGGGTCTTTAAAATCCATGTGAATATTTTGCTTTTATTTCTTAGTTCCATGTATGTAGCATTGATACATACAAAAACTGCAAAACTAGGTCAGTCATTGTTACCTGCATTTTTTTCATTAGAGAAACAAGTTCTTTAGAGATCTGAAAATGCATGTGGAAGTGTGCCCTGTTTTTGACATAGCTTGTGAATTGGGTTGGATATGTTCTGTAGTTGGTTTGGAAGAGAGATTTTCAGGCTGGTAGGCACCAGAAGACTTAAAAAGAATCTGAACTTCTGATTTCAAGAGACAGATTTGTAGCGGCTTGGTGGATGGAAAATTGAAATATGGGAATCCATTAACAGTTGTGCTTTATGACAATAGAGAGGGAATTGGCTGCAGACAGCTGATTAGAAACTTAGCGAATACTGTTAATGTTCGCTCTTCATTTTGTCATTTTTTTTAACTAGTTGTATTGGATCATATACGATAGAAGTTCATGCAGCTTTCCCCTTTTGGCAGATAAATCAATATTAAATGTTATAATTTCTAGTATTTTAGAAAAAGGACCTTAAAATAGGATGTTTTTTTTTTCTTTAAAGATCTCAACTATTTACTGCTTTAGCTTCTGACAGTGTTATTTATTTTCATTTTTGCAGTATATTGCACTCTAGGAAAAAGCAGAATAAGTTCTTGATGTAAATTTTCCTTATTAGCATTTGGTATACTGAGATTGTAGGACTTGGTTATCATTGATAGGTAATGTGATTAAGAAATGTGACTTTTATGTGACAGTTTGGGATTGTATTTATGTTATATGGTTTTAAATTGGCACAGTCTGTACTGCCTTTAATGTGACAGTCATCTGTTACTGCAAAATAAGCTTAATCACAGGTTACTTTAAAACTTTACAGAAAAATAAATTTTGAAACTCTAATCTCCTGCTCTATAAGAAAAGGCACGTTCTGCAAGTAGTGTGCACCTCCACTCAAAGCATTCTGATCATCTCATGATGCTGTCAGGGGGTGAGGGGCACAAGCCCAGCAGCGGGACATGATCAGTATCTTTCCTTGTGTGCATCTAATTGCCAATTGAATCTGTTAAAATATAACTACAGGGTTGAGTAGGTGACTATAAAACTAAATGGTAGTAATGATAATAGTTAATTAGGTTTGGTAGTTTAACTTGATCTCTGTGCAGTATTCTCGTTCATGTGGTACTAGGAGGACCTCTGCATACATCCAAGTAGAGGCAGCATCTTTATCTTACAGAGGTTTACTAGTACCAAGTTTTTTGCACATTTCTTAAACTACTGGAGCCTGCTGAAATTGGAAACTGCAAGATAAATCTTGTGTAGCATTATGACTGTTGCTTATTTCTGTATCTTAATTAAATTGTGACTGCTCTGCCTGTTCTAGAATCTCAGAACTTCCAGTAAAAAATATGTAATTTCTTTGAAAGAGGAAAAAAATCTTTTCCCAAGGAGAATTTTAATGATTAGAACTTTCACTGGTCAACTGTGATAACCTGTCACCAAATCCAAAACTCTCAGGCTGCTTGAAGCACCTGTTTACATGTTAGAGGTGGTGTTGTGGTGTCTTTCATTTACAGAATCACAGAATTGTTTGAGTTGGAAGGGATGTTTAAAGGCCATCTAGTGCAACTCCCCTGCAGTGAACAGGGACACCTTCAGCTACATCAGGGTGCTCAGGGCTTTGTCCAGTCTGACCTTGAGTGTCTCCAGGGACAGGACTTCCAACACATGTCTTGGCAACCTGTGCCAGTGCTTCAATATCCTTATTGTAAAAAAACTTTTTTCTTCTATCCAATCCAAGTCTCCACTCTTCTAGTTTGAAACCATTTTCCCTTGTCTTATCACAACAGACCCTGCTGAGGAGTCTGTTCCCTTCCTTCTTTTTGTCCCCCCATTAGATACTGAAAGGTTGCTATCAGGTTACCTCGCAGCCTTCTGCAGGCTGCACAGTCCCAGCTCTCTCAGCCTGTCTTCACAGTGGGGAGTTCCATCCCTTGGATCATTTTTGTGGCCTTCCTCTGGATGCACTCCAACAACTCCATGTCTCTCCTGTATTGAGGACTCCACATCTGGATGCAGTACTCCAAGTGATGTCTCACCAGCACAGAGTAGAGGGGCAGGATCACCTCCCTCACCCTGCTGGCCACACTTCTTTTGATGCAGTCCAGGATACGGTTGGCTTTCTGGGCTGTGAAGGCATGTTGCTGGTACTTGTTTATCTTGCTGTCCACCAGTACTGCAGGTCCTTTTTGTCAGGGCTATGCTCCATCTTTACATCTGTACATCAGCCTGTACTGATAGTGGGAGTTGCCATGACCCTGGTGCAAGACTTTGCACTTGGCTTTGTTGAACTTTGTGAGGTTCTCCTGGGCTTAAGCTTGCCTAGGTCTCTCTGAATGGCATCCCATCCTGCAGGTGTGCCAACCTTACCACACAGCTTGGTGTGATCTGCAGACTTGCTCAGGGTGCACTTGATTCTACTGTTGATACAATTAATGAAGATATTAAACAGCACTGGTCCTATGTGCTGACCTTTGAGGGACACCACTCATCGCTATCTCCAACCGGACACTGAGCTATTAACCAGCACTCTCTGGGTATGATCTTGCAACTGATTCCTTGTCCATGGAATGGTCCATCCGTTAGTTCCATGTTCTTCCAATTGAATTCTGTTCCTTCCAAGCTCTGTAGGCCTTAAATGTCTGTAGTTAGAATTTACCTGCAAAACAACTTAGATGCTGAATGTTTTCAGCTAGCAACTTTACAAACTTTCCAGTGATGTCTTGAGTGCATGTTCTCTGATCTAATAGAACACCATTAAAATGGTAGGATTTGCAAGTTATGCTGTACCTGTAGTGACCTGATACCTCAGTAGAAATAGTGAGCATAGAGGAGCACTTGGCTGGAGGATTATCTGCCAGTTTTCAGGCTTCCCACTATTGAACTAGTGTAGCTGTTGGAGGATGTTCATGAATTTGGTTCCTTTCTCAAAAATAAACATCTATAAAAGCCACTTATATAAAAGCAGAAATTTGAGTGTTTGTATTGTTTGCAGTTCCTTTTTGCTCTTCCATTCTGTGTTATGTTCAAGTGATATTTTCAAACTGTTCTGGATCCTTCTGAATTAGTGCCCGTTTTCTGACAGGTGAAGGATGCTTATCATAAAGTATTTCCCTAAACACTTATAACCAACTTATTTTAGGACTGAGGATTCTACTGAGATGGGGAAAAAAAAACAAAAAACAGCATGAACTGCAATAGGAATGAATATGGCAGAATGTGTTTTACAGGTTGGGCCATATTTGCTCTTTATTGTGGTGTATGGCTTATGCTGTTTTCAGAATTTTCCTTTGTTGGGTGCACCTTTGAGTTTTCTGACAGACTCATTAAGAAGAAGCTGTACTTCTGTAAGGTAGTTAACGTTTTCTGCTTGCATACAGAAATTTGTTCATCTTTGTATGGTTATTCTCCATGTAAGCTTATCCATTTGGCAGAAAAGCTTGTTTATCCAATTTAATATCTGGACACCCTTTTTTTTTTTCCCTGAAGCCATGGACTACGAAGGGAAAAAATGAGAACAAACTAATACCTTTAAAAATTTGAATCTGAAGAAACTTATATTTTTGTGGTTTCAACATATTCTTAGTAGTGGTGACTGATGTGTATTATACTGGTTGCGGAGTAGGTATAGTGAATCTGCATTTGACAGTTAATACTTAAAAAAACAAACAAACAAAAAACGTCTTTGGAAAATGTTCTCTGCATATTTTGATAGATACCCAAGACTCCATTTTGTGTTACGATGAGTAGTTTTTGTTTCTTGAGATTCTTTCTCCAAAACTGCAGTTGGCAGAGCTTGAAAGTATACTCTGCTTAATAGCTGCCAAATGAAGTCTTTCAAAAGTATGTTTCATTTCCTTTTAAATGAGAACACTGAGAGCAGACAGCTTTCCTGGAAAGTGTTCTATGCAAAGTAAAGTTTTTTTTTTTCTCTCCCCTTCTTTTTTGCACTCAGATAAAATAATTCTGTGCATCAAAAGAGACTCTCAAGTAATAGAGAAACACAAGAAGTCTCCTTTGTGGAGGAATATCAGATATTTAGGTCAAATTTAATAAGATTTATCAGTATATAATTCAACTTGTTTAAGCACTGAAAGGGAATGGTTTACCCATGCTCATCTGAATATGAAGGAAGTTTTGTGTAGATGAATTTGACCTAGGTGCAGGTAGTGAGTGTAAATGTCAACGAAGCAAGCTCATAGTTTAACATGGAGCTAGACTCAAAACAAATAAATAAAAATTAAAAAAAATACTCTGGAGGCTTGAAAACTTTTTTTTTCTTTACAGCATAACTCTCCAATACTTTTCTTTTAAACAGCTTTGTCTGAAAGATGTCTTAAACAGATAACATCTTGTAAGCTACCACAATGCTGTAAATGTCCTTGAAGTATTAATGAGAAGGAACAGCATAGCAGTGTAAAATCAAAAGAACTGTTCTCAGATAGGACTTTAGATGAGCTGACTGACAAGTCACTGTGGTAGAGATATGAAAGAATGATTAGTGTGAAGTGTTTCACTGGAAGTGCCTTCACCCTCATCACCCTGAGTTAGGTTTTGTGGAATACCTTTTTTTTTTTTTAATAAGAGTTCAGAACTTTCAAATGAAAGTGTTTCTGACGAGGTGTTCATGGTGAAGTAAGCCATGGCAATCTGACTTGGCAAGAGAGAGGGATTGGGACTTGCAGCATTGTCATGGATGGTGACTTAGTGACTGTGAGACAAATTTAAATGTACTATAAAATAATTTTTATGTGAATCCTAAATGAAACCTGTGGCAGTTTCTTTTGGAACTTACGGAGTCCCAGCTGGTAAAATTTCTGTGTAGTGTTAAAAATTTGTATTGATTTCTGTGCACAGGAAAAGAATATGTATCTTAAACTTAGCATTTAAATCTTAATGATTTTTTTTAACTGGATTGGTTTCTTTATTTAATGCTGCCACTTATTCTCTCAAAACAGGCAAACCAAAGCAGCTCCTCATTCACAAAAAATATCAATTAAAACAGGTCTTACTTGAGATTTCATTTCTGCACACAAATACACATGTATTTGTGTAGCATATGGTTTTGCACTTTTCTAAAGGATGAGGAGGTTTTTCTGTTTTGGTTTTCCATCAGCTGTTTTTAAGCAGAAACTGAACAACTCTATGGTAATGCACAATAGAATGGGATGGTCTTTGTTAAAGTGGAGCTCAAGATCATATCAGAGGTAAATAATTCCTTGTATTTGAAGGTGGAAGTAAATGCTACAGTCAAGCTACAGCCTCTCCTGACACCAGAACTGTTGGTAGTAATCAAGTTGTTGACTTAACAGTGACTGGAGTATATGACCTTAATCTTAAAATTTTTTGGCATTAGTTGTATTCTCTAAAGACCAAATCCTAAATTACTAGTTCAGTTTATTTTTCCCAGGACATTTTAATTAGATGTTAATACCTACATGCTGACTTGTGTGATATAAATTAACATTTAATCTGTTGATTAGTATACCATTGCTTGGATGTTGCAAGTAGAGTAAACATCTTGCCTCAAAACTTCCAGGAGGCCAAATAATTAAATGTATTTCCTTTTCCAACCACCACTTAAGCTAACTTAATTCCATCAACTAAAGGATATTAAAGACTGAAGTCTTGCTCAACTCAGACAGATCCTTTTGTGCCCACATGCATGTCTGGTGGTCTCCAAGCTGTTCTTTGATGGAACTTGCATGGCTGTTGATATAGAGTATCAGTACTGTAAACTTGAGTTTGAAGGACTACAGAGCATTTAATACCTCTGAAATGCATTCATTTTACTCATCATTTTGCTAACACAAGGATTACTTTGTTATTACAGATATGCAAGCCTCTATTTCTGCTGTGCCATTGAAGATCAGGACAATGAACTAATAACTCTGGAAATAATTCATCGTTATGTAGAACTTCTTGACAAGTATTTTGGCAGTGTGAGTTAGTAACTTCCTTCTGGTTAATTTTTATGGATTCACTGTCTGTATTGTGTTGTTTTATTTTCACACAGCCTTTTTAAGAACACAAACTAGCTGTTAAAGAGGTGTATCATAGCAGATTCTCTGTTGCTTACCTGGCCAAACTAAACTGACAGCTGCCTATATAATGCCTACAATGTAAAACTAAACTAAGAATTTGGAGAACAGTTCTTAATCTGATGTTAATTACCTGTATTTATTTTCTTAGTGGTCTTGCTTGAGGTTAGATAAAATCTTATCCATAGCTTTTTGTCCGGGCTTCTACTTTCTCTTCTGTCTGGCAGCGCTCTTATGTATGTGCATTCTGCCCTCCCCCAGCACTTCTTAAGTC
The DNA here is from genome assembly GCF_987193195.1 of Phasianus colchicus. Lineage (NCBI taxonomy): Eukaryota > Metazoa > Chordata > Aves > Galliformes > Phasianidae > Phasianus > Phasianus colchicus. Next base: position 123,251,297 of record NC_143436.1, read on the forward strand.
TTCTTTCAAAAGAGGCAGTTGGTTGTGAACTAGCAAGAAGGGTAAGAAAAGAAGACATCTGCTTTCCCAGATAGCAAAACCAAACAAACAGAACAGAAGCATGTGCATTTGCACTTCCAGGAAAACTGCTTATTCTTTTGCTTTCCTACTCCTTTTGACTAGGATACACACAGGGTGAATAAGAAATTGATTGTTAAAAAAAATTTCTATAAAATTGCATCGTCTGCCTCTGGATGCTTCAGGGAGAAGGAGAACTGTAGCAATGTTCTATTGCTTCATGAAAAGCCGTGTCAGACTGATAGCTGTGAATTGAGCACTTTTTGTTAAACAGTGAAAAAGCTTTTAAAAGAGGCTGCTATAATAGTTTAACTTGAGCAAAAAAAAAAAATCATCTTGGCTTCAATGTTGTTGTTGTTGCCCTACTTAATGTTATAGCTTGAGGCCAGTGTCTTGATTTGGTGAAGTTTGTTGAAGCTGTAAGTTAAGTTTTCTGAGAGTATCCTCAGAGTATCCTCGCACTTTGCAGTAATACTTGATCTTTTCAGGTATGTGAACTTGATATCATCTTCAATTTTGAAAAAGCCTATTTTATTCTGGATGAGTTCCTCTTGGGAGGGGAAGTCCAGGAGACTTCCAAGAAAAATGTTCTCAAAGCCATTGAACAGGCAGATCTTCTACAGGAGGTAAGCAATTTAAACTTATCTGGACAAGGTATCAGCATGCTGGATTGTGGTTAGAAAAAGCTACCATTTCTTTGAGCTTGTGGAAGGTATTTTCTGGCATGCTTAGCATGTAGTTACTGCTTAGTTGTTCTAATTGTGCAATACTACTGCATTATCTGCTCTTTCCATCTTGTTTGGCATGAATGTATTGTAACCTGCTGTGGTTTTGTGTTCTGCTAGAAATGTAAGTGGCTGTTTGTATGTGTATGTCTAGATAATTACAGATTATGTAGCTTTAATTTAGTTTTGTTCACGTCTTTTATTTATTTTTTTGATTAATCAGCAATTAGTTTTTTTGTCATACCTGATGCATGTTCACTTCTTTACTGTTTCATTGCTGAAATCCAGAAGCTAGACTCTCTTCTTTGACACTCATTCAGGTATAGTTCTTTAGATTCTAAAGACCTTCTTTTCTGCTGTAGGTTGCTTACTGTGGCACATTTCTAACTTTAAAGTTGACAAAACAGTAATAGTATTGCTGTAGAAACACACAGAATGAAGTACAAAAACGTCTGGGTTTTCACCTTAAATGCTTTTGTCTGTTACTAACTTTGAAGAAATATAGATTGCATTTTTTTTCTTTCAAAAATATTTAATGGGGACGAGTTCAATGACACAAAACTTAATAACATATCCCTCTTGTTTCTCCATTTTGTACTTTTCTTTGTAGTTAATTGCTGTAGCTTTGAGGTCAGCATTAATGCCTAAACGTCTGAATGAAATTCATTAAATTCTAGTAGGCTGAAGAAATTATCAGTCTCTTTATATGAGAGTCAGTGAAACATGGTTTAGCAGAGATGATGAATCATATTTTAAACATACTAAGCTTCTCTTACAAGGTACCATATAAATGTTAGCTGCTTTATTATTACAGTTAATATGAACCTTCATTTGTTCACTTGCCCTGTTTATTGTTTAATTCTCTTGTGAATGTTCTGTTTTCTGCTTGTTGAATGTTGAATTATTAGACTGGGGAAACACAAAGTTTTTTATCTTGGTAGTTGTATCTGTAATCCTTTTCAGAGTACAGACAAATCCAGGACATGTTGAAGTTCTCATCTGTCAGCAGCTAGTTAGTGTTATGAATAGAGCCAGCATTACACAGATTTGTTAGCATCTTTTTCTAGGAAGGAAATACTTGCACGGACATACGGTTTGTATTCTCAAAAAGTTTCAGTCTGTCCTTTTCTAACACTTAAAAGGAATTATCTTAACAGGAAGTCTTGTTTTCAGTTTACAGGGAGGGGGGGACGGACGGACAAACTCTCAATTTTACCTTAAAATCTTTTGCTGTTCTCTGTATAACATCACATTGGAATAGGTAACTAACCTATTAGCAAATGCAGAGCAGGTAATTACGTATAAATTGAAGGTACTGCATTTTCTTAAACTTCAGAGCCCATAAAAGTATTTTCAGCGTTTTCTTAGGGCTCTTCTAAAGCAAAGACTAGGAATTAATTACTAAGCTTGAGCAATTTGCATTCTCTTTTTAGACTTACAGAATATAATTTCAAGTTAAAAATGTGCACTCAAATGGAAGTATCACTTTTTCAACTGGTGACTTTTCCCTAGCTGTGATAGCATTACCTTGATGCCCTTTACTTCTGAGACTCTTTACTCTTCCTTATCTCTTAGATTTTCTTTGTTCTATCAAGTTTTATTAACTATTTTCTGAATAAATTGGAATTCAGCAGTTGACCATGGATCCACTGTATTGCTTTGTTTGATTTTTTTGTAAGCTAATTGATTTTTTTCATTCTTAGTAGAGTTACACTGACTGTCAGTCAAGTATAAAACTACTCCTTATATATGCTTTTTAGCTTATAAGAACTGTGAAGGCCTGAGTATGTATTTAAAATGAGCTTCCAATAAGGTTAGACTTGTTTTGCGGATGACTTTTTTTTGTATTAACTGCTACTATGTGCATGCTGAGTCTAAAGAAGACGATTGTTAAAATAATAGTTTTCCACAACTGGAGACTTTTTGTATTTCTATTTAATTTTGCTTCCCAGAATACCCCAAAGCTACTGGAGTGAAATGTGTTTTGATTCAAATGCAAACCTTTTCTTGCAGGGTTATGGTGTGTTTGCTTTTGACCATCTCACATTGTAATTATGTGCAACAAAAGGACTTTTATTTGGACCTGAAAAGTCATATTGCCTAATTTAAAAATTATTGTTGAATACGCAGCGTTATTAATTAGTAATGATGCATACATTAATGTATGAAGCACCTTACACATCAAAAGCTGTACAGAATACTTACACAAAGGAAAATCATTACAAATACATTAAGTGCCTGTTTGAGTAATGTTAAAAGAAAATGCAGAGGCATAAATTGCTGAATAGTGAATCAGTTCTTAATATCTTGCCTGCTTGTATTCTTGTGGCATTTCTCCAGGGTGTGTTTCTGTTTCTGAGCACCTACTTCAGTGTACAATTAAGTTTCTTGATGCTGTGCAGTCCACTTAATGCTTGGCTTCACGTGATTGAAAAATGCTAAGTTTTTAAGCCTTTTTCCACCTTCAGTTTCTTGTTAGCTCTTAGTATTGCAATCAGTTCAGGTATTTGTTCCCTACCTCCTATTTATTAGCACCTGATATAACTTACCAATAGTCAGTCATTAATACTGACAGTGTTACCCTGTGAATGATAGTAAAAAGTATTCCAGTGCTTGTGTGCTTCATTGGAAATCTGTTGCTGGGAGTGCATCTTTTGAAAACATTGCTGTTGTGTGTCTTGTTTGATAATTGATCTTTTGATGTAGAAATTCTACATGCTTAACTGGGGATTACAGAGACAAGTGGTTCTGAAAAGGTGGTATTTCATGAAGTCAACTCATTTATGCCAGGAGAAGAATATTTGCGTGCGGGGTATAGCTGTGTGTGAGATGTGTACATGTGGTCTTTGGAAGAGCTAAAACATGCTTGATTTCATAATACTTAACATTTTTAATGCATGAAACTTGACACAGTGCTTTTACGGAAAGGATCCGTTCCTTTTCCACTTTAAAAGTTTATTTGCTGTGTTTACTTCGACCGGCAGGTAAAACTAAAATAGTGCTTAGAATTGCGCTAAAATAGTAATATTTGGTAATATTCTAATATATAAACCAGGCAATTGAACTTGCACAAAATTGCTGATCTTCGTTTGAAGTAGGTGCAAGTTCCTAAACATTAGTGAAAATTCATTTTGGTACATTTCTCATATAATTTTTGATAGAATTATTTCAGAATTTTCTTTTTCACAGTTTTTTTCTGTGTTTTCAGTAATTGATTGCAGAACACCTAAAATATTAAAAGAAAAAAAAAAAAGGTTTATTTTTGAAGATTTCAATGAAAAAGTCAGTGCATCTATTCACTTCTTCATCGCTGCTTTACTAACAGTTGAAAGTGTAGAAGCTGTGTGAACATTTTTGCTAGGCTCTTGTAGTTTGTCTTCTGACAATGTCCGCTAATCACAGAATCACAGAATGGCCAGGGTTGGAAGGGACCTCAAGGATCATGAATCTCCAACCCCACTGCCACATGCAGGGCCACCAACCTCCCCATTTAGTACTGGACCAGGCTGCCCAGGGCCCCATCCAACCTGTCCTTGGATACCTCTAAGGATGGGGCATCCACAGCCTCTCTGGGCAGCCTGTTCCAGCACCTCACCACTCTCTCTGTAAAGAATTTCCCCGACATCCAACCTAAATCTTCCCATCTTCAACTTAAAACCATTTCTCCTTGTCCTGCCAAGGGGATTCCTTCCACATGAAGAATAGTAGTTACACTATATATCAGCCTCACTTCACTGTTTTAAGCCCTTACCTCATCCTGTATACAGAATGGTGCTTAGTCTGTTAATAATGGCTGAATTGTGAAAGATGCTTAGACTTGCTATGTAGATTTAGTATTAGAATGAGCATCTTTGACATTGAAAATTTGGTCCCAAAAACGTTGTACTTGGGGATGAAATGTGCTGGTTGGAAACTGTAGGCTTGAAGGCAGTGCAAAGTGTATTAGGTTGTTCTTGGAATATGAAAAAATGTAGGAATGTTAGCATTGGCACTGACAAGCCCTCAGCGAGTTGGGAGTGCAAGGCTTTTTTAGTCTGCTTTGGGAATCAAAGTACCTGTTCCTTACGATTCTTCTGAGCATCTTACCATAATCAATGTTATTAATGTAGTCTTAATATTAGCTTTTTAATATGAACTACTGAAAGAGATTTCCTTCCTATGTTGGCAGTGATGTTTTGTGCTTTGGCCATACCTGTGTGCCTCTCAGCATGAAACAAGAGTATATAATGAAACCATTATTACAATGGAGATCTGACTGCCTTAATTGTCTCAGTTCTAAGTAACTTCTGACTCAGTTCTAAGTGGACAGCTTGGTCAGCTTAAGACTGCAGTTCTTAGAACACGTGCTTGATTTTTTATTAATAAATAATGGTCTCTAATTTTTAAAGATGTTTGTAGGGAACTGTATGGCAGGTACTGTGATTGAGAAAAGATATACTGTTAGTTGATGATATAAGGAATGGGAAGTACTCAAACTCTATGTTGAATCTCTCTCTTCTTTAGGAAGAAGTTGTGGTAGGATTCTGGTAGTTTTTCTAAAATGAAGTTGAGGTTTCAATCCCAGAAGAGTGTTTGATTTATGGCAGGGCTGAGTTAGTCATGCAGTTAGGTTGTCTGATCTTTTGACTTGCATATGAAGTGTGTGCCTTGTCTGCTTCTGTAAAAGTTCTTTACTCTTCATATATTGATCAAAAAAGAAGTGATCTTGTATGTCTGCTGATTAGAGACAGTATTTAACAACCTATAGTGAAACACTTTCTGGTTTTGTGTGATTGGTGTGAGAAATCATGTTGTTCATGAGATATGTAAAATAGGTTGACAGGTGTCTTAGAAAAGTATGTTAGAAAAGTGTTCTCATTCAGGAATTTACCACCTTCTTCAGGTACTGCATGTTTAAAATGTGCTGTTTAAAATTTAAGTGCTTGTAAAATAGTAGGTGAAAAGATGCATAAAAAGATGCATGCATGTAGAAAAAGGCTTTTTTTTTCTTTTTAGATTCTTTGGCCTTGACAGATTCTTCTTCTTTTTCTTCACAGTTTTGGAAGTAAAAAGTTTGTTTGCTTGTTGTTGAAGTCTAGCATAGCTTGCTTGTCCCTGTGCATATGATTCAAAACCATATGTAAATGGCCAATTGCTTTTTTGTGTTGAACAGATGTTTACTTCATTCAGAAAAGTAACTATTACAGAACATCACTATAGTCAAACATATATACATTATTGTACATATAATATGTTTCAAATGGGAAAAACTCATTTGTACTTTGTCTTAGGAAAACATGTTTATCAATTTGAATAATTACGAATTATTCTTACTGTCATGAAAACTAGCCTGCTTCTTAAATTCAGAGTTTGCAGGATGCAAAGCAAGAATATAATGAAATATTTTGTAACTTCAATAAGTGGAATTGTTAAAGTCTGGCATTTATGAATATCGTAGAATTGTAGAAATCATAGAATGGCCTGCGTTGAAAAGGACCACAATGATCATCTAGTTTCAACCCCCCTGCTACATGCAGGGTCGCCAACCACCAGACCAGGCTGCCCAGAGCCACATCCAGCCTGGCCTTGAATGCCTCCAGGGATGGGGCATCCACAACCTCCTTGGGCAGCCTGTTCCAGTGTGTCATCATCCTCTGTGTGAAAAACTTCCTCCTAATATCTAACCTAAATCTCCTTTCTCAGTTTAAAACCATTCCCCCTTGTCCTATCACTATCTAGCCATGAATATGAATATATCAGTTTAACTTCCAGATCTTGTTGCTTTATCATCTTTGTCTGTTTTCTGTTAACTATTTCCACTCTCTAGCATTCTATTTAAGTAAAAAGTTGCTTGTAATGGTTACAAACTGCATTACCGAATTCCTATAAAGATCTGTTTATAACTGTTTAGATTTTAAGCTGGTGACAAGCACTTATGAAAACCGCCAACTGTTTTTGAAAATGTCTTTGTAGTTTCTGATATATTTAATATAAAGTAAGCTGGACGTCAGGTGGAATGAGCTCAAAGAATATGCATAATAAATCATAGGAAACAAAATCCTAACAAGCCTCTGAGTACTCTAACTTGTTATTTTAATAGTTGCAGAAAGTCCTGTAGCCTTTGATAGCAGAGGTGCTTCCTTACATACAATACATAGTTTTCAGCTGTCCTCTTGGTGCTGTAAAATAGACTTTCCTGCAAATACTTACAAATGATAGCATTTTGTTTAAAGCATTAGGAGTTTGTCCAAAAAATGAATAGTAGAACCTGCAGCTCTGCTCCACCTCTCACTCCTATTTGGGAAAAAAGTAGCTAACCTCTTTTCTCAGTTTCAAATGTGTTCTTGAAAAAGTGGCATTGAATATCCAAGCAGTTGTCATACAAGGGCTGCTCTGAAAGTAATGCCTCCTATTTTATTATGTTGGCCCATGATGTCAGAGACAGATGGTGATATGGCAGTAGAGGTTGAACCTTCCCACTGATATTCCATTACATTTTATTGCTGTATAACAGATGGCAACAGAAGGGCAGTCTGATACAAATGGCATCTGACGTGGAAGTGCATATGAAGTAAAGATGTGAAATTAAACTCCTCTGTGTGAGGAAAAAATGGCACCCACATTTGCTGATGGTTGGTGAACACTTCTGGAGACCAGACAGTGGATGTGAGCACAGTAACAGGTAGATGGTGTGTTTCAGCAGTGGCAACAGTGGGTCACCTCTGCTGATGCAGGTTTTTCTGTATGCAGACTTTTTCTTGTTCATTGCTGGTGAAAATCCATAGTTCATGGGTAGTGACTATTGAAAGAGTGCTGAGGATATGCTTTATCACACAGTTATACTGTGCTCTGCTACAGTTTCCTTGGGAATAAAAGGGACACATTACTTTCAGAGCAACATAAGATATCATACTTCATCCCCTTACCATTCTTAGACTGCTTTTTTTTTTTCTCTGGTAACTTTAAATAACAATTTGTGTAAGAGGGTGTGTGATTTGTCTTTTTTCTTTGCCTTTTTTAATATAAATGCAGTTACATTCTTGGAAATTTCTCACTTTTTGGGATGTCAAGAAGCTTAGGGCTTCATTATCATAGGTTTGCAGGCTTTGATTTCTTAATGTTCTAGAAATCCAGTTGTCTTTCCAGAAACATGGTCAGATCATAATCTGTCCTTCACTTTGATTTGAAAATGATAGATGTCAGTCTGCACTTCCTTTTTTGTGTGGACCTTTAACATCTTATTTTAATAAATCTATCTCCATATTGCTTTTTTTTCCTTTGTTTCCTTTTTATTCTTTGGGGTGTGTGCATGTGAGATGTGAGTGATCTTTTTTTTTTTAAAAATCAGAAGTTGTTTAGAATATTGTGAGGATGGCATCTTCCATGTAAGTGTAGTGTGTGCATTCAGTTTGTTTTGCAAATTGAAATGCTATGAACAGTTATTAGTATGATGAATTATTACAAGTTGAGTTCCTGCTGTTTCTGGTAGATATTCAATATGCTCTCTGATATGAATTCCAATACTATTAAACAATATCTCCTTCACACAGCTTTCTGTGGAGTTGATTATTTGTTGATATAAGCAATTCTTATAAAACGGTTAAAGATGTATTAACAGTATGCTGAACTGATACTTAATAGTTCTATTAAGGATATGATTATTATCTCTGTGCGCTGAACTCCTGATAGATTTTTCCAGAAATAGTTTTCTATCACTTTTCTGTAGAAGCAGTGCATCATGGCGATATGAAAATTTTAGCTCTGCTGAATAAGCCATAGTTGTTTTCAGGAGCTTTGTCACGTGCATTCAGTCAATAAACAGGAAATTCAGAGAACAACTGAACAAGATTTCTTGACAGTAAGTAGTATTTTGTCTTCAGAATTCAGTGCCCCTTTTAAATGGGCACATAAACTTCCATTTTAATAGAACGTGTTTTCTAATTCTCTCAGAGTGCTGGAAAGAGCGAAGCTAAATGTATGAACCTTGTGGTAGTGAGGAAGAAATTCCATTTTACTCTGGTATGTGAGATGTGTTATGTTGCAGTACTACTGTCCTGCACTAAAACTCTCATAACCGGTGGAGATGTTTTTAGAGCTCCACAGAGTAGTAGATAAAAAAAAGTATGGATGCCCACAGGAGGGATCTCATGGAGTTCAGTTTTAAGTTCTGATTTTTGTGTGTCTGGCTGTGTGCATTTTAAATGTTAGGTGTGTTGTTGGTGTGTAGGGGAGCTCCGCTTTCTATTGCCAGTCTGAGAAGGCTAGCGGTACTGGCTATCAAGATGTGTTGGATGTGTGCATGTTGTAATCTTATACTGAAAATTTGATTTGAAATGGAGGAAAGAAGATTTCTCAAAACAAACTTGTAGACTGTAGGCCTTCTTGGACTAAGTACATTTGATTAATGTATGGATTAATGTGAAAATGTTCAAATTCTTGCACCACTCATTACCTCGTGAAAATGACAGGGTTATCACATACAACTTGGCAGGTAATGATGGCAACTGTTAGAGGAGGAAATGCCATTACATGGCTCTTGAATTAAGTTGTTTACATTAAAGTATGGTAGATAAATAGAATCTTTTATCTCCTTCTGTGGAGCATATCTTACTTGGATACCAATGCTAGTTACACTATGTGAAATGGTCACTGGATTAAATATGTGTTAATTTGATATCATCCTGTGCTATTATGTTCTCAAATCTGTTAAGGTTGCGCTAATTACCTGATTTTAAGTTCTCATCAAGCACAGGTCAACCTTCCTAAATAACTATAGAGCTTATTCTCCAAGGTATTTATATCCTTTAGCTTGTTAAGAAATGAAATATAAACTAATGCACTTTTTTAATGCATCGTCTTGGAAGCCTTGAACATATGTTCTTTATTGATGCATTTGTTTGCTTAACAGTGAACTGTTAGTAGGACCTAATAAAATTGTATTAATGAATAACTATAGCTGAAGTAAATCTAAGTTAACTAACTGAATTTATTTTTGCATATAGTGCAGAGTATTTTTCTAACTTTTATTTTAAACGGAAATAAGCTGTAAATAGTTTGTTTTTGTTTTTAAAGTAGATGGTATTACATTTTCTTGCTCGATTTTGTGTTTGTAGAGCCAGAATGAAGACTGGGGAGGTTTGTCTGAGGATATCTTATGATTAAGAGCAATCTAAGACATTAGCCCTTTTGACCCCCATCTAGACGATTGGTAACTACGAAGTTTACCATTTTGGTGGCATGGATTAAATGGGTGCTATGCAAAGACTGTTGCACGTGTAATTAAATCCTTGCAAGGATAAACAAAAATGGGTGATGGGCTTAACCTTCTGCAACACTTGCATGATGGTCTCTGAAGAGTGCTTTGAGTGTTCCCTGTTTATTTTCCTTTTTTGTACTAACTGCATCAACTCGAAGCATCTGACTTCTACTAGCTTTCTTTTGGTGTTGATAATTAATGGGATAATGCAAGTTAGTGAAATGGATACCAAAACTAATAACTAAACTGAGTTTGGCTTTATTTACTTACAATCAACCCATGCAAAAGTGTCTTTACTGGAAAATGAGCTGTTTACATCTGCTGTGCAAAGAAAGTAGGCCCTAAAAAGACTGGGTGCTGCTGCAATTGACTGTATATCAAGTGCCGGATGCTGCATGACAAAACAAAGCTTATTTGCATATATAGTGCATTGCAACATATTTTTGTCCAAAGCAAAAGTGGAATACATTGTGGCAGTCCTACTAATAAAGGTAAGATTTTATCTTAAATAAGGCAAGTTTCAAAAACATGAAAATGATTTGCTGGAGGAAAACTTAATTAGTTTGGTGCTTCTTTGATACCATGATGTACAAGTAGTTCAGTAAACAAATTGTTTTTTGTAATATGGAACTGTAGGAATAGATACAATTTCATGTGCAGCTTTATAAATACCAGAGTTTAGTTTACAGACCAGAGAAAATACTGTAATTGACTAATGTTTTGGTAACATGTTCAAAATCAAATTCACTGTTGTATGGATAGCTTTGTCATTTTAAAGTTACTTAGTATATACTGCAATTGATCAGTGTTGGGGTTTAGGGATTAACTAATATGATAGCATATTAGATCAGTAGTATTATGGCAGCCAGCAAGAGTCACTTGTTCAAAATAGAATTACTTACGTGTATCTGAACATAATCTAAAACTTTCAGAAAACCTGAATGATAAAAATTGATTTCTTCCCACATCTTTCTCTGTACAATTATTGTTTTCCCTCTCCTTCATGGTACCAAGTTTGTACGTAAGGGGTGATTTTCATAGTGAGGTTGGTATTGATTGTGCAAACGTAAAAATTTGTGACTTGGAATAGATAAGTTGGTTTAGACCTATGCTAAGCATAGAGGTTTTACTTAAAAGTGCTGATCTATTTTGTTGACTTAGACTGCCACAGAGACTAATTCTGGAACATGCAGGCTCAAGCTTATAGAATGCTGGGAGACCTGAGTTTTATCTACAGAATATGTCCTGGATGGATTCTGTGTACAGGTGTGGTTTTAGCTGTCCAGATATGTTTTGTCCCTATTGATTTAAACAGTGTTCTTAACAGTTTCTCATAGAATGCTTCTTCCTGGCCTATACTCTTTCCTGAAAGAAGCAAAGTGGTAATCACTGTGTACTGAGCATGATTTCTACCTGTAATGACTCTACAGTTGGGCAAATGGGAATGGTGTCTGCTATGGTGAATGGAGAGGTGAACAGGTAGATGAATGCATATAATGACAGGAATAGTTTGTGTGCTGGAAGTTACTGCTGCTTGTGTATTCAGTTGAGAGTGTTCAGCAGTAAAGAAAAATACCCTGAGATAAAGAAGGTAGGCTGTGGGCAAGACGAGCCTTTGATTCATAAAGCTTCTGTGCACGGATTATCCTGATACTTAACTAAGAGGTTATACAGGTTCAGTGTACTTAATCTGTATTACTCTGTCCAGCATAAACACACACTAAAAGAGTAGAACTCGGGTTTTTGAGGGTTATTTCAGAAAGATTTCCTAGGGTTTTGAATTCTGCCGCTGCTAAGTTATTGCAAGTGTTATAACACATTCAGAAATAGTCTATTCCATACAGAGTTCGGCTAGATTTTACCATTTTGTAACAATGGTCTGTGTGCCTGTGTTGTAAAAGGCCAGTGTTCCCCAGATGTTTTGTCTTGACTCCTGTCTGCTATGCACCCTGAGGTCAGTGTAGTTAAGTTCCAATTTACTTATACTGCCCTGTTATTGTCTGAAGTCACGGGAGTGCGTTAAGGAGCTTCAGCAGCAGTGGACTTGGAGTTTTCAGCAGTTCTTCCTCTTCCTATTTATTATACACCCAATAAACTATTTTCATGGCCATGCTATAACTGGATTTCAGATCAAACTGAATCTACTTAAATTGTTCGTTTATGAAAACATAGCAGCTTTTGTTTTCCTTGTTAACAAATTAGCCCTGCAAATATTTGTTTGAAGAGCCATAAGAGAGAAAAGTGCTGCAGGAACAATAAGGAGTGAAACTGCTTAAGCGGTGTTACCAGGGAATCTGAGTGATACGGGATGTGACATGTCTCTTATGAGAATGTATTCTGGTCATCCCTTCAGAAATTCAGCCCAGCAGTTTAAGAAATGCTTTCCTTAAGCATAGGGGAATAAGTAATGTAAGTCTCTAGTTGCAGTGCAGGACTGGAAGAAAATGGAAGAAAACACTAATGAATCTTAATGTGTGAAGTGTGGCAACCTGCCAAACATGCAGACACTGGTAGAGGAAAACTCAGTGACTTGTTAGAACTTTGGCTACAGTACAGATCATTCAGCAGCAGTGTTTGCTTAAAACGTCTGTGTTCCTGTGTTGGGGTAGCAGAGCCTCCAGTGGATGTTTAGAATCGTCCTTCCTTAAAGATTAAACTGTTAATTCTTTGTAGCTCACTTTGTAGCAGCCGATTGGCAGAGATAATGCACTGCCTCCCTGAGCGATTATCACCTCTGATCCAGCAGATCAGAAATAGCAAGTAAGGAGCGGGAGGCAGCCAGCCTTATCCAGTTACAGTTCATGAAGTTTCCGTGGGTATTTTTACTCCTGCTTTTGAGAGGGAGGCAGACAGGTCACTGCTGATCTGATGTTGTATCCGCTGTTGAGGTAATGCTTTGGACGCAAACAGTGTGCATATGATAGAACGTTTTCCTGAGAAAGACTTGCATGATGACAGCTGCTTCAAACAGTGTTGTAACGACTAATTTGTGTCAGTCCTGAATGTTTTTTGTTTAAATCTTCTGAGTATAGGAAATTGCAGGCAAGAATCTTGACTTGGAGTTGGCGCTGGTGTAGGATTGTACTTTGTTTTTCAGCAGTATCATAGCTGATAGTTGAACACTTGCAAGATTTCATGGGTTTTTCTAGGCGCTCTGTGGAAACGCATTACTCACAAAGGAGAGCAGACCTTTCCCAATAACTATGTAATTGCAGCTTCTGAATACTTAACTAAGCAAAGGTTGGGATACAGGTGCTCTACTATTTTGAAATCCTTGAAACTTCAAGTGAACAATAGCAATTTTCTAAAGCAGCTTCTCATTAGAAATATTTCTTAATAAAGACTCAGCAATTACTTTCACACTCTTTCTAAACAAGTGCTTGCTAGTGTTAATCTTTTTCCTACTGTAAAGTTTTGTGTTTTTAAACAGAATAATTCCCAAACTGCAGAGCATTCCATGATGCAGTTTTGTCTGTTGTTATTTTAGATGCTAGGAGGCGGAAAAACAACGAACAAAAAACAACAAATCACCAAGTCTTTATCAAAAGATAGCTGCTATATTGTTTTGCCTGTGTGTTAGCATGGCTTACCTTATTGGATGTGTGCTGGGTCTTGATTAGAAAAAGGCTGAAAGTAAAACTTATGCAAACTTTACCTGACAAAGGAAGCATGCCAAGTATGAAGTCTGTTTCACGGTGTGAAGCGTTCACACAAGAAATTGTCAGCAGTGCAAAACACTGAGCTTGAGGAAGCTTGGTTTAAGCTTAAATTGTTTTTTGTTTCTTTATTGCCTAAAGGAAAGAGTGTTTTCTTATCCACTGCAGACACAAAATAACTTGAATTGTGGCTAAAAAATAAATTCGAATAGAAATTAGAAAAAATTCAGTGATGATAATAATTGGCGTAGATTGCCTGGAGGACATTAAAGGCATTCAGCAATGGAAACTTTTTAACAGATTAAATACCTCTGCATAATGTTACAGGTATGCTGTTTGGAGGGCTGGATTAAGTGAAGTCCCTTCTAATTTTATTATGACTAATTTTTTTAATTATGTTTAGTCATGACAAAATTGGTTGAGAAAAATGTCAGTAGAATTGGGCTAGCTAGATAGATCTGTGACTCAAATACTACAATTTTTCTAATTTAAAAGTCTCTGAGAACTTGGGCTGAAAATTTCAGAGTTCTGACTAACTTTTAAAGCAGCTTGCAAATGCAGATAACCTTTTTGAAAAGGATAGTAATTAGAATCTCAAAACTGCGTTTAAGTCAAATAAGCAGTGTACATTCAGATTTTTAAAACAAGTGATGAATGTTTTAGAGGTAGTATTTTGTTGGTAGTTTGTGTTGTAAGACCCTCTTCTGCAGCTGCTAGATAGACTTAGAAAGTCATTAGAACAGATTGCTGCCTGGGTCTGAGGACATTCTTCAGAGGTTCAGGTGTAGCCTGAGGTCTGTGCAGTCCCATACGAGGAAGGCAATGTAATCTAGATGCTGGTTGCAGAAGTTGACATCTGTTCTTTCCTCCCCACAAGTGGGTTTTCTGGTATTCAGACCTTCACTTCTCTAGAGACTGTATGGAAGGAAATGCTGTAATAAATTTAACAGATCATAGCTGTGAAGCATGTGGGAATTTCCTCCTAGTATCTAATCTTAATCTCCCATCTTTTAGTTTAAAGCCATCACCTTTTGTCTTATTACTACATTCCCTGATGGAGTTCCTCTTCAGCTTTCCTGTATGTCCCCTGCAGGTACTGGAAGGACACAGTGAGGTCTCCCCAGAGCCTTCTTTTCTCCAGGCTGAGCAACCCCAGCTTCCATAGTCTTTCTTACTCCAGCCCTCTGTCTTTTTGGCCTCCTCTGGACCTGCTCCAACAGCACCACATCCTTCCTGTGCTGGGGAGCCCTGATACTGGATGCAGTTCTCATGACAGGTCCTCATGAGGGCAGAGTAGACAGTAACAATCCCCTGTCTTCTGATGCAGCCTAGGATGCACTTGGCCTTCTGGGCTGCAAATGCACAGTGCTGGCTGTGTCAAGCTTCTCTCTGACTAGAAATAGTTGGTCAATTTTATTTTTCCTTTGTGTTGTTTATCAGGCTGCCACAGCACCATTCTGCCTCTGTAGTAATGTTCTAGGATGTCCTCAGTGGGATACAAAGATCTCACTAAAACTGCGGTGTTTTCTATTTCACAGTTTTGCTGATATCATTTTGTTTCTCAGTTACTGTTGTCTTCCATTTCATCTCTCAGGTTCACCTCTACAATGTCAGTTTATTGCTAGACTAGTTGCAGGTGGTGTTCATATGTTCCATAGGCTAAAAAGCTGGCAGGAGTGAAATGACCATTTTCTTCCTGTTGTTATCTAACAACCTGTCTTGCCTTATCAGTAGACAATAAATTTCTGTCAGGATGAGGCACTAATCCTCCAAGAGTAATTTGAGTCAGTCATCTAATTTTGTGTACTGGGGATTTCACATCAAAGAGATTTCATTCTTTGAGCTATAAACAATTGAAAATAGGAATTGGGTGGAGAACACCTGGGGGGTGCGCGAAGGGGGTTGGAATAGTCAAGATAAACTTGTGCAGTAGTTTGAAAAGTGCTGAAACTGAGAAGTAACCAAGTGAATAAACAAAAAGGAAAGGAACACTTCCGTGTCTTTGTCAGTGTAGAACTGATAGGTAAAATCTGAAAATACAAACTTGTAACAATTTGGCATTTTAGATTGCTACAGCATGCCTGGATTTCAGTTGTCTTCATGAAGCCATGTCATGCTAACAGTGTGAGGAAAGCAGAAGTTCTCCAAAATAATCTTTAGGAATGTTTTATCTCTGGAGACTTCATCAGTTCTGATGTTACTCTGGTGGCTCAGAGCTCCTACACATTGGGATTAGTGCTGTATACTGTCAGTTTGAAGTTTTCTTTTTCAGTTAAAAATATGCCTAAATTCTCCTGCATTTTGATTTTTACTGTAATCTGTCTCTTCTCTTTAGTAAGAGGTTTTGAGAGTTGGAATTCCATTTGTAATTCACTGCTGTACACAGAGTTCTACCCCAAATCACAGGAGGCCTCATATAATTTGTTTGCAGCTGTCATTTGAGAACTGCTGGATTTGTATTTGGCTTGTTTATAATGATTTTAAATACCTAGTATGAAATAATGTTCATATTACTGATACTGAAAAAGCAGTATAAATCCTGTGAACCTTCTAGTATATATATTTTTTTTTGGGGGGGGGGGGGGGGTCAAATTGGAGATAACTTCATGACATTTGAGCTCGTATGTTTTGTGGATCAACTGAGATGACAATACTGCTTTGAAATATATGAGACAGAAGAAATAGGTTGAGAAGTAATGGGAACTTTTTTTTCCTGAGGTTCCTTTTATTTTCAGGGTGTGGTGCTAAATTAGTTTGAAGCTTTTAATTGATACAGAATGAAAGATGGTAGCTAATACCAGAGTGGTTTTTGCTCCCGGAAGATGCTTAATTGGCATACCCAGAATATATACTTCTGAATAGCATAAAAGTGATTGCATAAAATCTATCTTCAGAGCACTGGTTTATGTATGAAAAATGTTGAGTATTGTGTGATTTGTAACTCATCTTTCAACAAATTGTGTACTAACTTTCATGCAGATAAAATGAGAGTTGGGGTATTAAGTTCAGTGGCATAATTAAAAAGCAGAGAACTTTGCCTGTTGTGATAGGTGTCTCAGATTCCTCCCATTTTTTAAACAGGCAATCTTGAAAAGAACAGTAGTTTTTATATCGAGTAGTCCCCCCTGCTGCTTTGCATGGTGCTCCTCACGGTTGCATTCTGGAGGCCTGTTAGTAGTTGTGTGTCTGTGAGAGGGAATATGGTAGGTGATGTCAAGAGCTCCTGCAGTATGCTGCCCTGCCTCTGATAGCAGCCAGCAGTTGGTATCTGCCAAAGGGGCTAGAATGTAGCAGTAGGGTAAGCCATCTCTGGAACTCAGCTTTAAACAATTTTTGGTTGAGAAGAATCATTGGACTTTTGTAATACAGTAATTACAATGTGAAGTTCTGTATGTTGGTGCTGCCATCATACAATTATGGGGGAGGGGGGATAAAACCATTATTTTCCCCCCTTAGGCTTGTCAAAAATACAGTATTTTATTTTTGTATAAAATGTCCTTTCATGTCAGGAATACAGGAGAGAATCTTTTTTTTCCTTGCATATTTGTCTACCTTTCTGTTATGTGTAAGAATATGTACATTTCTTTTGTAGCCACGTCATGAATACTTTAATGTCCCAGTGTACTAAATGGCTTCATTCATCATGCATGCAGAATTTCAGAGGAGATAGACCTGTGCCTTACTCATGACAGAACATTATCATCAGCTTGGTGAATCCAGTCATCTTACATCTAATAGAATACCACAACCATTCTCTGCTGTTGTACTTTCCTCCTCCCCTTCTGTTTTACAGTGTTGTCTCTTCACGTGTCTCATTTCAACAAAACTTGTGCTTGTCAGCATATGGTTTAACTTTTTTTATTGTGTTTGTAAGCTTGAATTCTTATGCTTAAAAGTTCTGTAGTATTGTATGAACTAAACATCTATATACTGCAACACCTGTACTGTAACACTACTTGACCTGTGTTCATAGAATCATGTAATATCCTTTTAAGTGAGTTTTGGTGGTATTTAAATATACCATTAAAATTGGAAGATATTTACAGAAAAATTAGTGAAGGAGTAGTGGTATGTGGAACTGATACTTATGTATACACAAGTATTAAACATTGTACATAATTCTACATAGTCCTTGCATCTTGAGTAAGATGCTCATAGCAGTATCCTTTTCTGAAGCTGGTACAATAGCGTGCCTTAGCCTCCAGGAGAGGGAAGATGAAATTGTTAGGGCAATAAAAGTGACTTGTGGAAATTACATTTGTATTTCAGTGTTCAAAACAATGGTGTCAGTACACAGTTCCTGTTACTGAGGGAGACCTTACAGGTGGTTAGGATGGGAAGGATTTTTAATACTTGAAATATGTCTCCTTCAGTTGATGCTTGCAGTTTTAAATGCAAGTACAGTATGTGTTAGCAAACTGCCACATGCGTAAATATGATGAACTTCCAGTTAAAAAGAGTGATCAGAATGGGGAGAGCATATATTGCACCCTCTGTTTGGCTAGTAGAAGAGAATATTTTGTGACCCAAAACTAGTACTATTTTTGAAAATTCCTGAAAGGTAATGAGCAAAGAGGTGGCTACTGAAGTTGACTGTAAGTAGCTAGCTCTGCATCCTGTATGTGGTAATGCACTACATTTCAAATATTAAACTGACATAAAGATGGGTTATTTAGGGGATGGGACAAAAGCTTGGGTTAGACATGCAGCATTCTGAAGTTGTAGAAGACAAGATCATAGGAGTGGTTTTCCATTTCCAAGTTTGCCTTTTTTTTTTTTCCTAAGACATTAACAGTGTGTCTAAATGTCTGGTTAATGCTGCTTTAGCCTGCATTATTTCATGCCTGTTGGCTTAAAATGCTGTGCATTGAGCTGTAATGAGATGCTGTTTTTCTTGTTACCTGTATACAGCTGCTTGCTTCTAAATGACTAGGTAATGAATTAGCTTTCCTGGCATGTTTGAAATAAAAATATTGCATGCACTTTTGTCTCACGTGAATGGCTTTTTTCCTCATCTGTGTTGTGATATATTTCATATTTGCATCGTTTGCCTTGGGTGGTTCTGAGCTGCAGGTAGGGTATAATACTGCAGAATGTATTCCACAACAATTGCATAAAATGTTTGACACTTCTAAGTAACACAGACAAAATATAATCCATTTCATTTGTTTCTTAAAAGTCATAATTAATGAAATTATTCTAGCCAAACACACTAGCTTTTAGATGTTACCATTGAAATAATATTGTCAGTGTGCACATAAGAGGACATGTCTGCCTCAATGCTAAGGCTGTAGTACTAAACCAGTAACATCTTACTGAGTTTTGCCAGTGAGGAATACCTGTGGGCAAGTAGCCAATGTCCTTGAAATATGTTGCTTTACATTCACTGTCAGCTGAGGACCTTGATTTATTTGAAGAAACTTAATCTTGATTTAAGTATATGCCTGGTGAAAATTACTGCAACTTCCACCGGGCAGCAGGGATGATAATGCTGAACTGTTTTAAAGACTGTAGCAGTGGTGTACAGTATTTCTTCAGAGTGATTGGGCGGCTTTTTTTGGTGTAATTTCATAAATACACTGCATCACCACTGGCTAATGGTCAACTTTCACTCTTGTTTTATCAGTTTAAAACTTGGAAATAATGTTTTATTACAAATACTTTCAAGACCTGAAATCCTTGAAGTTAAATCTTGGGTTTTTTTTTTTCCTTTTGTATTCTGTTGCTGTAATTGGTTAAAAATCTAGAGGTTTTTCTGGAGCAAAATTCTTGAAATTATTGGAAAGGGGAGAGGCATATCCTTTAAAATGAACAGAAAAAAAGTAAGAGAGCCTTTCCTTCAAGCAGTGTCTCCTTCAGGGAGATTTCTTTTAAAATGCACAAGTAAATCTTTAAGCCTGCCATACTGTCTGTCTTCATCAAGGTCACTGTGTTCTAAGCATATTTAAATATTGCATCAGTGAGAAAACTCTACATCCTTAATACTGAGTACTTTGTGACCAGATTTAAATTACTTTTTTTTTTTCTTGGAGTTTATTTGGAAGCCACCTCCAAGTGCTCAGCAGCAGCAGCCTTTTCCAAGCACTGACTTATTTACAAGTGAATTTGCTTTAACGTAGTATCATTTTTCCTTCAATGTTAAGTAGTCTTACATATTAATTGAATGTAATGAGAATTATGTGTGTGATCATATTGTGCTACGTAGTCAAAATTGGTAGAGACTAAGTTCTGGTGTTTACAAGATTTAAGGCTTTTAATTATGTATTTTACTGACAAATTATTGTTAAAAATATTTAGGAAAGAATTGAAATATAATTTGTTTGCTGCTTTAACTGCTATCTGCCTTCTTCCTGCTTCATGACATGTCTTGTTTTAGGATGCTAAAGTAAGTTTATTCATACTTTGGATATTAAAACTACTTACATTTCCATAAAGACACAGTATCCCTTTTTTATATACTATCATACTGTTAATAATTATTGAAATGTGCCATCTAAGATACCAAAGTACTTTTTTTTCCAAGATGCTGTAGGTTTAATGAATACAAAACCAATGATAACTCTTTGGAATTGTGTATGAAACTTGCTCTGACTATAAACAAAACTTTCTAAGACTAGAATTAACCTAAAATTTTGTATTCTACCTGCTGTAGAAGAATTCAATTTCAATCCTGCCAATTCCTCCACTCTGGTCAGTTTATTGGCACCAGCTGTACCACGGTACCTTGACTTGGTTTTATATAAATGAAGCATGGGGCCAGCGTAAAAAGTCTTTGCTATTCATAAAGATCTTGAGGGATACTGTATCTAAGTAGCATCAGTCATTTCATTTGTCTGTTTATTCATTCTTCCCTACCAGAGACCCATGAAACAATTTACCATAAACTGACAAACTCCATTGCAAGATGCTTCCCCATCCTTCCCCCAGTTCATATCTCTATTACTGGGTTGTGATTTGATCCCTGCTGGTGCATCTGAATTGCTTCTTTTTATTATGCTTCAGGGCAATAAAATCTGCCAGCTATTCCTGTGAACCATGACAATCTAATTAGCAGCACTTTGAAAAGTGCAGCTAATGCCATGTTTGCAAACCACAGTGCTTTTATACTTCCATGTCTTTCAACTTCTCTTTTTTAATTAAGCATCTTTCATACTAACTGTCATGTATGGTACCGTTCAGTAGATGTGCAGGATCCATTCACCACTGTCTCAAATTTTCCCTCCATAGGAAGCAGAGACCCCACGTAGTGTACTTGAAGAAATTGGATTGACATAAGTCTTCACTTCAGCTGATGACATCTCAGTGTTTCATACTGTAAATGTTCACTGCCTTCATTGTAATGTTTAGCTAATGGTGTAAGATGCTGTTTGTCAGTATTACTGTTTTGCTAAGCTGCTTCATTCAGGCCTATAAGGGAAATACTCCTTTGAAAAGGGAACAAGAAATTAAAGGCCAAAAGTCATAAATGAAAGGGAATTTGATTTAAATTGACTCAGTGTCTCTTCTCACTGCATTTATAGAAAAAAAATTGCATTTAATTTCAATAAGTGTACTGTTTTTATAAGCAAATGACTTCAGGAAATAAATGTATCATTGACATATCTAAATGAAAAGAATACATGGACACCTTCAAGTATGAAATGTTGTAGAAATTGTGTTTATGCAACCAAAGACTTTTTGTTCATCTGCATTTTTAGTCAATAGTTGCCGTAATTCTGCTTTTGTTCAGTTAACGCGTTACAATTGGAAATAACTGTTTACTTCTGAATTTGCCATTATACCAAAGAATCCTGGTAGGATCTGCATATCCAACTGGTTAAAACTGTTAAGGTGGCATTGCTTTTTGCAAGACAACTGCAAACTGATCATTTACTAGCAGTGAAAGTGTATTTACATGTAATTATCTTGATGAAAACTGTGCAAGTTACTATGTTAAAAAGGGAATGCATGTAGTTTAAAAAAAAAGACAGAAAAAAATATCAAAATGGGGAAACTATTTTTAAACCAGTACTGGCTTGCTCTGAACATAGACACAAAAAAAGGAGGTAGCCTTTTTGACTGTATAGAGAGGTACGTAATGAAAATAGGATACTTTTGAACATGGGAGCTTTACAAAAGGGAGTTTTTATGATTTTCTTTTGAACTCTAGAAATTAATTTGTATTTATTCGTGTTTTGTAGTTACGCTTTAATGGGTGTATGAGCACCTTTAAGAAAAAGCATCAGCTTAATTTTGACTACTTTTCTTGACTTACTGCTTTCACATGTGGCACATCCCATAAATACTGTGCAGTAGAACCAACTAATTTGCAGTGAGAATTTTGTACACTACATTCACTGCAAATTGGGTAAAGTGAAATGAAGTAATAGTTCAACATTTTTTGCAGACTCTCAGAAGTTGTACACTAGAACTGTTTCACTTGAAGAAATTTGTTTGATGTATGCTTTTGAGTTCTGGGAAGGTAGTAGCACACTTTGGAGTAGCAGTGCTACTGTGCGCGTGCGTGGTCCCTGAGAATGTTCAGCTTTCTTTCTCCTCCCATCCCAGGAACTTCACTGTAGAATTCAAGTAAGTAGTGCCATGTATGTTTTCACAAAACTTAGTTTTGACATTGTTGCTGGAAGCAGTCGTGTGGTGCTAGCACAAGCAGTTACACAGCCAGCTGTGGCTCAATCTGATCTAGATTAAATGTAACCCACCAGCAAAAGGCTGGCACTGACTCATTCCCTGATCCAGATCCCAGTAGTGGTGTGGTGGCAGCAAAGGGACTGACCAGGGCAGAGGTAGGCTGGGTCTTGGGGCTGCAGCTTCAGTGGCTGTGCCACAGTGGAGCCTAAGAATCTGCAGTGTGCAAATTTGTCCAGTTAAGCCATTTCTGGGATTTAAATATACCAGATTACTCATGTTTAATGGAAGGCACACAAAAGCAGTCGTTAGTATTTTCCCGGTGCACAAGAGCAGGGATAGATGAGGTTCAAGTGGTGTTAGAATGACCCTTGGTGTGAGACTGAAGTTGTGAAATTACCTTAAGTCAAACCTGAAGCGATTTCCTATGTATTAAACATTTTTGAAGTTTACACTGTCACTTGTATGTGCTTGGCTGGGTTAAGCTTTGTTGTGATTGTGACAAATAAACTGTTTGACCTTTGTCGTACTGTCCCATTGGTTTAGTTGTAATAAATGTCCATTTTTACACCGTTGCTTTGTGCTTATATGTAATTAGTTCTGATCTTCTGCAGAGGGGGAAAAAAAAGGCTACTCATTGCTAGTTTAAAAAAAGGGGAATTTTATTACAGTGCTTAACTTGCTCTTGAGCACTTTATTAAAAAATGTGCGAGAATACTGTGTCCAAGATTAGTTATTTACATCCATTTAAATTCTACAGAAAGCAATAAATTAGCAAGTTCTTTGGAAGGCTTATCACATTAAACATGGAATTTATTAGAAAGGATGGTAAAGTGATGCGGTAGTCCCATTTCATTTGAAACTGAACCACGTACAGATTGAGAGGGGGTTCTAGATGATGATGATACAGTCTCGCTAGTCAGCTCCTCCAATGGAATTATGAGCATGGCCGTGCAGCATTACAATCTTACAATCCTCATTTCAGCCCCAAATTTCTCTTGGCTAATCTGTAATCTGCTTTCCAGCTTTCTAGAAAAACTGAACTCCTTGATGTAACCAGCAAAAGCATGGGAAAGTTTAGTACCTTAGGGCATTCCATCAGTCAAATGTGAAAGTAAAATTTTGTTTCTTGAATTTCCTGCCTTACCAGGAGTCAAACAAAAAAAAAAGAAGCGAAAAGCATCTGTTAGAATTTCTGGATTGTTTAGGTAAAGGATTGTTGGCTTGAGTGTCTTCAGTGCAATCATGGAATCTTTGTTGAAGAGGCCTTCCTAACTGTCTCCTGTTCCCTTTGAGTCAACATGGAAATGATGGTCATGCTGTGGCTGCCTTTGTCAATTTAGTGTGTTCATGGGCTGTGCCTGTACAACTTGCCTTCCAATCAGTCTCATAGTTTTCTGAACTGTAATTTGTCAGTTACCTTTTATTTATTTATCAGTGACAGATGCTGCACTCAGCTGATGCATCAGAGCTGAATAAAAGGATGGATGGAATAATAGGGAGTTATTTTAATTACAGCAAGCTTACAGTGAAAGCAAAATCAGTGGCACTCTTTATAAGCGCAATTTACTTTCCTATATCATTTAATTTTTTGACTAGCATAGAGTTGCACATTTTGTAAGTGGTGCTGATTCAGGGAGGAAGTAAGAGCATCTCTGAGCAGGCTCTTGCATTTCTTCTGAAAGCCATTACTTTAAGTATCCCAAGGATGCTGCTACTGGTACAGGTATATAAATACACTGAATGTGGTAATGTGCAGCTGAATCTGAGAAAGACATCCTGCTGAAGGATGTAATGCTGAAGAAGTTACTTAGAATACATTTCAGACTGTCTGTTTCCATCAGCAAGGGAAAGACCTTCATCTGTGCTTGTTGCCTCTTCATGAAAGTGGATGCCTTGCATCTAGCATACGAGTGTGGGCACATCCTCCTGACACCCATGTGACAATGGCTACTCAGCAAGCAACTATGCTGGAAAGGGAAAAGACTTCAAAACAGTCACCAGCACAAACCTGAAGGCATGCTGCCTTCCCAGGTGCCTATGTACCATTAAGTATTCATACTGCTGGTGCTTAAGGTAGCTCCTGCCCCCTCTGCTGCTGCAGGACACCTGCTGCCTTACTGTCTCGAAACATTTTGGGTAAGCACCTGGAGTTGGACAATTTCTATGAAGTAGCTGGACTTCAGCATTCAAGTTCCTGCTCAGATAACTTACTCCTCTCCACAGGAGAATGGTCAGAGCAGCACCTGTTACCAATCCTGACCTCCACAGCTGGCTGGACCTTCCAGGAGGGCCCAGCTGCTGCTCTAACCCCCTTCATGCAGCTCTTGTATAAATAATGCTTTCATAATCAATCCAAAGCACTTCAGTGATATTTACAAACTTCATAATAAAGTTTGAAAGCAGCTGCTTTAAGCAGTCATTCAAAAAATAAAAGCATACATAAAGCTGGACCACTGTTAATTCACTTTTTGTGGTCCTTCTATGTGGATTAGACAGAATAGCACAAAGTGAGAACAAGCTATTCCTTGCAAAACTATATCCATCCTAAGTTGTTCTGGGCTTTTCCCTTTTAGAGAAGGAAGCTTAATGTTTAGGAATTTCAGTTGCCTTGTCACTTCAGAGTAAATAGCTCACTTAGCTAATAAGGAAACAAAACCATGCATACGATACTACTTAAGATTATGAAGTAGGGAAACAACACTGAAATATATGAACTTTTGAAAACTGGTTGAATTCCAGGTTTCATGCTAACAAAAGCAAACAAAACGTCAGATCTACGTCATTTGTTTTGGTGCAATAAGCAGACAAGATGTGAAACTGAATAGTTACAGCTACCAGTCCTACAGCACACAGGTACAGCCAGGGTGTTTGGATCCAGATCTCAAGAAAAGCAGCTGAAGGTTTGGCTATTAGAGTAGCAGAAATAAAGTACATTTAAATTTTACATGCATCTCTGAGCAAGTTTTTTTTTATTATTATTATTATCATAAGAACTTTTTTTAAAAAAATACAGCTGCTCAGCTTCCCAGATCCCATTACAAAAGTGTGGGGACAGCGAGCCTTATTACCTGTGGAATTCTCACGTGGGTCTTAGTTGGTGCATGGTTTCTAATCCTACAGAGGTCCACTTCACTTATTTCACCTGGCTTGTCACAGATTTCACAAAATCAGCATCCCACCACACCTGCCTCACTTCTGGTTGAGCTTGGTAATTTATTTCCCTCAGATAACCCTCAGCAACAGCCTGCCGCATGGCACAGGCTATACAACACACTACAGATAAGAGTAAATCTTTTCTATTCAAGAGCCTCAACCAGCAGGCTGGTTCAGCAGAATTCCAGTTGTGGGAAGCAAGGCAGCACCAGTGATGTGAGGATCATACTGGCCTGCTAGTGATGAGTCTCAGCAAGCAGGAAATGCCACTCAGCTGTGTGAGTTTGCCACTTTCTGCATACATACCCCAACTAGACAAGTGAGCATCCATGAAAAAATAGAAACCCTGGGGAAAATGTACAGTGTAGTCAGAAAAAATACATTGTGAGAAACCTGTTGTCTCAAATTTCCCCAATATAATCTAAAACTTAGTGTTATCCACTGAAATATGCCTTTCAGGTGAAGTTATCATTACTTCAAAAGTTATGCCATTAAATTACAATTCCTACATCTGTTAACAACTAAAACATCTAATCAAATTAACTAAGCTACCGTTCTGTCTACAGTTATGACAACATATAGTGAAAAAGTTGGATTTGAACTGAACAACAATATATAGCACTTCTGTTGAATTACTCCATAGTGGACAAGAGTTATACATGAAAGAAGAAAAAAGGATCATCAGCATGCTAGGTGCAATATGCGTTCAGAAAAGAAAAAAAATAATAATTTTTAACATATATATATATATATAATAACCAGAAGAAATGTTCATCCACTCTTAACTATCCTGGGGAAAAAAAAAAAATGCTGTGAGGAATGCTATAGTGAGTTTGGATGTCCAGATTTTTGATGGGACTCTACACTGTATTGTTGAATGATAACAAATATCTATCTGGGAGCATTTCATGTCTGCTTTAGGCTTCTATCAATTTAGAGCTGCCCCCTGAAGGCAGGAGTCCCAAACTCTCTGGAGAGGCTGAAGAGAGAGAAATATCTCTGCACACAGATCAGGGCACCTGCATCTTATGTACCATGAGCTGCTCTCTCCGTGTACACACAATGCCATAAGAGCCTAAGCTAAATACCTAAAGTTAAGCTGGGTGTCCATTTAACAGCACAAATCTTTCATTTAAAAGAGAAGTATTTAGAAGGACTTTGCTAATTGCAAGTACTTTGCTAACACGGCTGTCATTTCAAGAAAGCTTTATCCTGGTAACTTCATTTTTATGTACCCTACTCTCTGCCATGGCTGTAGGGGAGCTAGGCAGTAGGGTGCCTTAAACTGCTTGTAATACAAGCCTAAAAAGGGCTTCAAATCAAGTCCTCATCTCAGGAAAAAAAAAAACACAAAAAAAAACCCAACAAACCCTGAAGTATTATTTCAGGTATAAACCTTCTCAGTTTCTTTAGCCACTCTGCAACATCTCTGCAGTCATCTCGAGCCTTTACAACTACATCTGCATGTTTGGTGACCAGATTTACACCTTTCCTACCACTCCACCATAGGTTAGGCAGGAGGTTTTCAACTACAAATGGCATGCAACTAAGAGGTATGCAAACTATTTTCTGTCTTTGCTCCAGAATTACAAGTGCACGGTCTCCCCTCTTACTTGGAGATTAGGGTACTGAATAAGTTGATTGTTTTTTTTTTTGGTGTAATTCCTACTTGGTTTTAGTCTACTGCAATCCTTACAGGCAATTAGCTCAGCAGCTCAGTCACAGGAGAGAAAAATCCAACACTTACGACCACAAAGCTCCTACTGGGCAACTATTGTACAATCAAACTGTGAAGTCTTTTTAGATCCCTTTTCTCCAAGCATAAGCTGATTATATTACTTTGTCTAGAAAGGAAATTCCGATAAACATTCAGTAAACATAAATGGCTCTCTTTTACACAGACTTCAATTTGCAGTATGCTGTTGTGCGAATTTACAGCACACTAGCTGTTCTGTACTAACTCCTTACAGGGACAGTAAACACTTAACACACACATAACACAGGCATAAGCATATACCAAAAAAGCTTTACTTCTTTCTATTTTGTACTCAGTATGCATCCAAATGTTGCAGTAGTTCAGAGGGACAGAGTAGCTAGAGTACTTGACATTTACACCTTATATAGGACTTTTAATTTTCTGAAGCTTAGCACACAGTAAACTAGGGTCCTTTATTAGGAAGAAACATTTTAATGTGCAAGAACACTTTATTTGTGACTCAAATGTATCTGCTGCCCTATTGGAAAGGTTTCTTTGTCAGCTCTACATTTGATCAATTAGCAATTTCTGAAATTATTTCTCACTTCGTTTTGGGAGTTTCACTGTTTCTTCCTCTGCTGCTTGACCTCTTTTTGCCCCTACTCCTGGATCGAGAGGAACTCCGACTTCTGCTCCGACTACGTGTTCGACTGTAACTTCTGCTGCGACTGCGTCCCCTCCTCTTTCTCCCTCTGCTGCGCGACCTCCTCCTTTCTCGACTTCTCGACCTGCCAGATCGGCGCCTTCTCTTGTTTTTGCGGCGATTCTTTTTTCTTTCAGATTCCCCATTTCTCCTGTAAGAATGATCTGGGCTTGGGCTGCCCCTTCTCCTTGACCGGCTGTAATAGTCATCACGATGGCTCGATCTGTTTCTCCTTTCAGAGTTTTTAGACAACTGATTAGTCCGTTCTGGAGAAACGCGTATGTCTCTATTGGCCTCCCAGAACTCATTGTTTGGATTTTTGAACACATGAAGAAAGTTGCAGTGTTTCCCTCTTGGACACTTCTGCCTTTCAAATAAGCCTGCAACAGATTAGGGTTGCTTTTTATGAACCAGACCTGTTAAAACTGCATTATTCAGTTACTGGAAAGAAAGTTACTGAACTGAATTCTGCTTCTTTGAACAGAAAAACATGTACATGAACACCTATTTTACCCAAGATTACTTTTATATGTACTTTTCTTGGAATTAACTTTTTAACATATGTTTAAGATGGCTATTCTTTAGCATAGAACAATTTTATAAATACTTTTATTAGCCTAAACTTTCAAAGAACGTATGTGTAGAGAAGTCAAGTGAAATAATAACTGCTAAGAACTGTTGATGGTTGAGACACTATTGTTGTTTTTGAAAGAGATAAATTGCTATTTTCTGCACTTCCACCTTATAATCATCGTTATTTTGAAAGCTGGGATCCAAATTTTCCAGTCCATGGCAGAGCTACTAGGATGATATGAATGCATATATCATATGGCAGAGATATTCCCTTTCCTTCCTAAATCTACAGAAGCAAATAGGCACATTTGTCTTTGAAATAGAAATGAATGTGAATTGGAGCACTGAGAGAAAGCAATCACTTAACTTCCTCTTTTTCACTTCTAAACAAACTCTTTGAGTAACACACATTCTATTTCCTGAGTGTTTATGCAACTCACCACAAATAGCAGTCTTCCATCTTGTCACAGGACAAAATTCACAATGAAGCTGCCGGCCTGCGTACCATCGGCCACTGAACAGAGCAAGAGCTGCCTGACAGTCCTTTTCCCTGTAAAAAGGAAAAAAAATACCCAACATAGCCAAACATGCAGTATTGTCGTTGTACGATCGTTTCGGATGTTATTTCCCAGTTTTAGGATGTCATTACAGTATGAGAACAAATCATTTGGATTACACCATTTTCATTACTGGATTTTGCAGTTCTGCAGCTTGGTAAGACTGAATACTCACGTCTGATACTGGACGTACACGTTCCCTCGTAGGTGAGGCTCATAGTTGCAGCTGACCTAAAGAGATTGAAACATTACATTAGGGCAGTGGAAGCCTCATGCTATACAGCAACTCACACATGTTGAATTGGCAGCCATTCTGATTTATGACAGCACATCAGTGTAAACTTGCACATTATTT
Source organism: Phasianus colchicus (assembly GCF_987193195.1). NCBI lineage: Eukaryota > Metazoa > Chordata > Aves > Galliformes > Phasianidae > Phasianus > Phasianus colchicus. The sequence continues at coordinate 123,280,635 of NC_143436.1, forward strand.
TCTTCTGAACACAGTTTTAGTCAAATACAAGGTTTAGAAAACAAAAAGGTCTTCTGCTTTATTTTTGCATGTTTCCAGCATTTTGCTCTGATTGACACTGTGACCTCTGTTCCAGTCTACAAGACAGCTTGTACTCAGTTGTCTTGCACTGAAGTCTGGGTCAGTGCTACTCCGCAACAGCCAAATACTGCTCTGAAAATAACCAGTAGTACCTCTGTAAGGAAATGTGGGGTAAAAGAATCTTTAGATCAGTCTACCTTCACAACCTCTCTGAGAGTGAGATGAGTTATAAAAGTTGAAATCACTCACTTTCACATTTCAGAAACACAATTTTTCATGATAATTTAGCATTCAAAAATATGCAATTTGACCTCCCCAAAGCCTGTTACTGGTCTCTCAGGATTCTGGGACAAGTGGCCCCAATCAGGCAAGAATCCAGTTTGCCAGGCCTCAAGGACCAGCCTCTTTTGCCTCCAGGCCTCTTCTAGTATCTGCTCCAAGTGAGACAAGCAGCTTCTTCCATCACTGTGCCTGACTGACCCTGAAGGAATAATGCCTGTGTGTGCTGGATTAGGCAAGAGCTTCAGAGACAACAGCAAGCAGCTATATAGTTAAATATTACAGCATAAACAGTCATCTTATTCAAGATAAATAACAAGGTCAGTGCAAGAACAAGTAAGAATGACATCACAACAGGCACGTTTGGGTGGGAAAAGAGAAGAAGCGTGTCTTGTCAAGACCTGCCAGATTCTGGACTAGTTTCCCAGAAAGAACAGTAAGAATAAAACCTTAGGCCATGTTGGAAATGGAAGTCAGTTGAAAGAGGGATGTGCGTAACATGAGTCTAAGTGGTAGCAGAGACTCAATTAAATCACAGTTAAGATCCTAGCAGTTAACACCTAATTCCTAAGCATCTCTAATAAAACAAGAACACCTGAAAAATCAAATCAGAGTTGCACAATTGCTTCAAAAGCTAAGAAACCCTAGAGTAGAAGCTATTAACTCACTATTAGCCACAGGGACCCAAGTACATGCAACTTAGCAGATAGCTGCATGTAACACAACCAAGATGTTACCTTAAGGATGTGAGTTTGATGGTAAGACTGTTTCAAAGCATTCTCCATTGAGAATCTGCATTCCATCTTCTAGAAGGGAGCACTCCTTGCTAATATCCCTTGAGTCAAGGTATGAGAGTGTGTGTGGGGATTCTCATCCAAATAAGTGAAGGTTTCTTTCTTACAAAGGTCACTGAGAATTCACTGATTTTACTTAACTTTCCTCATGCTTGAGATGCTAGTATAGTCTCTGTCCTGAGGCAGTTGTCAATACAGGGAAACAAAAAGAGAAAAGGTACTTCATGCCTCCTGGTCACTACAGAAAATCACTTGGCAATGGGAAGCAGAAAGGGATGCTTCCACAAGTTCTATTAAAAGGAGATTCCACCATCCAAGCTGTACATTTTAGTATAACAAGGCATCATTCATCTCGAGGTCTATATTTACAGGTTCCTCATTTTTCCTCACTAGAAATTATAATCTTTATAAGGAAAAGAAATATATATATATATGCGTGTGTATATATATCAGGAAACCAGATGCAGAAATTAAGAGTAGATGACAAACCTCAACACCATTTAAATAGCATCTTTACAAGATGGCCAGTTCAAATTAATTCCTGCTGCTGAAGTACATACTACCTTTTCAGTTCATTGTTGAGTTTATTTTATTGCAACAATGACAACTGTTGACAATCTACAATGACACTGCTTGGGTGTATACTCCAAATACATTATCATCATTCCTTTGGCACAGTTCTAAGTGGCACAGTGACAGTAAGTGGCAATAGCAGCCCATACATCTTTACATCGTGTAACAGTCTTAATCCATGAGCCCTCTGGGATTATCACACACTAAGTAGAGAGGCACTGAGAGTAACACGGACTCTTGCTTTGTATAAATATCTGGCAGTAAAAAAGCACAAGCTTTTGTAACAACTCAAGAGAATGGGAGAAAAGATTCACCCAGAATGCTCTGCAGAAGCACTGACAAGTTTACAGGTGTCACGAGAGATGCACAGTTGGAGTAGACATCATATAGATCTCTGAAGTACATGGGGTTTACCTAGACTATACTGCACAGAATTCTCTAAAGGCTAGTAAAACACAACTGACATGTTGTATGTTCAGAATTCACAAGCTGTTAGACTCATATGCATACCTTGAATTGAACAACCTTCCCCACATTCTGAAACTCAGGGAGCACGTCCTCGTAGAACTCTAGGAACTGCTGGTAGGTCTCCTCGTCACTGTACTCGAGACTTGCATCGGTGTCGTAGTCATCCCTTCGACACTGCTCCATGCCAAAAGTAATGAACATCCCTCGGACAAGCAGCGTCTTACTGGATGTTGGATAGTTATGCTTGCGGGAACACCTGGAAAATTGTAGAGAAGGAAGAAAAAATATTTGCACTTTCTGCAGAAGAAGCACTTGAAACTTCGAACACTCACCATTTTGAAAAAGCTACTACTACAAAAAAAAATCACTAGTAGAAGATCAACATATTTCAAGTATTAAAACAGATCTTTAGGAAGAAGGACTTTTACTGGTGGTGTTCTCAACAAACAGGGAAGAGGAGATTGTTGAGAGAGGGGTGATGAAACAAAAGTATGTCTAGACTCATAGTTGGATGAGACTGACTTTTTCCACTTAGAAAACTTATTATAATTAGCTCTGTCTTAAATCTGCATCTTGGCAGCCACATAAGTACTGGACCTCCCTTACTGTGCATCATCTTCAGGCTGCCTTCCTCACATGCTGAAATGCAGTTCTCCCCCACAAACCTTTTGATTCGCTGAGATCATGGATGGTAGCCTCCATGTTACTTCAGTGTACTTAATGATTGCTGTTTCAGACACTTCACAGACTAGAAGAACACACTTCGCCTTTTCATGACATGATCAGAATGACTGTCAAGATTAGTCTACTCTCATATCTAGCAGCGGCAAAGCAACAGACAAACTAGGGGAAGAGACCAGGTCTTGAAACCAGCAACCCTCCTAGCTCATGTTCAACCAAAATGTCCATTTACTATAGCCTTCTTCCATCATCTCTTTGAAAGTGAAATGTCTAGGCTAGCCATTCCTCCTACCAAAGCTGTTCTTCATTTCTGATAATTTTGTCGTCCTTCTCTGTCCTTGCCTTTTACCACATTTCCAATACAAAGCACCCACAGAAATATACAGGAATCAAGAATGAAATTAGCACGGACTTAACAGTACACAAAGAAGAGAATTCTGGAAGAGAATTTTTATTTTATTTTTCAAAGATGCAGCATATGTAAACTAATCAAGATGAAAAACAACATCTGACAAGCCAGACCTGCACTAAAAGAAGAAATCAAATGTATTCTGCCCAAATATATTTGTGCATCTGCCAGAGCTAAGGTAGAAGTCACTTTAACCAACAGAACCAGAATGTATCATCAGTAATGTTCTGTAACAGTTAGTGCATCAATTCCAGCCAGGCAACAGTTCTGTCTAGTACCATCATGAATAACAGAAACCCATCCAAATAAATAGAAATAATTTATCATAAAATCATAAAATGACTTGGGTTGGAAGAGACCTCAAGGATCATCAAGTTCCAACCCCCTTGCCACAGTGAGTTCCCAACTGCTAGATCAAGTACTAGATCAAGCTGCCCAGGGTCCCAACCAACCTGGCCTTGAACACCTCCAGGGATGAGGCAACCACAACCTCTCCGGGCAACATATTCCACCACCTCACCACGCTCTCACAAAACTTCCCCCTGAGATCTAACGTAAATCTTCTTCAGTTTAAAACCATTCCTCCTTGTTCTATCATTATCTACCTGTGTAAAAAGTTTATTTTATTACTGTTTATAATCTGTCCTTAAATACTAGAAGGCCATAATGAGGTCTCCACACAGCCTTCTTTTCTCCAGACCAAATAAGTTCAGCTCCTTCAGTCAGTCATCTTCATGGACCTCCTCTGGACTATCTCCAAAAGCTCCACATCTTTTACGTGATGGGGGTCCCAGACTTGGACACAGTACTCCAGAAGGGGACTCAAAAGGTCAGAGCAGAGGGGAACAATCACCTTCCTCTCCCTGCTGGCCACCCCTCTTCTGATACAGCCCTGGAGCCTTCTGGTCTGCAAGTGCACCCTACTGGTTCGTATTAAATTTTGCATCTACCAGACTGCTACGTCCTTCTCCACAGGACTACTTTCAAGTTCTTCCCCCAGTCTGTATACATACCTGGGATTGCCTTGATCCAGGTGCAAAACCTTGCACTTCACTTTGTTGTACCTCATTAGGTTCACATGGGCCCACCTTGCAAGTGTATCAAAGTCCTTCTGGATGGCATCTCTTCCTCCTGCTGCATCAACTGTACTGCTCAGCTTGATGTAATCAGCAATCTTGCTGAGGGTGCTGTTGATCCTATCATTTATGTTATTGATGAAAATGTTAAAGAGTACCAGTCCCAAGACAGATGCCTGAGGGACACCACTCATCACCGACCTCCACCTGGATAAAGAGCCCTTGACCACAACCCTGTCTGCGACCTTTCAACCAATTCCTTATCCACCAAATAGTCCACTTTTTGAATCCATATATCTAAAATTTAGATATAAGGACATGATAGAGGACCATGTCAAAGGTCTTGCACAAGTCCAGGTAGATGACATCAGTTACCTTCCCTTTCTCCACCAATGCCATTAATCCATCATAGAAGGCCACCAGATTGGTCAGGCACAACTTGGTGAAGCCATGCTTTCCGTCTTGAATTACCTGCTTATCCCTCATGTGCCTTAACATGTCTTTCAGGAGGATCTGTTCCATGATCTTCCCAGGCACAGAGGTGAAACTCAACAGGCTGTAGTTCCCTAGGTCCTCCTTCCTCCTCTTCTTATAAATGGGAGTGATGTTTCCCTTTTTCCAGTCACTGGGGACTTTGACTGACAGCCATGACTTTTCAGATATGATGGAGAGCAGCTCAGCAACCACATCAGCCAGCACCCTTTGGACTATGGGATACATGTCATCCAGTTCCATACACTTGTACACGTTCAGTCTCATGAGGTGAGAATGGAGGGAAGGGGGGCAAGGCAGTTTGCTCCCCTAGTTCCCACCAAGAGGTGCCTGGATGTAAGATTCAGGGATGCAAGAAATATGAGAATCCTTGTTGCCAGTGAAAACCGAAACAAACAACTCAGTGAGTACCTTATTCCTCTCCATATCTGCTGTAGCCAATTCTCCTTTCTTATTTATCAGAGGAATACTCTCTGGCCTATTTCTTCTGATCAATGCACCTATGAAATTCCTTCTTGCTTTAAATATTGCTTGCCATATTCAGTTCCATCTGTGCCTTGGCTTTCCTAATCCTATCTCTGCACGTCTGGATAGCATCCCTGTATTCTTCCCAGGTGACACATCCTTGTTTCTATTGTCTGTACTTGCCCTTCTTTCCCCTCAGTTTGACCACCACGTCCTTGTTGAGCTACGGTTGTTTCTTGCTTCCTCTGCCTGATTTCCTGTACTTGGGAACAGAGAGCTCTTGCACTCTCACAAAGGCATCCTTAAGAAGTAGGCAGCTTTGCTCCACTCCCCCAGTTTTCTGGGGGATCTCATCCTAAAATTCCTTGAATAGCCTGAAGTTCGCACTCTTCAAATTCAGGCTCCTGACTCCACTCTTTGCCAGATCCACGTTCCTCAAGATCATGAACTCAACCAGGGCATGGCCAATGCAGCCCAGGCTGCCTCCAATCTTAATGTCTTTAACAATCTCCATATTAGTGAGCACGAGGTCCAGCAACACTTCACCCCTGGTCAGTCTTTCCAATAAATGAACCGTAAAGTTATCGTTGATGGACTGCAGGAGTCTCCCAGATCACTTGCATCTCACCGTGTTATTTTCCCAGCAGATATCCGGATGATTGAAATCCCCTATCAGGATGAGAGTCTGTGAGTGTGACACTTCTTTCAGCTGAAGCAAGAAGGCCTCCTCAGCAGGCTCCTCTAGATCAGGTGGCCTATAGTAGACCCTGACCTCCAACTGTCCTTTATTAGTCCCATCTCTAAACTTAACCCGCAGGCTCTTAACCTGTCCTCTGTTACTCAGAAGATAGTTCCTTGCAGTCTATCCACTTTTTAAATATACACAGCAACTTCTCCACCCCTCCTGCCTTACCTATCCCTTCTAAAAAGCTCGCAGCCCTCAATCATAGTATTCCAATTACGTGAGCCATCCCACCACGTTTCTGTGATAGCAATAAGATCATAGTTTTCAAATTGCACCTGTTTTCCAACTCCTGCTGCTTATTTCTCATCCTGCAAGCACTGATATAGAGGCACTTCAGCTGGGCTTTCGAACACATTAACTTTCTAGAGGAGCCCTCCCACAAACACCTGGGACAAATTTGAGCTCTAGTTTAAAGTCTCGGTGATGAGTGCAGCCAGATTGTTACCAAGTATATTCTTGTCCCTCCTGGTCAGCTGTGTCCTGTCCCATGTCAACATTTGTGTTTGTCAAAGGTCCATCCAAGGTCATGGAACCCACAGCCTTCGAAGCGACGCCATCCACGCAGCCAGTCATTCAACTGATCTGTTCTCCTCCTTCTCCCAGATCCCAGCCTCCAGCTAGCAGGACTGAGGAGAACACTACCTGCATTCCTGATCCCTTCAACATCTTCCCAAGAGAATATAAAGTAGTCTTTGATATTTTTTAACTTCCTGATCACAGCCTCATGCAATCCAGCTTGAAAGACCAGCAGAGCATAGCAGTCATCTGACTTTGTCATATCTGTTATCTTTTTCTTGATGTCCCAGGTGTGGCTCCCAGCCAACCCCTCTAGAGAGGTCATCCAGGTGGCGGATGGATGCCTCAGTGCCCCTCAGCAAAGAAGATGCCTCTCCTTTGCTTTTTTTTTAGTGGCACCAGTCATGACTTTAATCTTTGGTTGTACTTTTTAAGGTAGTCACCCTTTTGTATCTACAGAGGGTGACCGCACTGCTCCTGCCCCACCCCCACCAGAGGAAGGTTAATGGCCCCACCAGCTGCTCCCTGACAGGTCCCTTGCTTTGGCATGGAACATATTCACCCTGGAGACAACTGCCTCACAGAAAAGGCATCCTTTATAAAGCAAGATCAAGATTTTTTCAGTTTGCGCACGAGCTAATGAAGCTGCCTGCCCTTCACCTCTCTAAAATATTTATGTGCTGCTAATATTCAATTGATTACCTGTCTCCAAATCGGCAGGAACCTGTTTTGATATAGAATGGGCAATTTGCTCTATCCTTCTCTGTTCCTATGTTCTCCGGGGGCTCTGGGTTATGCCAGGTCACACCATTCTCCAGCTGTGAAAAAAAAGCATTGAAACAAAATTATGAAATGTTTTCTTCTGCTAATCAAAGTGTCTTAAGATTTTATAACACAAAGAATTGTAGTAATAATTTGCTCCTCGGTCAACAATTTCACTTGCAATCCACAAGAATAATGAATATTTTGACAGGCTCTTTCCATTCAGCTAAGCCTGCTTGCTACTTCATGCCAATATACACTGAGCAGCCCTTTTTACATCTGGCAGATAAAAATAAAGGACTTACTTACTTGCCAATCTTTGCAACAGCTCAAAGCTCAGTAATTTTATAACTGTCACTTTTTATGCAGTTAGGAAATGCTAATATAAAAGTAACCTGTCATAGGCTAGAATTAAAAACAATTAAATTCACAGTACTGGAACTAAAAGCCTCCATACTGCTCATCTCAGGCGATCAAATTAAGATTTTTAAAATTCAGATTGGGATAATCAATTTACAGGCATGAGCTGACTATCAATAAAGCACATTTTAAGAAATGAATTTTCATTTTCTTAGCCAAAAGATCCGTGAAGCCAACCAGCCAAAAATTGTCATTTTAGATCAACTGAAAACTGTTCAGATACAAGCAAGATTTGACCCTGCCACCAGTTCTACTCATGACTCTCAGCTGTAATTTCTTCTCAACAAAACAGCATCATCACTTCAACTGCATGGAAGTAGCAGAACTCTGAACTGACTGATACCATGCAAAGAGTCTAACACACATTTCTGTCTATTCCCTTGCAGAAATGGATGTTAACACATCTGAAGTGCTGGGCAGATAACAGCTCAAAGCATTTTTCTGTTCATATTCCAAAATAAAGAGTCAGATTGCCAACCTAAAAAACCCATTTGAATGCAATTCAGAGCTGAATCCTACTCCAAAGCAGTTAGTGGCAATCACACTCAATGGGTAACACTAAGTTAAAGCTTAAATTTCAGATTTACGCAGAATTTTAAGCAGAATATGACTATTCAAAAGTAGTGAATAGTATATCCATGTATACAGGCATAAAAAGTCAGGTTATTTTCTAAGGAAATAGGAAAGACCAAATTCATACCCTCTAAGGTTCAAATGAAGACTTAATTTCCCTTACTACAAGCTGCCAGCGTGAGACGCACGCTATTCCAGGAATCCCAGCAGTCAGGTTCTCCCCAGACTGTTTTTTTCTCTTCAGGATCTGTGCTTTCCTATGCTGCTGAATGGTTTATTTAGAGTCGACCATCTGCTCAAAAACCAAGTTTGTCTCGCAGCTGAAAGGACTGACAGCTTTGTTTAGAAATTTAATCCACAAGTACACTGTTACTAGTTTCTCTTGCTGTTTTTTCCAGATTCATTCTTGACTCACATCCCCTGAATAAGAATAAGCATGCACAACTGCACTGCCATCAACCAGTCAGAAATACACTTAATTATGTTCCATCCAGTAAAGAATTGTTTACAGCTCATGCAAACCACTACATATTAAATTTATTACAGCCATTAGGTTCTTGACAGCAGACGGACAACACGCTATGAGGCAAACACTAGATAGCAATTCAATTATTTTTCAGTTCTTTTTTGAAAAAGATGGAACATACCTGGCTTTCAGCTTGATCCAGCATCTTCTGCACAGCCGCCTATAAATGGTGCAAACACAGGACTAGTGAAAATCCCATGGACACGCAAAACATCTGGTTTCTTTAGTTAAGAACCTAATTTACAATACCCCACGATTATGCACAGTGAATGTTTGATGGGGCTTGCTTGAAAACTGTAAGTTTTATTTTTGCTTTGTAGGAATTCACATGTTACAAAGCCGTTAAATGATACATCAGACTAAACTTTTATGTGGATGATTTTCTAATCAGAATACTAGACAGCTTCAAAATTTTCATTTTCTTTATCAAAACTATAACTGAACTACTGAACACTCAAATTCATCTTTTCATCTAGGACTAAATTTAGTTACAGTTGAATTCATAATCATTTATTTGCACTAAGTTTTTTGTCTTAGAATATTCTATGCAACACAGAAAAGCATGTTGTTTAGTAAGTCCTTGTTAAACTCAACTCTGTAACTGTTAAGCGTTAAATTCAGAAACCTGTTAAGCTTTGCTGTATCTAATCTTTTAAATAGAGTAAAACAATGAGAATATTCTTTCCTTTTCCTCTAAGTGGGGTAAGCAAAGAAACAGTCATGTTCCAAGACAAACTAGAAATTAGTCTTCACAAATTATTCTAGGAAGTTTAAATATAAAGACATTGAGACATAACCAATATAAGAAAAATACACTGGTGTTATTCTAATTTGGAACATCACAGAATCACAGAATTGTAGGGGCTGGAAGGGACCTCTAGAGATCATCTAGTCCAACCCTTCTGCCAAAGCAGGCTCATTAGGCATAATAAAATAATAAATTTAAAAAGAGGAACAGAAAGTTAGGAAAAAATGTAATTCAGCATGAAAAAAAATGCCATCTTTTCTATCGGTCAGTAAGTCAAAATTTGAATAAAATCCTGTCTGAAGAGAGAGGCCAAATCAATGCACTAACTTTCCACTGCCAAAATGTGTAGCTCCACTCAATGCTGAACACAGTTTCCCTGTGGGCGATTGTCAGCGCCCTCTTTGAGCCAACATAGCTAATGTAAAATAGTAATCCAGAAAGAAAACAAATTAGTAAAAAAAAAAAAGAAAAAAGAAAGAAAAAAACAGTTTCCAGCTAGTTCAGGAAACCAACAGGACTGAGCAAACTTAGCCACAAGAAAAGGAAAGGCACAAAACCCTGCTGATACCATGACATAGTACTAAGAGAACTGTATCTCAATCTTCAATAAAGGATGAGACCATCATTTCTCTCCCTACTCTGCAAGGAAAGGAAAGGACATGTAACACAAGAAGAAGAAATACAATTGCTGTTCTTCTTCCTTCATCATGGCTATGTTATGTAACCAGTGAAGCAATCAACTATTAAATGCAGGAGACAATACCACTTGCTCATATCTATTCCCCAACTGTAGTCACAAGACACAGCATCAAGACACCTTCCAGCAGTGGTGCTGAACTTGAATCTTTTCCTAACGTGGAGAAGCTGATATGTCACAGCTGCAATTGCCCTTTACTGGCAAAAGGCCAGTCCTCGTTTTTTATTTGTGTTCAGGGCATCTTACAACCAGGTTATTCAATTTCTAACACTTAAAAAGAATGTATACTTAAAAGAAATGTTATACATTACTAGCATGTTCAGCATAACTTTTTTGTCCATTTAAGGTACTCTGAAAAAAAAAAGATACGTCCTGTTGGATGAGTCAGGTAAAGAAGAGCTGTAATGTATCTTTAGATTAAGAACTCTGTTAAGGAACAGCAGAAATATAACTCTATATCCTCACTGGGAATTTTCTTCACCACCATGTTCAACTGGGACATTAAATAAGGACTATCTTTACCGTAAAATGTAAAAAGTGCAAATACCAGAAACTGCATTCATTGTGTGCCTCTGTGTTTAACCGGTGTAAAAAAGCACATAGAAATGCATTAGAATCAGTTATCCTTCTGGGTAAATGGAGTTACATCTTCTTCAACAGTGAAGTATAATTTCAGCAACTTAGAACAAAGAGAAGTAATTAACAGATTCATGCACTTATAGAATAAAATCCTTTTTCAACATGCAGAGATTGGTGCATCAGATAATGCAAGAGGATATGTAGTATGTTTATCCTCCCACTGCCAGGAATCACCTCTCTTTCTCTCTTCTCCTGTTGCTTCTGCTGTGCCACTTCTCTCTCTTTTCTTTGCTGCTCTTCCCATTCTTCTTTGATCTTTCTCTTTATGATTAAAAAAAAAAAAAAAAAAAAGTTACTCAACGAAACAAATAAATACTTTATAATCACTAAAATCAAATTCAAAACAATCATGCTGTATTTTAACTCCTTGACCATTATCACTCAGTCATAAGACACCGTATCTCTTAATAAAAACCCATTACATGAGTATTTTAGTGTATTTTTAATTTTGCTCTTCTAGAATGAAATGAAGAAAAGAACTTACATTTTTAGACATCAACATCAACAAAACTTGGTACACTACAGCAGAAGATGTTAAACAAAGTTTAACTAAGTCTTCCTTATTACCAGATGTAACTATAACACTAAGTTTATATATCACCTCTTCTTCCTCTTGACGTTTTCTTGCAGCCTCTTCTTTTTCTTTCTTAAGCTTGAACTCTTCTTGAGCCTTTTCTTCCCTCAGCAACCACTGTTCGTGTAGTTTTTGTCTACCAATGAAACCATATACCTCTCAGGCAAATTTTAATGATTACCCATAGCAGATGCAGTTATCGTGCATATAACTAAATTTGTTAGCTCAGCATTATCTACAGTTTATTTAATATTCTTTAAAATAAAAAATTCTATGGCAATCATTCACACTCTAGAAAACTCCTGTGAAACATGGAATATAGATGGAAGATTCTATTTTAAACACAGAATATATTAATACTTTTCAAAGGATGAACATGCATTTGACATGTGCTGCTTTCTAGCTTTTTTACCTTTCTGCCTCAAGTTTTTTTTCCTCTTCCTCATCTTCTTCTTCTTCAAGCTCCTCGTCTTCCTCCTCAGACACCGATTCATCTTTTTCTGTAGCTTCTGAGAAAAGACAAAGAAAAAATGCATCCAAGTAAGTGGATGTTACAGTCACCAAATGCATGCAAACTTATATCTTTGTTAAAAAAAAAAAATCACAAGAAGAAATACAAAATCCTTTGCACTTACCTGAGTCTCTCAGTTTGGCAAGTGCCTGCCGCTTTTTTTTCCGCTTTTCTTTCTTCAGAATGGCTCTATATTTCTGATGGCTGAAGATGAGAAATTATTTATGCTACCACAGCCTAACAAAGAAGTTTTAGTGTCATATATGCACTCAATTACATCATCAGCATAAAGCCCCACAATTGCAAAATAAACGTATTTATATGAAACATAACACTACAGGAATATCTGACATGGCAATAAGATCTGCAACTGCGCTTTTAGAGCTGCGTGTTGCCAGCAATAATGACAATGCTTGGACCCAACACAGAGGATCTTCTCCTTGTTGAGCTCTGCAGCACTCATCATCATCAGCTCCATGAAAGCTCCCCTAGATACTGAACTTTGGCCACCAGGTAAGATCTGGCAGAAAAAAAAAAAAATAGGCATATCCTACTCGGCAGTTCTGGCATGCCTTCCAGCAAAAGTTAGTTTTTTGTTCTCTATCCATGGTATGAAATTCCACATCTTTGCCCTTCTACCTACATATTCTTTACAGCCAGCAGTTTTAATGCATAGATACTACAAACACACACAACAGTTGCTAGAGATCACAGAATCATAGAATGATTTGGGTTGAACGGGACCTTCAAAATCATGTAGTTCCAACCCCCTTGCTACAGGCAGGGACAGCTCCCTCTAGACCAGGTTGCTCAAAGCCCCATCCAGCCTGGCCATATAATTCTCAGTCTCTCTTTTCCATTACAGGATCTTGGCCACACTCATGCTTAGCGTGTCAGTTTACCTGACAGCTCTGTGTGGCTACCAGGAAGCAGCACCTTGTTCTCATTATACTTAGTATCACTTCACATAACTAAAAATCTTCTCATACCACCCCTTCTCTGTTCTCTTTTCTTTCTAGCTCCATTCTTTCTAGTCAGTTGGCAGCGGGAAGGATGATCTTCAACTCTTCCCACTGCCATGACCAATAGTAACAGCAGACCAGAAGCCTGCCATTTCAGAGCATGCAATTTTTTAAAAAAATCCAGATATGTAACTCAGAATCAAAAACTCATCCTTCTGCTCATGGCTATTTGCAACTTCACCACCTGAACAACACTGCATGCCACTCATAGTGCTGTGATAGTTACCCAGAAAGCTGAGTGCCTGACAGATGCCTCACAACATGCTCAGCCTTCTGCCTTGACTCACAAAAGCCCATTATCTTCTGTAATGACCACCACCAGGGACAGTTCTCCCCCACTTAAACAGATGCCTAAGACTGACACAAGAGCACCTCTCCTGCTCTCAGGCTTTCTCAGCAGCTGCTGATGCTCAAGGATTACAGGAAAGAGCAACTCTCAACGCTGCTACTGCACAGCTGCACCCAAGTTTGCAAGCACGCCACCGAGTGCGACAAGAAAAGCCACTCAGGCTAAGAGGCACTGCCAGACGAGGCCGCCCCAATACACATCCAGCTCAGGTACTTGCCGGACCCGAGTCCCCCGCCTGATGCCTCCCTTCCCCGGCGAACGGGCGGGCGGGAGGGATACAGAAAGCGACCCAGACATCACCTGTCATCCCACACTCCCCGTTCCGGCCTCACCCCAGCTCGGCGGCACCCCCTCCCCCGTTTCCCTCATGGACAGCGCCGCCGGTTCACCCCAGCGCGCGGCGGCGGCGGAGGCGGCGGGGCGGCCATGGCGGCACGTAGCTGCGCCACTCCCAGGCCCGGCCGCGAGGCGGCCTCGACCCGGCCTACCGCGCAGCCGGGCGACCTCTTCTGGAATTGGGCCTCGGCCCTCCATAGGCATCCCAAGGCTCTTCCCTTCTTCCTAGATGCGATGGGGAGGCCCGGCGCGGGCCTCAACCCCGTCCTCACCTCAGCTTCCCCAGAGGGGACTCGGGCAGCAACATGGGCGCCGCCATCTTGCGTTACCGACGGGATGTCACGTGACCCCGCGGCGGAAGGGCGCAAAATCCCTTCCGGTACCCGAGCGACTGCGATTGGTGCGCGCCAGGTGCCCATTAGCGGCAGTTGTGGGCGGAGGTGGAGCTCGTTGTGGGCGTGCGGCAGAGTGGCTTGAAAAGCAGTGATTCGCATTTCGGTTTACAGAAGGGCTCAAGGGGAAAGGAGATTGACTGAGCCCTGCCGAGTGAAGTACGTGTTGTGCTTCACGGCTGGGCTGCCCGTCAGGTTGTGCTGATAACCTACAGCTGCAGTAACTGCCTGGGTTATGGATTATAATGTGTGCCTTGCCCTGGTTACACTGAGATGTAGATGTGAAATACAATTGTGTGATGCCTGCTGCCGGGTGAGCTTTCAGCTTGTCTTTGGCTGATGGTAACCTGCCATGGTACGATTAACCTGAAGAATTGAGTGAAGTCAGAGGTCCGGTGAGGCTGGGACACACCAGACAAGTGTACTGCTGAATGTAACTGACACCACTGATGCCTTCTTGCTATTAGTGCTGAGCTACTCTATCCATCTTGAATATAAACACATATCACAGAATTACACAATCGCAGAATATCCTGAGAATATTCCATGAGGATTGATGAGTCCAACTCCTGGCTCCAGGCAGGACTACCCAAAAATCAGGCCATGTGTCTGAGGGCATTGTCCAGATGCTTCTGGAACACTGGTGGCTTGGGGCTATGCCCACTGCCTTGAGGAGCCTGTTTCAGGGCCCAACCATATTCTGGTGAAGAACCTTATCCTGATATCCAGCTTGACCCTCCCCTGTCCATCACATGCAATCCCTTCCACTCTAGTCTGGTTCTTGTAACTGGTGAGCTGCTTTGCAGCATCCTCTCTGCTCCTGGACCCAAATATCAATTATAATGCATAGAGAGTCACGTTGCCAAAACATTCAGGTTATCTGTAATCAGCTTTTGGTGACAAACATGACAGATTGCAGCATTCAGAGGCAACAATATAGATTTTATTTGTTCGTGCTTTGCATAACCATTAATAATGTATATTGTTGATTAATACCTAAATTATTGTCATAAACCACAGTACAGGAACTTTCTTTGTGTATCCTAGAGGTAGTATATTGCATGGACAATCCAAGCTGCTGATGGAGAAGCCTGCCAGTGCAGACTAATTGCGCTCTTCATTAACAGCATAATGAGTATCTTATTATTTATTCTGAAACTCAAAGATATTGTGACTATTATAGTCAGCAGCTCTGCTTACCCATTGATCAAGGAATATTCAGACGATGACCTTTCTAGTGGGTACTTCACCATGTTGGTTGTAGATTGCCTTTTAAAATGGAGTTGACAATGCTATTACTTTAGTGTTTACTTGTGCAGAATCCACATGTAAAACAACACATAATTTGCAGCTTTAGATACAGAAGATGGCAGTATTGTGCATTTTAGAACTGATGAACCATACATATCCATGAATGTTTTGAAAAAACAATTATTTCAAAAAATCATATTTTGTTTAGGACTTACAACTACAACTCTTCCTCATCCTTTTAGTAGAGTAAGTACTATAACAACTTTTCTTAAAACTGTCTCTAACTCAATATTGAGATGTTCAGTCATTTCTTTCAGTAATACCATACATTTCATTATGGCATTTTCCCAGTATACTTGGGGAAATAGCTGTCTTAACGTTTTGTGTTTGAACAGTGAAAAGGAGAATCTCTTTTTAAGGCAAGGCAAAAAGCATAATCTATAACAGACCTTCATAATGATTCTGGAAAAAAGCTTAAAATAATTTCATTTTGTCTCCATTTTGTTTATCCTCCTGAATTTACAGATGTAGCAACTGCTTGCTATTCAAAAGCAGGTGCAGAGTTCCATGCAACTTTATTGACGCAGTGCAGTGAAAGTTTTTTTTTGTCAGAAAGATACAAATACTACCATTCCAGGTTGGCTAGATCCATTTATGTGTGCAAAATAATGTAGATTTCTGGCCAGTAATTGTTAGCCCCTATACTGGGGTTGTAGAACAGACACCTCTTCACATATTTTTGTGTAAAATAATGTTCGCAGAACTTACTCTTCCATGTTTCCCAAAGAAAAATATTCCTACACCATATGATCATAGAATCTTTTGAATTAGAAGGGACACTAAAAGGCCATCTTGTCCAACTCCCCTGCAGTGAACAGGGACACCTACAGCTCCATCAGAGTGCTCAGAGCCCCATCCAGCCTGACCTTGAGTGTCTGCAGGGACGGGGCTTCTACCACCTCTCTGGGCAACCTGTGCCTGTGCCTCACCACCCTTACTGTAAAAAACTTCCTTATGCCCAATCTAAATCTCCCCTCTTTTAGTTTGGAACCATTGCCCCTTGTTCTGTCACAACAGATTCTGCTGAAGAGTCTGTCCCCTTCCTTCTTAGTCCCCCCTTAGACACTGAAAGGCTGCTCTCAGTTGCCCCCAGAGCCTTCTCTTTTCCAGGCTGCACAGCCCCAGCTCTCTCAACCTGGGCTCATAGGGAAGGTCTTCCACCTCTGATCATTTTTGTGTATATATATATATATATATACTCCATCATGAGAAGGTAGATATGAAATACTCTGATTATACTTCATGCAGTAGAGAAACATTTCTCATACAACCTCAATTTGAATACCACATTCCCTTCAGATATATATAAGCACTGATAAGGCCCTCCTTCAGTCTTCTCCAGGCTGAACATTCCCAGATCTGTCAGCCTTTCCATCCTTCCCCACTGCACTGGAAGTTGCTTATTCCCAGTGCTAGCACTACTGCGGGTGATCCTCAGTGCTTTTCACTGCAAAGTGCCTGTTTGAAGGCAATATATGAAAAATCTAGAGAGCGAATCCTTCCTGCGCCTGCTAGCAAATGGCTACATTATCTACTTCTGTGAGCAGTGATAAAAACTCTGTAAACACTGTAAAATACTGTAAACTACTTTTCCAATATTACAGTGATTATGGGCCCCATTCTACTCCGAATTCCCCTCAAAGTTAACAAAAAACTCCCATTTTAAGACTTAGACTGCACCTATAAAAGCCAGCACTAATCTTTTTGATGCTGCTGATATTCTTGTAGATGCTTATCTCACCAGCTTCTGAAATCTTCAGCAGATTGCACAGCATTGTACTCGAGGAACTGCAAAGCTGTTGTACAACCAGAACTACATTTCTCTAGGTAGATTTCCATGAGTGACTAATGCTGACAGTAGCACATTGACTCTTTCCTCATAAGAGTTGAACACAACTATTTAAGACTAAAGATTAACTTCCTCAGAGTTTAAAACTGTTAATTTGTCAAATTTGAAAACTGAGGGTAAGTTTGGCCATAGCTGTTAATTAACTTATATGATGGCTATCAATATTTTACTTTCCTGGGATTTTTCCATTTTGAAGACATTGAAAGCAGCAGAAAAGTACATTTCTAATAGGACTGAGAGGATGGAAGGGTTTTGTTTTACCAAGTGAGATGGTCTTTAAGTCTCAGTCCTTTCTTAATTTGTTTAGGAGTTTGAATTACGGTATGCTGTTAAATATACACATACAGCCTATAGATGAACTTCTGGAGGTCACAAGCACTGAAAAAAATATACTGTTATTTTCACTCAGCAGGCAAATTTGTTGAGTACAAGAAGAGAAATAGTTCTTTGCAGTAATTCAATGATATTTTAAAATTGATGATTGTGCATAGGATTCTATAGGTATTTGCTTTATGTTGTACCAGGTGAGGTTGGATATTAGGAAAAAAATTCTTCTTAGAGTGGTGAGGTATTGGATCAGGCTGCCCAGGGAGTTGGTGGAGTCACTGTCTCTGGAAGTATTCAAGAACTGTGTGGATGTGGCACTGAGGTACGTGATTAGTGGGCATGGTGGTTGGGCCAGATGGCCTTAGTGGCCTTTTCGAGCACTAATGATTCTGCGAATCTCCATGGCTGTCACCTGTGGCTCAACAGTAGTTGGGAAAAACAAAGTTATTTTAAAAGAGAAGCTATTCAAAATCAAGAAGGTCAAAATTCTGAATTGAAGATATACTCTTTAAGCATGTAGATTGTCGTTTGTTGAAGCAAATTGACATCTACTGATCAACCAGTGGCAAATTCAGGCATTCTCAAGTAGCGCTACATTTCCAGCCAAAATGGATGAAAAAAAGGCTTGGCCAAAAGTTATGCATGCATGTAGGTTTGTTAGTGAAAACAAGGTGGCAAAATGTACATCTTCTATTTTGTGCTAATATATTCTCTATCTGAAAAGTTACAGTGCTTTTTATGACAATATTAAAAAAGTGGGCAGCCAGTTGGGTGCCTTTGGCACACATCAAGGTTGCTACTCACATACATAGCAATTGCAGAACACTATCCCTATGAGCTCTGAACTGAGGTGTTTATCACATTCCTCCTTCCCCTGGTCCCTCCCCTCGCCACCAGGAAAATCATCAGTCTAGCTCTGTGACAGTGTGACAAATCAGTGAAATCCACCATCCTGGATGGACATCAGTAGCCATGGCCAGGGAATCCAGCTGTACGCTCCAAGGCTGTTCCTGCTGAGCGCTTTGTGCCCACTGTGTACTTTGACACTGGCTCCATGTGTTTATAAGGACTGATTTCCAGTGGGGAGGGATGACAACGCATTCCAACTGCAATCATTTTCATTTGCTTGTGGGAAAACAGTGCTTTGCTTTTCCCCCGTTTTCCAATGTACTGCAATATGTCCCCCAGAGGTACAATGGAGTTCAAACACTCTTTATTGAAGCAATGAATTTAGCATGAGGTTGATAATGCTCACAGTCTTTTTAGCTTACAAATTCTACAGAAAACTGGTAGTCTTTCCTTCATCTGTATGTTTTTTAGTGGTCTGGTCTCCATTTGTTGCATGTTAATTTGAGCCATCATTAAAAATGAGTACGTCACTTTTTTGTTTTCATAGACATTGATTGCGCATCTAAGCAGATAACAAATCCAATAGTTTTGTACTCGGAGCTGGTTGTCTAGAGTGAGTAAACAGCCATCCAGGAATCAGCTTGATTTAATGACTTTTAAAAGTGAGGTATCAATTCCTTTAACAGTGACTTCTAAAAATAAGACTAAATTAGTGAAACAGTAAATTCTCAATTACCTGAAAGTCCAAATACCTTATGTGGTAAATACTGATTATTGTTTTCCATAAATTCAGTCCCACAGTTACATAAAATGTTCCCACCAGTAGTCATTCTTGTGAAGGTCTTTGGGTTTGCAGTCTCAAGACACACTTCTCTGTGCTAAAAGGCCGACTGAAAGTAATTTTAAAGAAATCTTCAATTTAGGAACTAGCCATTAATCAGAATGGCTACAAGGGAGGACATGCAGCAGCAGAGTGGAATAAAATAATCCTGACTTGCTGCCCAGATGGCAAAGGCTGTTCAAGTATTTGTGAGTTTCACTTATTTCAGTTGCTGAATTCTTCCTCCTCTGCACGACCTTCTTTGTCTTTGAATACGTTTCGTTGAAAGTGTAATATGCATCATTAATATATTGCCATACACATGTGAGCATATGTATACACAGCATATTGTGTAAACAAAAACTAGACTATGTCTTTATGAACTATGCATACCTGCTTCCCTACGTAGTCCTTCTGTTGTGCATTCTCACATTCCAGTTGTTACTGTCATGATTCTCCAACAGGAAGAAAGCAATTCTCTGTATTTATAATTGATGTTAGCTCAAAGTGATGTCTCAGAAGCTGATTTTGTTGGTACAGTGCGGGAGCGACTGAACCATGTGTGCTATGGGTAGTGTGTGCTATGTGTGCTATGTAGCCACCAGAGCTGTATCTGGTGTTGGGTGGCTCAGACATTTAAGTGCATGTGCCTGGGGAGAAAACAGGAACATATCACTGTGTAATGCTTTGCATTATTCCGAAAAGGGAGAATTAAAAACCTATTACAGCTTTTTTTTTTTTTTTTTTTTTTTTTTTTTTTTTTACTACAGTAAGTAATGAAGTAATGAAAAGAAGACATTTGTTTCTAGCGCCCGATTATCTAAAATAACGGGGGTTAATTATTAAACCTTTTGCTTGGTTGCTTACTTGTGCTGCTGATGCTTTAATCCTGGGTCACAGAAAGTTTAAGAGTGCTTTGCACCGGAGACTTACTTCTTTTAGCCTCAACTTTTCCATACTGAAAGGATGTTAGGAGTTTTGCTGCTTGCTTTCTCTGTAGTTTCTGTTGCTTCTGCTGAGCTCTGCAAGCCAGGTGAGTTTTCAAGCTGCTGATTCACACCCCTCCTGAGGGAAATTTAGCTCTGAGTGTATCCCTGCATAGCGATCAGCTTCTTATGTTTTTAATCTAGCTGGTTGCCTCCAGTTTGAATACGGAAACTCTGAGCATTCAGTTTTCTGAGTTTGCAAATGAAGTGCAGATGTTGTTCTTACCTATTCTAATGGGGCCGTGGTAAACCTGACTGAAAATCTGCAGGGCTGCTGCATGTTTCATGCTATTAGCTTCTAGTTCTTCTAACCAGTTAATCTGCTAGGGCAACTTTAAAAGCTGTGCTTAGTAAAATAATTAGAGAAGTAAATGATTTAAAATCCTATCTCGTCTGAATATCAATACATTTACCTTTTTTCTCTTTGTGTCAGATGCACAGAATGCTTTCAAAGTACGGCTTAGTATCAAAACAGCTTTGGGAGATAATGCAGTAAGTAAAGTATCTTCACATATTGTTCCTAACTAAATATCTGTCAAAATAGAACTAATACGAACTGTACATTTTCTGAAGGCCGAGCACGAGCAATTTGTTCTGAAGTATTAATTGTAATAGCTTCTCAAGTCATGACATTTGACCAGCCTGCTCTTTAAGATGACATTCTTTAATAAAGTGTAAAGCTTGTCTTTTCTTGAAGATAATTTTCTGTCAAAGTCCTTTTTTTCTCCCCTCCTGGAAAAACAGTAGAGATGCTGCACTTTGTGCATGAGGGACACTGTAAATCTAAGTCTGTATTTTGGGAAAACCACTTCTGCTTGAGAGTGCTAGTTGTAAAGTCAAGCATGTCTGAGAAGATAAGCTAGAAAAGGTTGTTAGGTCTTTATGAAATGGGATTTTATGTCAGGCTCTCAGACAAGCATGATCTGTAGAGATCATTCAAGCATATCTGATCAATTCCCTGCTAATGTAGGTTTCAGATAGTGCCCTTTCTTCTCTGCCTGTGGTGCACAGGTTAGTCTCATGAGGACTGAACGCTTTGTCTTAATTCGAGTCCTTTCACTTAATGTAGAACTGGTGGGATGAAAAATAGGGAGCTGTAATACACAGGAGTTTGGGAAATTAGGTGGCCAAATGGTCCTTCCTGTTCTAAAGTGCTATGAGATGCAGAAGAACGCAGTATTTCATTTGCAGGATTGAATGCTTGCCACAAATCTGCAGTGTGTTACAGTGCTCTGCATAAAATTAGATATGAAATATCTTGGACAGTCACCTGCACTGGAAGTCTAGTGTTTGATTGTTAGTAGTCCTGGAAAATAAAATGCCATAGATTAGGTGTTAGAAGAGACTGGAAGTGTGAGAATCACCCTCTGACCTCAGAAGCCGTTCAAAAACCAGCTTGAAATATTAGATAATTCAAACTAACATTAGCAGGGTACTAATTCCACTGGGAACTTTATAAACCAGATAAATTTAAAAGAAATAATCAAGATACTAAAGTACTTGTCTATGGAAATTGATATTGAAGTCAATCCTCTTGGGTGAGAGATTTTAATTAAAAAACTGTGCAAGCCTGCATTGTTTAAAAATTTATTAAAAATAAATTAAAAATAGTGTAATCCTGTGGCTGAAAATATGGCAAAATCATTAATGAAACTTCTTATAATAACTACTAATATTTTTTTAAAATCTTGGTTTAAAACCTTAGGAAATAATAAAAACGGTTGTTCCCAACAGTGCTATTTTTTAGTGGTTTTTTAGTTCTCCAACCATAGTAAAAGAAGGGAGATTTGTTTGATCATTATAATTTTTCTATTTTTCTATTTTTCATCACAAGAAGGGTATGATACAAATCATTAATCTTAAAAGTACTTTATATTACAAGAAAAAAAAAAAAGCAATAACTGTGGAGCCTTTTATTGTTTTTTGGTAGATAGATAGTAGTTTATTTCATTTAACAAAATGTATGTAAGACTCAAGAATGAGACAATCTAAAACTTAAACAATGTTTTAGAACAACGTGCTGAAGGAGTTATGATGCCATACAAAATTATCCGCAGATAATGAAGAATTTATTAACTTCACAGCTAATCGTTCCTTTTCAGAGCCATCACAGTCTTCTTTGCAAATGACTGAAACTGAAAACTGAAACTGTTGTCAAACTGAAATTCATTTCAGTTTAAGAATATGGTAAACTTTGATTTTGTTTTCATTTTTAGCAAATAATAGGGTAGGTAAATCTCTCAGAGTATCACAATAGGAGAGAATCAGCCTGGAATATCTTGGTATAATGCTTTGCTGTTTAATTCTGTTTCATTCTTTTACAAGTCACTTTGATCTAGATAATAGCAGAAGATCCTAATACCATCCATGATCATTTCACTGTAGGACTGGCAGGATTACCCTGGTTCAGGAGCATAGGAAATGGGTTAGTATAGTTTTTCAAGTGATTTAATGCATAGTGTGCACTTGGTGTGATGCAAACACAGACAGACACCATTTTTCATTTGTTCACAAGATGGGCTGTACTTTTAGGCAGGGAGTGCCATTTTTGGTGTATTAATATTGTTCTTGGAACAGTGGAATGGAAATAGCAGCTAAGATACAGTAAGCATCTAGCTGTTTTCATGTTACTTGTTAGTAATGGATCTACACGGCAGAGACATTGCTTGCTGTGCATTGGGAGTAAACTTAAACAAAGGGAAGATGATTTATGGGACTGTGTCTCTCTGAGGATAGTATTAAATTTACTAGTAGCTTCTACAGTGGCTGCTAGTCACTGGTTGCATTAACAGTAGACAGTTAATTCAAATGGGCCAAAGACAACCACAGGGAGCATGTGTGATGTATTTCCCATATATACATGTAGTGCACTAAACATGAACATACCGAGTACATATACTTGATAATGTTGTATTGCATTTATGTCCATGCAAGCATGAAAGAGAGCGCGTTTCATCATTGTTCATCATCCATCTATTTAAATACAGATGCATTTAAAATTATGGTAAATAGTTTTATGGCTCTTTTTCTTCCTCTATTACATTGTCTCTTTTTCTTTTAAAACTATTGCTGACATTACTGTCATGTTTTTTTTTACTGACATGGGATCAAAACACAAGCTTTTAAATATTTTTATTCAAACTGTCCCTCTTTTGCTTTCAGTTTAAGCTCCTAGACTGGCACACATCACAGTGTAATTACCTCTCTTCCTTCATAAGGCAGGAGTGGTGAGTCAGAACCACGATTCCCAGAACTGCCTATGGATTTTAATGCTAGTTAAGTAGTCTATTGCTCAGCTCTGTAGTCCCTGTCTGGTCATATCTCTACCTATTTCTTCCCTTCTTCATCTGTTTAGGGATGATGAATATGATCAGCATGACTTTTTGCCCTTTAAATGGCTGCCTCCTTCTCTATTCAGTTCCCTGTCTACAGAATGTCAAAGCAAGATGTGTGATGGTGTCTGGAAGTTGGATCCCTCCTTGTTTCTACTGAGAAACTGCAGCAGTTCCATACATCCAAAATCAGAATTTAAAGAGCAGAATTAAGATTTGTCATTTTCAGTTGTGTTTGCTTTGTCTACTCCTGTTTTTTGAGTGTGTTATAAAGTATGAAAAAGTAGTCCCAAGTTGTCATCTGGGTTAAGTATCCAGATTATTGCGTTTCTGGTTTGGATGATTACCGTGCAGATTTTTTTTAATGCTGAAAGTTAAAGATTAGATTTGTGTTCTGATTGACTGAAGAAAACTGCATCGAACCTCCACTAATATCATTCCAACAAATTATTAATCTTTGTAATCTGCTGAAAAGGAGAAATTCAATCAGTGTGTCATGGTCATGACTCTTGTTATAAAAATGTAATACGTGTAGTTTTTGCTGGTCATTAGAATTGAATATGGGAATGAAAGCCCAGGGGAACCTAGTGAAGCTTTCTCATGAAACATGAAATGATGGCATCAAGACAACACAGAAGAGTTCTGGGAGCCTGCATTTTACTTGTTATTGAAGGACAAAGGATGCTTTTTTCTATCTTTTGTCTCAAATTTGATGTCATAATTCATAGTTGAGTCTATCTTCATATTGTAAGAACAGCGTGCAGCAATAGGGCCATAATCTGTTTGTTTGTTTTTTTTCCTTGTGTCCTGACATCCATTTCCCAGAGCCTGCCTTCAACATTATCTTTTTTTGTTTACTGGCAGAACTAAATGGTCTTTGAGAGTAGATTTAAACCTTCTTCAATGCAGCTCATCCACAGAAGAGGCAAAGCCATGGGTGCAGTTATTTTGGGAGAATTCTGGTAAAAAGCCTGGTCTTTGATGTAAGAAGCTTTACATTTCCAGTTTGGCCAGTGTACAGAAACATTCAATTCATTCATTTTTTTGGAAAAGTTCATTTTGTATTGCACTTTACAACAAACATTAAAAAAAGTTACTTCTAGGCAACTAGTTAGGAATTTATTTTCATAGCACAGTCATTGAATTTATTACTTTTCTTGATCTATATGGAATTTCAAGTTCAGTGACTCTTTTCCCCCTCTGTCCTGCCAGCACAGGAGCCGAAACTGATGATTTTCCATCTTCCTTTACAGTATGCCTGGGATGCAAATGAAGAGTACCTCTTCAAGGCAATGATGGCTTTTGCAATGAGAAGATACTCCAGCAAGAGCACAACTCAGTAAGCATCTACTCTGACTTGCGTTACAGCTATTAATGCTGCACATAGCAGACCATCCTCTGCTGTACTGAGATGTAGAAATTGTTATTTACAGCTTCTAAAAGCCAAATGTGCCAGTGTATTTCTTCAACATCCAGTTATATGTTAAATTTTGCACTCTATCTTAAGCAGCATTCAGTCTTTGGACTAGTATCCCCTCTACTGCTCTCAGCGGGGTTGTGCTAATTTACTCTATCAGAATCTGTCCATAAGACACAATTACCTTCTGGTAACCACGCTGAGAGGAGGAGCAGGGGTCCATCAGCAAGGCTGAGCAATGCGGTACAGATCCTTGAATAAGCAGCTTTGGTGCACTTTTTACTTGGTGTTCATCTTCAGCAGTGTGCTGAGGATAAGCTGACTCAGAGTGCTGAAAGGTGGATAGCTGCGCTGGTGCTGAGTTCTGCTAAGGGATATCCATCTCTAATATTACAGTGGCTGAGTTACCTAACATCAGAATGTTTCATATGTTGCAGTTCAGACATAGATCAGCTGTTAATTGGTTTGGGATTAAACCTACCCTAAGGCTTTGAATATTCTTCTCAGGCTTCTGATCATTGCAACTTACAAAATTAGATGCCAGATCAGCAGACCATTTAGCACGCTGTTTCTTCAGTATGTTCTTTCCTTTCTTAAACAAGAAACCTCATGAGTGTATTCCTAGAGGCTTTTTATTTTTTCATTGTTTTTCAATCTAAAAGGAAAGATTTATAGCTCTGGTAGGCTAATGAGGATAAGGTTTTCAATTTAGTCTCTGAAAAAACTGCTTCAGGCCATCAATGCATCAGATAAAGCATATTGCATATTTGCAAAGACATTAGTTATCTTTAGTCATATGATGATTATTGTGGTTGCTGCATTTTCTCTTAAATAGAAAGAATCTCCCCGCTCCATGTCACAGAAGTGTTTGGTTCCTTGCTGTTTTATTTGTATTCCTTGGAAGGTGTCTCATTTGAGCAAGGAGCCATTACACCAAGATTAACAAAAATAGTCAAGTATATTTCCACTGCACACCTGCAAAAATGAGATCAAGATACCAGCTAAAGGTTATTATGTAGGGCTGTTTTTTGTGGGGTTTTTTTTCCAGGTTTTCAGGAGAGTTTTTGTTCAGTCTCTGATCCATAAAAGTTTGCTTCTGTATATCCATTTTAGTCTCAGGTCCTCCTTCTAAAATTGTTATTCTGTTCCTCCTCCTTCAAAGCCATGATGCTTTTACATGGCAAAATCCTATGTCACATGCCACTGAACTTTACCCTCTTCAAGAACTGCAGCTGTCTGCAGACTCAACTAATTTTAGAAAGTTTGGTGTAGAAATAGGAAAAAGTTAAGCCAAAATGATAGGAGTTAAAATTTTAATGGATGTTTCATTTATGTGTTCTGGGAAGTCACAACATTTGTTCTCATTTAACTCCTCCCAAGACAAATTTTCCTATGGACAACTACGATAATAGCAATCTTACTCTGGTTTGGAGGTCGGCTTGCATGCATCCACACTTTCCTGCTACTAAGTTTTTCAAAGGAGAACTCAATGCAATATTTGCAAAAAGATATGTAAGGGCATTTACTACTGCTTCTAACACAGTACAGGACTTCTTCATGGGGTACAATTTGCCAGGGTTTATCTTGAAGGTAAAACTGATAGCTTTTCTAGGACTTTCAGATACCTTTAGGGTCATATGTAAACAGCCAATGTACTGCTGTGCAGCTCTGGTGTCTTCTAAAACTTATTAGGCAGCAGTCTGAAGATTTTCCTACCCATAGGTCTCTCCCAGATCTCATGAGACCTCAGAGTCTCCCTTCTGTGAAAGCTTGTTGACCTCCCAGTATACCCTGAACAGTATGCATTACTGGAAATAACACTGCTCTTTCCTAGCACTGTGGCTGGCAAGAGGCATCCGGGTACAGAGAAAAGAGCGTGGTCCATCTCCAACCCCTTTGCAGTGGGAATGGCAGTGGGGGGGCACTCATCATCCAGGAGGGAATAGCAGCTTGCAGAGCTTACTAGAGCAGCACTCTCACATAACTGGTATGGACAGTGGCAGGACCTGGAAAGATGGTGAAGAGAGAAGCAGGAGTGGGAACTTAGAGAAGAGGCAGGTACTCCTCGTAGTCACAAGGCAGGTAAATCCCAGACTCTACTCAAACTTGGTCTCAAAGAGGCTTGCTATGCTTTAGACCAAGTGAAATCTTATATCTTTGGTCACTAAGAAGTTTTTCTGTTACATTGCTGGTTAGGTGGAGTTTTTAATCTAGTGAACTGTGTTTATGCTGCAGGCACTTGTATAGGTAAATACCAGCAGATTTTCTTCATGAGATATAAAAGTATCATACACACTGTATCTCAGTTTCTCTAAAGTTAATTTCTAAACTAAACTTTAATAAATCATGGAGCTGTGTTTAATGTTTGAAAGGTTTGATGAATTGTCAAGGTTGTGTGAAACAGGAAAAAGACACAATCCATTGAATTACTCAGTAATTATTAATGCAGATAAAATAAAAGTTTATTTTGCAGTTGAGAAATACAAATCCTTTATTTCTTGCTCTCTGTATGACCTTTTAATTCACTCTCAGCACATACATTCAGGAATTATCTAAGCCAACCTTTGATCTATCAGTGTTAAAAGATGATCGTCTACAGCCTGTTGTTAACTCTTCTTTCTCTAATCTGTGACTCATTTGAAATAATATGCATCTCTTTTGGGTCTGAGACTCGTTAATCTTTAGAGTAGAAAGAATGTGATCACTCACATTTAAATGAAAGGATTTGTTTTTGTGTATCTTCTCCCATTTTGTAGTAATAAAGCTGCAGTTTTCATCATGGAGTGACCAGAAGTTCATCAGCATTATCTGTCCTCCTAAGATAGGTATTTTTGATACTTTAAAAATATTCTGACCACTTAGAACAATGAAATAAACTTCTAAAGATAAAGCTGTTGTGTCAAGGTGACTTCATGGCTGCTGGTCCTAACAAGGAAGAAAACAGGCATATTTGAGAGAACGTGCAGCACTAGGTGGGAAGAGGCTTGGCATTTTCTGGAGAGCCAGAAGTATACACCGGGGTCTCAGGGCCTGTGCTTTTCCATCAGCTAATGGCTGCCATATGTCCCCAGTGCTCTTTGAGTCTCTGGCAGCTCTCCTTATCCCTAAGTAATCTTCTAAATCTCCATAAGGATCAATGATGCTGTTTCAAGCCAAGGATTCTTCAGGGTTTCCTGCCCTCTCCTCAATGGTGCTCACTTGCATATAGGAAAAGAGATCGATTTTGGGCTGGGAATACTGGGACCAGGATCCTGTCATTTTGATACTACAAATATCCTAAAACACTTGTGGTGAAAGTCTATAATCAGCTAAAGAAGTAAACAGATGTCCATATGTATGCTTACAAATACACTTAATTTGCAAAGTGCATGATAAAGTCAAGTTTTTCAAACCTAAACAATGTAAAGGTACAGTTTTCTAACGCTTCAACAAGCTTTGAATCAAAACCATGTTCAAATAGCATGGGAAAAAAAAGCATACCTGCTGAAAAGGAGTGATCCCATTGGTGCTTGTTGATCTAGTCCATTTTGGTGCTTATGCAATCCTCTTTGAACTTCTTATGAATGGTGTTATTCTTTTTGGAGCCTGGAAGGATTTACAGCATCCAGATTCTGCTGATGAAAAGTGGCAGTGAAGCTGGGTTTTAGATGCTGATCAGGCAAGATTTTAGGCATGACAGTTCTGCTCCTTCTGGAGACAGACACGCTGTCCCAGTGATGACTGCCTGCTCTATGTCATACTGAAAGCCTGGGTGCTGTAGGGATGACCTCATTCTTAAGAGTCCCTTTGAGTCTCTGAGGCTGTAGAGAATTACAGCATGTTCTGCCACTCCTTATATACGAAATGCATCCTTCTGATGGGAGAATGAGCTCTGTTTACTCCCCACTTTTTGAGAACACTTATAGAAGAATACGCACACCTGTTTTCTACTTGGATCAGTTTTTGAGTGCACCACAGGAATTCCAGCTTTAAGAGCTGCAGCGGTGTGAAGATTTAGGTCCTACTGTTATAAATTCTCCTGATGGAAAACTTCCTCCGCAGATGCAATTTTAGATATTCTGTGAAGTCAGCAAGAGTTTGTCAGCCACCAGCTAAAAGTAGACTCTTTTTTCCCCCTCCTGTAAATTTTGTGCTTTGCTTTTATTTTGAGAGGAATAAATCTACTTTTATCTTCTGGCTGTTGCCAAAGAACTGATGTGAACATCTTTTAAAATCCCAGAGGATGGCTCTTTTATTTAGGAAAATTATCTGTATTTGCAAAATTGATGTTCCAGAGAGGTAAAAGTGGGTATTTCAGCTCTGCAAAATCATTGCTTTCCATTTTATTGCATGTCTCTGTGGAATGTATACCTTTCCTGTAAATGAAAGTTTTCCCTTCCCAAATACTCTGGTACCTGAACCACCACCCAAAAAACCTTGTAGTAATAGGTAATGTATTTCCACAAAATATCAAGAGTGAACTACTGTGAACAAGCCAATGCCTGTCCTGCCTTAACAGCTATCGTTGTTCTGAGTGAAGACTATGCATTTATGGGTAACATTTTCTGTCTTACATTCTTTCCTACTTTGTGCTTTCTGCTCTTCAGGACATCACTGAAGTCCTGTTAGCAGTCATTTAATTAAGTTTGTAATTAGCCAGCAGATGGCACTACACAACAGAGCTCTGCGGCAGGTCACTGCTTGCAGTAGGGAATTTGTCACCCTGGGAAGGCTCAGAAGCTGGAGAAGAAATGTTAAAACTTGCGTTTTGGTGATGGACAAATCAAATCTTGAAACCCAAGATGCTAATGGGCATTACAAACACTCCTGTAGTTAATTAGAAGATACAAGACAGGGCAACTTTATTGTGTTTGTGGCCAGGCAGATGGTGGGCAAAGTTGAACAAAGTTTGGGCTGCTCTCTGGAAACAAAAGTGGTCTTCATCCTGAGTCATGGGCTATTAGAATATCTGCTCACTACTTGGATACGGCCAGTAAATCTAAATCCTGAGCCAAAGTCTTTGGGTTATTTGTTAATTATA
Source organism: Phasianus colchicus (assembly GCF_987193195.1). NCBI lineage: Eukaryota > Metazoa > Chordata > Aves > Galliformes > Phasianidae > Phasianus > Phasianus colchicus. The sequence continues at coordinate 123,310,653 of NC_143436.1, forward strand.
TTGAATGATTTTGTATTTTTTTTTCCCATTGTTACTGCTCTAGCTCTCTGTTTTTCAGTTGATAACACTTTGGATATCTTTCTATTATGCAAATTATATTCCTTACCATGCTGTAGTAAATAGTGTCTTTACAGCAGCTGCTGTATATCACATGTGTTTGGCTGGTTTGTTTGTTGTGTGAGTAAAATTGGAATAGACAGAAGAACGTAAGGGCACCATCTATCCTTAGTCACTATTTATTTATATTACACCTGTACTAGTATTCAATTATTTAGTCTAAATACTTATGATGATGTCATTCTGGGAGATATTTCTAATTATATTTCCATCTTTCACTAGTATTAGTGATAAATTACAAGTTTATAAGATTCCAAAGAAACACACCTTAAAGATATTCCGCTCTCTCTTTATACAGTATGCCATGAGAAGCTCCATGCCTGTGGCCTTTTGCTGTCAACTTCACATAAAACCAAGTAATCTTCTTTTGAAACATACGAGATAAATATGTCGTAGCACAAACCAGAGGGCACAGGCCAGTGCCAGTATGATGTTTATATTTAGCCTGTTGGCTCCACTCTGCACCTGACAGTGCAGAAGGATGTCAGAAAGAATAATGTCAGTTTCTATGTTCTTCCCTCCTGGCTGGTTTCCTCTCCTCCTCTATAAAGGTGTTTCCTATAGAAGGACAGCACTCACTTGAAAATTGTATGGGACATCACCCATGTCTAGCTCCTTAGTTGCAAAATAAAAAATCTTATTTTATTAATGCATTTGCCCAGTAGGCAAATATGGCCTTTTTCACAGCTCAGATGATTAAGATACTTTTTTTTTTTTTTTTTTTTTTTTCATTTCATTGCACTAAATGTACGTCCAAGACCAGCAAGTTTGTAGTAAATTCAGAATCATTTGAAGACTCACATTTGGTCTCAATAAGCTTAAATTTTTTCAGTCGTATTGAGAAATGAGAAATGCTGTGGATGATGTTTCTTTCTTGGGCATGAATGGTTATCTTTTTTCCATCCGTAGAAAGCTACTAAATATTTCAATAATTTCTGTTGCAACCATCTGCAGAATTTCCAACGTGCTGCTCTGCAATGTGACGGATCGGGTGTCGTTTTGGTTTGTGGTCACAGATTCCTCCAAAAACACAACAACTGTTCCTGGAAGTGAGGTAGAGGCAGCCATCAGGTACAGTTGCTAATCCTGCAGTCTCTCCTTCCCTGCTTACTGAGGATGATTTTTCTCTGGCCACGAATGAGCTCTCTGCCTCTGTAGGGAAAATCTAACCTAAGTAGTTAAAACACCAAGGGGTTAGTACTCTTTCAGGCATGCATGGCTAGCATGATTTGTAACAGTTCCATGGAATTCAATGTAAGTGAGCTTTGGCATTCTAACTATAGAAAGTGTCCTTCTTAACACTGGAGCTTTAGGTGAAAGCTAGCCCTTTCCTGGAGCTGGGGCTGTAATTTTTTTGTCATATACAGAAACACTGCTGTCATCCAGTTGCTACACTTCCTAGTGAGAGAGCCTTCTTCCCTAGATGACAGAATTCCAGCTTTGGGGGGTTAGATTGATGTTATTTCATGTTCACTGCATGCCATGTGAACTTCTATACCAAGGTTAGTGACCACAGGCTCACTTTAGTGCTTGTCAAATGCAAGTTTTCAGATTTAATGTAGAAATAAACGTTTCCATGAGAAGGGCACATGAGCTATTCATGAAAAGAACTGGCTGTGTCCCAGCTTGGCTTAAATAGTCTTATACTCACATTGCTGTCATACTTTCTGCAGCACTTTTTGGAATGCCAGTCTCTATAGTAGCTGAGCATTGCTTGCACAAAATACCACGTGATACAAACCAGTTCACTTTCTACTCAGTATTGCATTCTCTAGCCAATAAAAACAGAAGTGTAGAGCTGAAGAGGGAAAAAGAGGTAATCTGACTCCAATGGTCTATCAGAGCTACAAAAGGGGTTTATGAGGATGATTCCCACTAGCAGCATAACTCATGTATCTTTCTTGAGCACCAAGTAGAAAACAGACCTCTTTGTTTTAAGACATTCTGTACTTTGTCTCAAAAATTCATGTTACCTCCATAGAGGTGTAATGCCTAATTCCTGATGAATGAGTATGCGTTCTATTGGAAAGATTAACTTTTAAGCTTATGAGTAGATTAAACTGTTTCCTACAGAGACACCAAACAATAGCTTCATAGCATTAGTGGAGGAAGCAGATTATTTATTCACTGAAGCTCTCTAAGAGTGTTGGAATGCAAGGGTTTTTTGTTTTTTTTTTTTTTTTTTTGCATTTCTGTTATTCTTTGAATCATTCAGAAGCATAAGCTGATTTATTTAAGTCTTTTATATGCCCTGTTTACTGGAGAAATTGAATGCTGTTACAGCATGTTTGTTTTTCTAACTGTTGTCTTTCATCCCATAAAGAAGAAGATGCTATTTAAAACAAACAAACAAAAAATCCTATCTAACTTAGAAAGAAGAAATAAAATAGTCTATAAAGCTACATTTTTTTATTCTACTGCTTCTGATTGCAGGCTTCCATACTAAACCATTATTCTAATTCTTTATACTACAGTATCATGTAAGAATGCTACCCACAGACCAGGATTTTGTTTTATGAGTTTCTTTCAGAAACAAAGAACAAAGAAAACAACCCTTTCAGAGCTCTGTACGAGTCCCAAGATCTTGCATAAATATACACAAGATATTTATGAATATACAAACACATCTGCACCTGTAGTTACCTGAATGTGTTTCAGTGCATAATTCTGTAACTATAGCCATTAGATGAGGGTTAATAATGCTTACTTCAGCTGCTCACAATGAATCATTTATATTAATAAGGATGAAAATCTCTTTAAATCACAGGCAGCTTACCTTATAATTAGTTTTATAATATGCCATAGCTTTCAGCCCTCTCCAGGAGTGCTAGCTTTCCATTAAGGGTAAGAACTTCCTGCTTAGAAGATAGCCAACATTATGATTTCCAAGAAAGGAATTTGCAAGAATTGTACTTTTGTTTCCCCTATATCTTACAGGGAATATTTCTTAGGAAATACTTGTTCTGCAGTAAATCGATTGAATTGTATACAAGAAAGAGGGTGAATTTTATAGCTGCAAACAAAATCTCTCAAGACCAATATATGTAATATATTTTATCAAAACTTTGAAGCATTTCGCAAAAGCTAATGAAAGATACTGCTAAAGTCCTTCAAGGCTTAGATTCAGACCTAGAAGTTAGTGCAAATGCTCCAAAGTAGTGAATGTGGGTGAAGATACTGAAGATACCCATTCAAGGGTAGAAGTTGTACTACTCATTTGAAAAAGTGTATTTCTCAAATTTACAGTTTCTCATAATGGAAAAAAATGTGCAAAATCCATTTAGGTACATCCTATAGAGAAAGACATTTTGGCAGTGGGGATGGATTCTTCTGAACTAAAGCATAATTAGTGCCTCACAGATCTAAGAAAATCTCCAGCAGGAAGAGCAGATATATGTGCCCATAACATTTAGTATGGTTCTGTTTGAGGAACTAAATGAAGTGGTAAAATCTTCTGAGCATTGCATGGTGGATCTACCAATGCCATGCAATTGTGGAATGCTGTATGAACAAGCTGTCACAGCCACCATTACAGATTATTGTTTTCAGCATGTAGTCCAAACCAGAAACCACTAGTTTAGTTTACTTCAGATCGCATCAGTGTTTTCCAGTTTTTCAGATAGATACATGTGCCAGTCTGATGTTCAACACCCTGTAAGCATGTGCTTTCAAGCACTTTGTCTATTAGACACTCGTCTATGGATTACTGACAAAATCTATGCTAAAGTGAAGGTTTGTGCAATCTACCAACATCATGTTAGATTAAATTCAACTCTGCCAGACTTTCAGCACATACATGAAAGTATTTTTTTTTCTCCTATCTTTTTTATTTATAAAATATCTTTTTAAAGAGTTGTGATGGTTTTTTTGTGTTTCTATGAAGGATGAACCGGAACAGAATCAACAGCGCCTTCCTGCTGAGTGACAAAACACTGCAGTTCCTGAAGATATCCACAACCTTATCACCTCCTGTTGAGCCCTCCACACCTGTCTGGCTTATTGTATTTGGTGTTGTTCTTTCTCTCATTGTGGCTGGAATTGTTTTCCTCGTTGTTTCAGGGATTCGGAAACACAAGAAGTAAGCAACTTAGCTTTTCTTCTGGTTTAACAGCACACTGGCAAGTAAAGTCAGGGTGGGTGGTTTTGCTTTTCAAATCCACCTCAGATTTATCCCTGATGTATCCCTGCTCCATCCATAGTTAAAGAGCCTTTGTGCTCCTTGCTGAGGGTAAGGTTTACGTTTTATTAGCTGTGAACTAGATGCCTAAGTAATGCTGAAGTATACTGAGAAAACAAGGAGGATAAAAGCCTGATCCTAGCAGCTATCTAAGTAGAGACAACAGCTTTTCAAAGACTTTTGCTGTCATGTTTCTCAGTGTTTAAACTGCTGTAGGTGAATCTCCTCTCACAGACTAGCCAAATAGCTACCAAGGGAGAGCAGGCTGTCAGTGACTGCTCCTTTCCAAGGCTGTAGTGTCAAAACTTGGCATGGCTAAAATGATGCTGCTATAGTTTGAGAAGCCTAAGTAGAAGACACAATAATGATTAAGGTATGGCTGAAGAAGGCCTACCCAGTGAAATGGAGCATCATTTCAGCTACCACTCAAATCCCGATTGTCACGCTGATGAGCCTAAGGAACCTTCACAAATGCGTCACTGTGAGCCTAGGTATGTCCGTAGGGTATGAAAGAGATACTCACTTGTTTCTGCTCAGTTTCTGCCTTGTGACAGCACTGGCAAAACAGAGAAAGTCATTCATTCCTTTTGTGAATGTGAGTCCAACCTGTTGTGAGCAGGTTGGAGCAGGCCAGAGGTTATTAGGTGATATTTTTATCCCTTCATCTCTGTTGGCTCAGATCTGGGAATAAGGAATGGAAATTTCTCACTTAAGGTGAGATTCTGCCCTGGGAGTGAGTAGTAGTTGAGCTACTTCTCTACAGAATGAATAGTGATCTACCATGTCTTCAGCTACCATGAAGATTAGATTAAATGCAAAATTGTGACTTCAGCAACTGAGTACTAGATGGTACTAAAATTATTGAATGTATTGTGAACTGTATCTCCAGATATATCAGGGAGTTACATGTGAAAAACATGTTGCTGAGATTTCTCCTTTCTGCCTCGTTATCATCCTGAAAAAGATCTCAGAAGAACAGCACTTACTGTGAGGAATAACTAGCGCCCAGAGAGAGAGATATAGTTTGAGTCCTTTCAGTTCTATTTGCATGTGGAAGAGCTTCATGAATCTGTGAACCCCCTTTGCTGTTGCAGAGAGACTGGACAGGCACGTGAGTCCTGTTGCAGTCTTCGATGTGATATGGGCTGAGTTATTTCATCCCCTGAATCTAGGCAATCTTGTCTGTAAAACTGGACGATAATGTTTCTTCCTGGAGCTCATACCTGCCCTCTGTGTGCCTGTGTAGTATCATGGTTGTGTGACTCTGTGCAGCATCTAGCTCAAAGGGGGTCTTTGAACATTTCACATGAGTGTAATATAAATAAATTATGTTAAATAGCCATGATTTTTGTTTTTCTAGATAAAATAATCCTTCATGCTTTATACCAGGCTAAAAGATAGCATTTTCCCTTTCTGTTTTCAAATCAGCTCAACTGAGTTTTGAACAGTTTGTTACACTCCTTTCACTCCCCTCTCTGTTTCCTTACTCTGTCTTTATGCATAGTCTTTGCTCAGGGTAGAGTCATCCACAGTTGATTTCTAACACTCCTTTCAAATCAATGGCATCTGCAGGAAGAGCTGAGAGAGAGAAAGGGTAAAACAAGTATGTATTTGTTCCTTCTGCTCATGGAAAGACTGGGAAGGTAAGAGGGACAGTCTGGACTATTTGGCTTTTTGAAAGAAGAGAGGAGAATTTCAAAAGTGCTTATCACTTTTTCAGGTACCAAAGTATGTGATGTGAAAAGTCTTCAGCACATTGGTAATGAGTTTTCCTGGAAACCTGACCAGAGCTGACAGCTATGTTACCTAATAAGCTGTGTTGGAAATCTGGACTGGAAGGACGGTGTTGATTTGTCATAAATCTGGCATTTTGTCTTTACTGGTCTTTAAAATACCAGTTAAATAACTCAACTGAAGTAAGCACTAAAGGATGTGCTGCAGACTGCTCATACTCAGCTAGCAAGAAAGCACATGATAGACCTCTAATGGAGTATCAGTAATGAGTTAGACTTGTGCATCATTTCTTGAACTGGAAGATTTTCTTAATAGGTTTTCACTGTGCATCACTGCCAACATGTGAAAATCCAGGCCCCAGCTGCTTGCAGCGTGAAGTCATTAGCAGAGCTCCATGTGATTATAGCTATTGACTTTACAGTGAGTTAGATCAGATACACTGTCTCCCAATTTCATGTTTGTTCTCCTTTAGCAACAGTGATATGACACCTCCTTTTCTACTAATAGATTTGGCACATGGGCAGGGCAGGACTGTTTTTTGGTTCAGTCCCAAAGTGATTAGGCAGTTGAATGTGGCAATCTTTGTAGGGCCCTTCCAACTGATCCCTTCCCTTCCCTTCCCTTCCCTTCCCTTCCCTTCCCTTCCCTTCCCTTCCCTTCCCTTCCCTTCCCTTCCCTTCCCTTCCCTTCCCTTCCCTTCCCTTCCCTTCCCTTCCCTTCCCTTCCCTTCCCTTCCCTTCCCTTCCCTTCCCTTCCCTTCCCTTCCCTTCCCTTCCCCTCCTTTTGCTTCATTACTGGCTATGCTGGGTTAAAGTGAGGCATATCCTTTTCCCCTACTTCCCATTTTCAGCGGGGCTTCCCTTTATTACTCTCCAAGTATCTGTTTTGCAGTTGAAAGCCCTCCTAAGCTGGATTTGATATGTATGCCTTGAATAACCCATAATGTTTTCACTTCCCTTGACTTGTTGAGTCTCCTCTTGAACTCAGCAATTCTTAGCTTCTCTGAATTACTACAGCAACAAGTTCCACACATCTTCTACTCCTCTCTTTTCTTTTGAATCTGCACCTTAGTACTGTCTCTATGTTTTTCTGTCCACACTTTTTCTGTTAAAGAACCCTCCTTTCATCACTGCAAGAGCAAAAGGGGCAGCCAGAGGTTGCCATTACCCCCACAGTTTATTTTTAGCAGGCTTGTAATGCCAAGAATTTCCCAAAGGCCAATAAAATTTTATTATTCTTAATATCACTGTTATTAACAATTATACTGAGTCAGGTTGTTATGATTGTCCTGAGTCAGATTGTTACAGTATATGTTGCGGGATAGGAAGAAGCAGTAGAGCTGACCTTTGAGTTTCTTATCCTCTGAAACCGCTGATGCTGCAGGTTGTAAAGTACAGAACATTTTTCCACTATGAACTAGAAGATCTCAAGGTTAGAATAAATCTGGAATTAAAGGAACACTGTGACATGTTGACTGATATTTCTGTATAATGCCTTCTTGTAGTTTTCATTTTCGGTAATTTTTTTTATTATTTTAATATGGTTGTGAGAACTGTGGCACATAAAAATGAAAGCTATGCAATTGTTTAATCTAGAAAACAGAAGTATAATAAGATACTGCGTTGGAAGCTGGCTGTTAATGAAGTTAGAACTAGAAGTGCAGATTTACAGTGCTAAGAGTGCCTGACTTTTGGAGCGGATCATCAGGGAGTCTGAGTGTGCCTGGATCTCCATCACTGGAGGCTTTAGTCAAAAGCTGATCTGTTTCTAAAAAGTATATCTTAATTTATCCAAATAGGTTGGTTGAAATCTCTGACATACATAACAGGCTAGATGTGTAGGGCAGTCCTTTCTGACTTCAAGCAAAAACAGATGAATAGGTTTTTTCCATTTTTCTCCTACACCAACTTTACCCTTCTGTCATTTTACAGAACAAGGGGCCAAAGTGATATGTATGTTTACAACATTTTTACTCCAGGATTTCTGATTCCCAATCCTGATCTCAAACCACTTAAACCCGAGTTTCCTGCCCCAGGAAGGAAAAGCCTCCCACCTTTGTTGGTGTGTTTACAACAGCAAGGAGGCTTTGAGCGTGGCTGCCTGCTTTTGCACTTGTAGGTGGTCGTGAGCTAATGCAGCTAAAGTCAATAGAAGAGTAAATAATGCTGGGGAGCCTCTGCGACAGATTATGCCTTTCAGTACATAACCTACAGTGAACTTCTGTCTAAGTGTGCAGTTTTCTGTCTGTGAAATCTCGGTGGAGTGCTGCAGGTCAATAGAATAAGACAATTTTCTCTTCCTTGTTTTTAGAAAGAATAAAGAGTCAACAGAGAGAGAAAATTTAGAAGAGAAAGGCGAAGTGACAATAACAATAGAAAATGGGATTCCTTGCGAAACACTGGATTTAAAAGCAGGCCACGTTAATGGAGTCTTTGCAGCAGATGATGAACGGTTCACGTCCTTATGAAATGCTGCCATTGCTATCTGGTGCTCTTTTGAAAGACTCCTGTGCCTACCTTATCTCGTCTCTACTGCTGAATGTCAAACATGAAGACAAGAAAAATGTCCTTTCACTTAATTTCCCTTGAGAGAACCTTTTACTGATAACACATACACTGGAGCTTCCATTACAACGCTTTTGTTTGTGAGCAAAGCAAATGAGAAGACCTCACATTATAGCCATTTAAGATTTCAGAAAGATGTGTGACAACAGAGCTGAAACCTGCCTTGTGTCAGGCATTTAATTTTAATGATTATTTAAATGTCTATTGTTGTTTTCCCTTGATATAAACATGAAACTGCATTATTCTTGACTGTCACAGGGGAGATCATCTATCATTGTCAATTCTGTCTGGGCTTTCTTTTAAGCCATATACAAAAGTTTTCTCTGTAAGCTGAGTTCTGTTTGCTGATACACTGTATGCTTTTGGATGGAATAGTGATCAGTGCCTGAAGCTTTTAGTTTATTTGGGGGAATAAAAGCTCTGATAGCCTCTGTAAAAGCAGGTTAATAAGTGGCTGGGCCATCTACAGTGTTAAGGACTAGCAAAAATTTTGTAATAACTGTATTTTTCATGTTAAAAAGTCATAAATTACATGACCCGGAAACCAAAAATGGCAAGATTTTGATTTTTTTTAAATTAAAAGGAAAGGGAGATTTTCCACAGGTGCCTCCTGTGGCCAGTGGCCCAACTCTCATTGAATTTCTGAGAGCATATTTCACTTGTTTGAAAAATTCTCCTTACATTTCTTAATAATAAAACTAAAGCAGATTTCCAAGCTATATGACCCTGAGCCTAAGGTCAACTGAAATCTTCATGTGGCAGCTGGATAGCTCATTCAGCCCTTGAAACACCAGCTGCTGTTTTTCATACATCATGCCTGGCTGAGGGCAGAGAGCATTCAGACCTGGGTTTCCTAGGTATGTGGCTGGAGGCTGAGGTATCAAACGATACCAGGCACTAAATTTCGTTGCTGGATTACTTTGCCATCAGCCATACATACAGACTAAGCTATCTATGCCCTAATCTTCTCCCTATTTAAACCAGTGATATATTTCTTGCTGATTTGAGAAGAATTGGGCCTGAGTAAAGGAGAGTTTCATGTGTGGGTAATTGCAGACAGAGGATATAAACATGTTGAAGTAAAATAGGACATCTGTGGTCACCAAATGGCTGCCCACATCACTGGAGGTAGGTTCTGACCATTAGCTATCACATTTTCAGCACCATGTTTGGAGACAATGTTAGAAAACTCGTTTGCTTATTATAGTTATTCTATGCAATTGGATCCTTCACCCATAGGAACAGGTTAAATCAGGATAAAAGCTCTTTGTAAAGGACCTTCCAGTGTCCTGAAAGTTAAGGAGGCTTCTCATGCCCTCAGGTACAAATTCTTTAGCATTTTGGCTGTATCAGGCATCTTTGGCTATCCATTTGGCTTGGCTCTGGCTCTTGGGAATGGGGTGAGCAGAATGGGGAGGGGAATGGGGAAACAGCAGGGTGAAGCAGGGACACTGAGCAAGTGGAGTGCAGAGCTGGGTGAGGGTAGGGGGAGGAGGGCAAAGTATGAAATAAAACTGTGGTCCCACCAATCATTTGCCTCACTTGATCTCCTTCTGTGTCCTAGTGATGGGCCTCTCTGGACAAGGAATGTGACTTCTCCATGTTTTGTAGGGTGCACTGCTCGCCTCTCAGTTACTGATGATAACATCTCATTGCATCAAATAGCATTCAACAACACAGAGACATATTTCTCATAGGTACATCAAAGGTTAAGCTTGCTATTGTTTAAGATCATTTGGAGGGAAGATACAGAGTACAGTCTTATTATTGCTTCCTCAGTCCTTGCTCCCAGGTCTTTTACTCAGTCAGAGTTTTATGTTGGTAATTCCGATCGCATCATTTCCAAACCTTTGCACTCTTCACATTCTTTATATGACAGATAGCTACACGGCGGCACGACCACAATAGACTGCTGTAGCAGCAGCACCTCTGCAATAGCCTGTGAAAGATTTCAGTACGAAGAGCTTGATGGTGCAAGAGCAACCCCAAGCTACTGTATAAAAACTACCGTGGTTCTGTATTCTGCTGTATGAGACCAGAATAAAATTCATTTAGTATGACAGAGGGCTGAGCATACTTCCGTGGCCTGAGTGAAGGTCTGATTCAGCCTGTGGCAGTGGCCAGCAATTGGAAAATAGATTGAAAGCCTCTGAGCAAAACACTGTGTGGTGTGGGCTTAGCACTAGTGGCACGTATTTAATCACTGGCTTCCTCCTGGCTCACCTCTCAGCAGTGTAATTACTTTACAGCAGTTTGGTGTAATTTTCTGCTAATGATGATATGGGACTCACCCACAGCATACATCTTGCTTGTCTCCGTACTGACAGAAAATGGCTTGAGAGAAGTAAATGATACATGAGCAGACAGGTATCACACTTAGCAGCGCTTAGAAGTCAGTGTTGGTGTTAGCTCTTTAATTGAAATAGCTGCTGCAAATGAGGTTAATCAAGGGCATGCTGCTACAGAGGAAATAAATCTCTTTTCCAGTCTCTCTGTGTAGCAGAAACCTATTAGAAAACAAAGAGCGCTTTGATTTGGTAAAGCCTGTTCTCCAGCACCTGCAAATGTTACAAAGACAATTTATATCTGTTGAGGACCTGGCCAGATGTTTTGTGTAACTTTCACCATTTGTAATTTCTGCTTTTTTTCTCTAAACCACCTGCCATCAAAAGACTTGATAATAACAAGAAAGTAAGAAACAAGAGACAGAATATACAGTAAAATACTTCCTAATACAATGAGTCAGTTGTATTTGTGCTGAGCCAATGAATTTCAGCAAAAGAACATGGTGTGCTCGAGACAGAACTGTTTCATTTTCAGGAGCTGCCTTTGAGAAAAGAGAGAGGAAAGAAGAAAATTCAATTAAACAGAACAGCAAAAACAGAGAAGTTCTGTTTGAAGATCTGCAACATTTATCACCAGCTCCACATTCCCCATGAGTCAACATTTCAGGAAGGATGCTGCAGTTCTGTTCTGCTTACTTGTGAGAGGGTATTGATGTCTGCATTAGTATAAGCACAAATCATGAACAAGTAAATTGTTTACACTACCGCTCAGTATCTACGCACTTCTAGCATTGGAGAACACTGGGAACTTTAAAACGCTGCCCTTAAATTACAGACCGAACAGATTTTGACACAACCACTTTCTGTACAGAACCTTGAGCATTGCATTGACCACAGGCTGGTTGTATAAATTAACTTATAACTTTATAATTTAGGGAAGATGACAAACTGGGCAGATGCTAACGACCTTATTGGACCCATATTCTGCCACTTGCTTTAAGGCAATCTAACTGTTCTACAATCTGATGTCACTGTGTGTTGGACAAAACTGTGCTGTCACATCACCATTCTCTTCTCCTCCAGAAAAAATCCCTGGGAGGAGGGGCCTGTCTGCAGCACTCTCCTTTAAATGCACCCCCTCTTGAATTCTAGTAATCAGACCTGAACTGAATATTCCCCCTGTGGCTCTGCAAGGGCTGAAGATCCTGGAGATGTTACCCCATGCCCCTCTTGCAGCCATATGCTCCTATTTGTTCATCCGGGTAGAACAGTTGCTGGTCATACTGACCTCCATGAAGAGGGCTGTGCCCTCACAGAGGGCTTCATTTGTTCTGTATTTTGGGGGAAGATACGTCGGAAGGCACTTCACCGTTTCTGCTGCTGTTCACAAACAAGAAAGGTGAAATAGGCACAAGGAGTCGTAGGGTAAAATTCAGATCTTGTTCTTTCATCATCTTAGAATAAAATAATTCTCCAATGAATGCAAATCGCTGTATTAGCATACGAACTTCTGGTTTGACAACTCATGTGTTGTTTTTGACCAAGCAAGGAACATTACCATATCTTGAAGAGTTTTTCAAGTGTAACCTTCCACATGTGGGAAAATAAAATACCTACTTTAAAGCTTGGGAAAGAACTGCAATAAAGACTGAAAATAACTCTCAGTAAAAAGCTGGTGCTTATGCTTCTAGATACTCATAAAAATACATCTCAGGCATTTGGTCACTTCATAACCTGCAACGTATGAAATTAGCTGTTTTAAATGTGCTGGGTTTTTATAGAAAATGCATTGTTCAACTGTCCTCAACCCATTAGCAATGAGCAATCTGTGCTTGGTTTTGTATGAGCGGTTTCTTTTGGCCTCTCGTGGTTTTTGTTTCCCTTTAATGTGGCGTGTAAGAAGAGATGTGTGCAATAGAGTGACGCTGCAGCTTCTAGGCTACTGGGCAGTTGCTAAGGTAAAGTTTGCACTGTTAGATACGCCTAGTTTGAAGGGCTAAACTCGGTAGTTTTCACATCGCTTAAAGCTGAAGAACATTGACAGTGGTCAGTGACACACACTTGCTGGCACAAATCTGTCAGTGTATTCAGTTTTTTGAATACACTAAGCACTGCTGCAGATGCACTTACCATAATGCATTTGCATTTACAGCTGGATATTTCGTGGCTGGATTGATGTTGGCAGTTCTGCCCAAAACGATGTGGAGGAATTACAGCTTTATAGTACAGCTTCAACCTTGCTCTCAGCAAATGCAGGAGCTTCAGCGGGAACTGGATTTTGCTCAGGATCATTAAAAAAGAGTTTGGTTTTGTTAGTCACATCTCTTTCTTCCTGCTCTGTTTCCCTTTTCCTTAGAGATGACAACTTGAAGCTGTCAGAGCATCTTATTTGCTTCAGCAATAACTAAACAGAAAACATTTAATTTTTGAGAAATGGCACGAGCTCCGCTTTTTTCTGGCATTATCCCTCTATCAGCTTCTGCTGCTCTCCTATCTTTGAGATCTTAATTGCTACAAATTACCATATGCAGCCTTTATCAGTTGTGGACCAGCAGGAATTTTAGACTTTGGACTTATGTTCTTCCATGATCTGAACAATGCTACAGAGGCTGATATGTGGATACAAGGCTGTTTGAAAATGAAATGAGACCACTTGCTGCCTCCTTAGTGATCATGAAATGTGAAACGCTGGTTGCCTGGAGGAAAAGCTGCATATCACAAGATTAATACCTTTCCCTTAGCTGTTGGGGCAAAGTGGCTCTTTATAATTGGGCAAAGTGTAAGGATTCAGTATGAATACTAGGAAAAATTTCTTCTCAGAAAGAGTGGTGATGCAGTGGCACAGGCTGCCCAGGGAGGTGGTGGTGTCACCATCCCTGGAGGTGTTCAAGGAACATGTGGATGTGGCACTGAGGGACATGGTTAGTGGGCATGGTAGGGTTGGGCTGACAGGATAGATGATCTTGGAGGTTTTTTCCAACCTTCAAGATTCTGTGATTCTATGATTATAAGGTATTGTACTGACAGTGGCCTTCCCCAGTACAAATGAGGACACTTCATAATACTAACCTGCCTGCTTGTATGCTCTTCTATGCCTTCCTGAAAACCACTCAGCTTCACTGCTTTATCCTAAACCTTGCAAAAACACTTCCGTTTCCTGATGCTTCACGCTCTTATCAGCAACTTTCCTTAGCTTTCAGTATTGTTTTCAGGTGCAGGGTTTGTTCCTGCCCATGACTTGCTTGACCCTTAGGTGATGCTCAGCAAGCTTTGAGCAGCTGTCAGCCCCTGGATCATAAAGGAGCAATGCAGAGGTGACAACTTCTTTTTAGGTCTAAGATCCAGTCACTGGAATGCAGCCATGCAGCATCCTGCCTCTGGCTCAGCCGCAGGGGCTGTGTCCGAGAAATGTCAGACACCACACATGCCGAAGAGTTACTCATGTGGGAAACAGGCTGCTCTGGGGATTAGAAGGACTGTTTGCCCAGCCCCTGTTTGGAGTGCGAGGATGAGGGAGAGGCTTTGGGATTGCCCCCGGCGATGCCCAGGAGCAGTTGAGGCAGTGCAGCCCTCTCTCAGAACTGCATCAGGGCAATGAGCAACCCCTGGGCCTTCGCTGCCTCTGCAGAGCCATTTTACAGGGAGCCGTCAGAGCAAGGATCTGCCAGGTATTTAACTGATGTGAACCTCTCTTTAGCAAACAGCAGAGAAGCAGGGCAGCTACAGCCCTGCACAGGCAATAGGATAGCTTTTGGTCTTCCTGAGGATACTCCAGGCCAGGCACCCTGCAGCTGCGTCCCTTCTGAGCCCCTCTCTGCAAATCAGTTCCCGAGCAATACTCTTATGCACTGAGCAGAAAGGCAGAATGATAAAGAGTAGCAGAGCTTAAGTGGTACTCCTGTCTGGGAAAACTGTCCTGATAATGGTATTTTAAGCTATTTGAAGGGTGTGGTGCCCAATGCACAATGCACTGCTTTCTTATTGAAGCATGTCCTAAATGCAATTCTTTCTTATCACAGCTCTCATTTCATAGCACAGCTCAGTCAGCACTGTGAATAGTGAGGCAGAAGCAGCTCTGTCAGAGCCGAGGTACATCAAACATTGGTGGGCAGCTCATTAAGCAGATTGGGAGCAGCTGGGGGCCACAGCTCACACTGCAGAGCCCAGGGTGGAGGGGAGGACTGGCAAACTGGAGAGTGAGCACATACTGTTATGTCAGGGCAACCTCAGCCTCTGCGCAGCAATGGTGGCAATATCTCAGTCTCAGTACAAACCAACTAGACCAGCCACAATTGTGTATAACAACCAGAGCTTAACTCTCAGTTTGTTTTCTTCTAATGGCTGCTGCGTCACAGCCCCTACTGAACTTCATTTTCTCAGTTTCCTGTTTCTTTTTGTGCTGCGGCACAAATGGTCCTGCATCCAAATACAGCACCTGCATGAAAAATTGGATTTTTTGAGCATATGGGCTGGTTTTAGCATGCCAAAATGTACTGGGCTCAGTGATCGTGCAGTTACCTTACCAGCATAAAAGAGAAAAGAAAAAAGTTAAAGCAAACAGTCATCATAGTCCCTGTTCTCCATTGAAAAAGAAATCACATCGAGGTAATAGACATCATTCTTTGCTCTAATAGACAATGGGACACATGGGTAAGGGAGAAACAGCAGCCAAAAGTGGTATTAAAAAAAAACTGTCAACACTTCACCACATGACAGTCTCACAAGCAAATTAAGGAAGGATGAGCCAGACAAGAATCACAAAAGGCACATAATTACCTAAAAAACAAACTCCAGCCCATCAGTCAAGGAGATGGGCTGTTTTAATTGATAGCTTCTCTGGGTCTTGCTGTATCCTGTATGATCTGGATGTGAGAACAGAAAACCTGGTAATAGGTTTGCAGGCATTGCCAACGTGTGAGTCTTTTGAAGGATTACAATTCCAAATGATCATAAAAAACTGGAAAAATGATCTGAAATCATCATGATGGACTTCAGCCAAATCTGAAATGCTGTAATTAGTGCTGCCCTAGTGCCAGGTGTACAGAGAGAGAAAGAGGATGGGCTGGACAGAGAACAGAGCTACTAGAAAGTAACTCACAGTCTGAATATGAGTCAATTTTGGCTGTTTCCAGAAAGGAAGGGTGTATCAGCAAGGTACAGCGTGTAAGTCACAGACAGTGACCCTTGTACTGATGACTGATAAGGTTTCAGTTATGATCAGTTTTGGAAATCATCTCTGAAAAAGCACAAATTGTGGAGGGTCTGAATGGCATCAGCAAGAAAAACATGCAACGAGAGAGCGTGACCACTGAGGAAGGGCTGCAGGAACGCTGTTGTCTTTCTTTTGGGAAAAGAAGATTCTTGGAAGATTCTGCACAGATGACAGAGATCACTTATCCTTGGTGCATTGGACATGGGTATCAGGAGATATTGAGAAAAAAGAAAAAAAAAACTGAGCTGACAGCAAAGACACTGGAATGAATGATCCAAGAAAAGCAATGAGTTCCTCTTTGTCAAAGGTCTGTGAGATGAGGTTAAGGTAACACTCTGAAAGGAGAACTCAGGAATAATCCATGTTCTCAGCAAACATCTGGATGGGCTGATCCCTTGAGGCTTTGCTTGCTGGGGCCTCTGCCGGTTGTGGCCCTGATGAGGCCACGTTGTGCTCAGCCCTGTGCAGACAGGAGAGATTTGGCAGTGAAGCGTCTGGTTGCTGCTTCTCTGTGTTACAGACTTGCAATGTTTTCAGAGAAGCTCTGCTGAGAAACAAGAAACCAACCCCATGGATGTGGCTGCAGCTACATCTTAAAATGTGTTCCCACCCCCCTCTGCATTATCCTGAACAGAAATGGGCTAATTTACGAAGTACTGAGGTACTGTCTGATCAATAACACTCAACCCAAGCTACATTTACAGAACGAATTCATACATCGATTTTCCCATTGATTTGCAGTAAGTACTAAGTTCCTAGCTAGATTAGCAAAGATATTTAGATATTTAAGTGAAATCATCTTAGTAATCTTAGTACTTAAATCCAGTTGATTTATAGTTAAGGTTAGATCACTACACCAGAGGCTATGATCCCACTATGTCCCTTGCTCCTTTCTGGTAATTCACCTTAAAAATTAAATTTTATATGACCTACTCATTTTGAAAATGAGTTTTCAAAGCCTTTTAAAACATGGACATGAACATCCAACCTGGTACCCTATGTTAGGCTATTGGTAATTTCTTTCTGCCTGGGAAATAAGGTCATGGCTTGGCGTTGCAGTGAGTTTTCTAAATATTTTTACAGCTTATCACCAACCTGTTAAAGGACTCAAAGATTCTGAGCTACCAAAGACACTGGCAGGCTATAGATAAAGTGAGCAGCAGTATCATTGACAGCACACTTGGGAAACATTAACTAAAAGTAAAAGCCTTTTATAAGAAGGCCATAAAATGGTAGGAGTAATAATGTTCTTCCAAAGTTAATCATTGACTTTTGTTTATTTGGCTTTTTACAAAAACTTTTACCTTTCTTTCCTACAATGGATAAAACCTATAAAAGGCCTGGAAAATTGGGTTCAGCCTCTTTAGTTCACACTTGCTATGCATAAAGGCTGATGAGAAGAAGGCAGAGAAGCTCACCTGAGGAAACCTACTTCATCCAGAGGTTCTCAGTCCGCTAGTGAATATGTTGGTTCACTTCTGGCTTCTCTGTGGTCTCAGCGCTGTTGTGACCCCCCAGGATGTCACACAGGAAGCCCAAACATTTCTGGCAGAGTTCAATGCGAGAGCAGAAGACATCAGCTATGAAAACTCACTTGCCTCATGGGACTACAACACCAACATAACTGAGGAGACAGCCAGGAAAATGGTAAGTGCTCCATTCCTTGGTTTTTACTAGTGTTTTGGGAATCCAATTGTTAGTTTCCACTTTGTTTTGGTTCCACTAAGGTGGACATAAATTTGGGTTCTACTTTAAGGGCTTGCATTAACACAGTAATGCTTCATTGGAGTGCCCAGGCCACTGATAGCCCCCACAGCCTGATGCTGGTGCCTGGGCTGCCCACACATTGCACAGGGTTGGCCGGAGGCTGGACTCACTCCCAGCCATCACTTCAAGTCATCCCAATGAGAGGAGGGAAGAGACTACAGAGTGCTGAATGCTTGGCCCCAAAATCAGCTGGGTGGAGAGAGACTTTCCTCCACATTCACTGCTGTTCTCAGCTCACCCAGAGTGGTGTTTCTGAGCAGGTTACCACACATTTTCTGAATGCAAATGTTTTGTTAAATGTTTGCTGGTAATCTTGTATAGCGTTCTGTATCTTTTACACATTAGGAGACCTCCCCAGCAAATTCATCTCATAACTCTAGCTGCTAAGAAATTGGCTGGAGGTATTAAACTGGGAAAAATGAACTGAGATGAGATTTCCAAAAAACCAACAGTGGAATTTGAAGTATGGTTGTCTAGAACATTGATTTGAAAGTGAATTTATATCTTGAGGAAGGACCATAGTATTGTACTTGCAAGATATTTCAAGCAGCTTGTCCTGCTTTCCAGCGTCAACATCTTGCTGCCCCAATCAACTGGGTCTCTTGGCAAGTGCCTGTGTTTGCAAGAGCAGTCAGCCATGCTCTGACCAGTTGCTGATACTGCTGTGCTGCAGCCTAGCATCTCATAACCTTGGAGCCATTAAAAATGAACAAAAGCACCTAGAGATTTGTAGCTACGTGCCTTTTAAGGTTAACTCAAGTCTTAGAGAAAAACAATTCAGAGCATAAAAATGAAGCTGAATATCCTATGTCTACTTTGGTGCAATGGCATAAGCCTTCCACTTTGTCTTACAGCTTAATTAAAACATGGTTTAATTATAGTATTTCTTAATTAAAACAAAGAGACCGGTTACTGGAAGAAATCCTAATGGCTAATCATTGTCAATCTGGAATGCTTTCCAAGGCACCAGGTACTTAAACTGTAATGTTTCCAAACACATAAAATGAAAGACCCATATAGCACTTTCAGCATTAATGAGATGGTAATAAAATACGTGAGGAGATACCAGCAATAAGAACCAATTAGTCCAGTGCTCAGAGAGGATATTTTCTCTCACTTGATCTCTTTGGTAGAGTTGGTAATAAACCCACTGCTTCCCATCCTCCCTCTGTGTGGGAGGAGCAGAGTTAATGAATACTGTCCCTTTTGACTCCTTCCCTTCCATTTTCCTTCTAAATTGGGCCACAAAAGTCATAACTGTTCCTCTGACTTATCAACCAGTTTCTTTAATTGGGGAAAAAACAGACTGCAAGCTTAATGCTTCTGTAATCACAGAGCCCCTCTCCTGCCCTTCTGCCTCCAGCACACCTTTCCTTCCTCAGCTGGGGATTTGCACAGTGATGGTCTTCCTCTGGGTCCTCATCAAGTTCTTGCCCAGTTTTGCAAGCTGCTGAGAAATGGGCAGACCTGTTTGCTTTGCTCTTGTGAAGGAGGAGTATTTGAAAAGATTGCCAGGGGCTGTTAGGGCATCTTATGTCTGTTGCTGCCCTGAAGCACAGGGCTGAACAACCTGGTCACTGGCCTCAAGAAAGCCTTGGCTCATTATGCATTTATTGCATCCTTCATCAGCAAGATGTAACAGATTTTACAAGCACCCTCTCCACAGCCCAGGAAGTTGCATGTGCACAATTAATTAAACTATCCCAAGGGCTGAGGTTAATTAGTACTGCTCTTGATGCCATTTTGGACAGGTGCTGATGTGCTAATCTCCCTGTACAAACATATTTGAAAAAGGACGAAAAAAAGAAGAGGGAATCTTTTGAAGATGGCTTCGAGACTAAGTAATATTCATATTGTTGTTGCTTCATGCACTAACATTTGGAGTTTCATACATATGTAATTGCAATTGACACAGGCTGCCCAGAGAAGCTGCGGTGCCCCATCCCTGGAGGCGCTCAAGGCCAGGTTGGATGGAGCTCTGGACAGCCTGAGCTGGTGGGGGGCAGCCCTGTCCACAGCAGGGGTTGGGGCTGGGTGGGCTTTGAGGTCCCTTCCAACCTGCTGCAGTATTTGTAACACAGTATTTGTTTGAACCCCTTGCAGAGTGAGGCGGGCGCCAAGTGGGCAGCATTTTATGAGGAGGCCTCCAGGAACGCTAGCCGCTTCTCACTAGCTGACATCCAGGATGCTGCCACCAGGCTCCAGATCCAGTCTCTGCAGGACAGGGGATCCTCTGTGCTGTCACCGGAAAAATACAGCAGGGTAAGAAAGTTGCTGAGCATAGCTCATTTGTGCTACATGAGCAAGGGTATGGAGCTGTCACCACCCTGCTTGGCTCGGAATTGTGCTTTTTACAGGAGCACGTACCTGCACCAGGTGACCTTAGAAATACAAGGGATGTCTGGCTTAGAAGTTGCTTCCCACTCATGTCAGCAGTTTGTCGTGTTATCCATGCAATAAATTGCAAACTTGTACCCGCCTCAGAGTTGCCCTTGCACAAGTGGCCGGATTAGTCATATGGGAAAGGAGGACCTGTGCTGAGTGCGCAGCTATGTGCACAGCGAGGGTAATAAGCAGAAGGAGGTGGGTGAAAGGACGCTCAGTGAATCAGGAAGGTGGAGGCAGAAAGAGCCTTTCTTCAGCAAGATGCTGAGGCCAACATTTAGCAAGATTCAGAATGAGGTTTGAATTTTCACTGAAGACTTCACATAAAACGCATGTTTATGATAGCAACTGTATGTGGAATTGCAGTGAACAACGCAGTGAGCTCCACAGACTCAAAAGGAATCTATAACCCACTCAAGGGTTGAGTTGGCACTTTATGGCTGAAGATCACACTGTAAGATAACACTGAGATAGGGAATCCTATGGTCCTCCTTATTGAGGAGCCAGAAGTTGGACCTGATGATCCTTGTGAGTCCCTTCTGACTTGGGGTTCTATGCTATGTTCTGTGGAAGCATACTGAGATTTTTTTGGCTAAGATCAGCAGAGTTAGCCACAGTGATGTAATGTGCAGACTGGCTGGGCTTTCTGTATGGTCCAAACAAGATGTGTCTCTGGAAAGACAGATTGCCTTGCTAGGGATGCTGAAGGTTCCTAGAAATATGTATTTATTTTGGAGCACAGCAGTGCACTAATAGTAGTGCTGTCTCTCTTGAGGAGGTATTTTCTTCAGTATCGTCTACATTTAGACACATCCCGGTTCCTAGATAAATAGTCTTTTGGCTGAAATGATTGATTTTTGCATGAAAAGTGATTTCTGCAGTCTGATAGGATTCTGTATTCTTTAAATATTTTTCACTGACACAAAAATTTCCTGGAATCCTCATTCATTTTAATGCTGACTGTGATAAAGTTGGAGCTAGTCGTTAATGACTCCTCCCACTGACAGCTGTAACTGGTTCTGGTTTAAAGCTTAAATGGAGGAAAAAAACTAGTCCTAAAGGAAATGCTAAAGGTAGTATGTGTTTTTCATGAGACACAAAAACTTGAAAACATTAAAAAATAAAAAAAAATGGATAGAGCTGTGGAGCGCAGCTTCTGAGCTGAATGATTCCATGATTCCAGATGCATCTGGCCTTCAGCTGACGCAAAATCTGGGCAGCAGCTTTTCAGTGGTGGGCTTTGAGCAAGTGTGTGTGTGGATGCGATGCGATGAGCTCAGCCTGGCTGCCTGCATAGAAGGGGCCTTTCTTGCTGTTGCTTCAACCCATGGGGAGGCTATAGATAGATCCATGTTCATGAGAGCGTGTTGCTAAATTTTATTGCTTTACTGCATGTGTCTATTGACAGTTCAAGTTCATTAAATGCAGAGCTCTGCAGAATGGATATTAAAGGTTACGTCATATATTCAAGAAATTATCTGTCTCTTCCAGTTAGGCTCTGCTTTAGTAATGTGTTCAGGCAAATTCTGTCATTAATCTACACTGAGCTTAGATATAGGCTGAAGTGTTAAGCTCGTGTGTGAAGTGTTGAATAGAGCTCTTAAGGAATCAGCACAACTGGCTGTTATTTTGCACAAAGTGTGTTTCTAATGGGATATCTCACATCTAATTTGCAGCTGAACTCTGTGATGAACTCAATGAGCACCATCTACAGCACTGGGATCGTCTGCAAAGCCACTGAACCATTCGACTGTTTGGTGCTGGAGCCAGGTGTGGCATTAACAAGTATTCCTATGGTGCCCTTCGTAGTGTGAGTTCAGAAAGTGAGGGGAATGCATGAGACCCTCCTAACTGTGAGAAAACAGTTTCTCCAGATATACCCATAGTTATATCCTGCTATCTAAAACTTAGTCAGAGTTTCATTGCAGCTTGCAGTTCAGTGACCTTGGGGATCTTGATGGATGAGAAGCTGGACATGAGCCAGCAGTGTATTCTTGCAGCCCAGAAGTCCAACTGCATCCTGGGCTGCATCAAAAGAAGGATGGCAGCAGGGAGAGGCCAGTCCAAGTCCAACACTGCCAAGTCAAGGGGAAGCGGGGGGACAGCATGGCTGATTTAACTGACTCATGGTCTGTTCTATGTCTCTTAAAGATAAGGAAGGGAAAACCTTAAATCAAAAAGGATGCAATAAAATAATGGGATTTTTTAATATATCAAACACATATATCTTAGCTTATGGCATTTCTTTTGCTTTGGTTCATTTGCCTGCTGTGAAAGAAAAATAAAGAGATTCTGCTTTTTCAAGGCCTGGTACTTATTTTTTTGTTGTTATTCTGACAGGTCTGGATGATATTATGGCCAATAGCATAGATTATCATGAGCGACTGTGGGCCTGGGAAGGCTGGAGAGCTGATATTGGCAGGATGATGAGACCATTATATGAAGAGTATGTTGAACTTAAAAATGAGGCTGCAAGGCTTAATAGTGAGTTGCATTTTCTTTCTTTTTTTTCCTGACTTGACCTTAATCTTGCACAATTTGCACAGAATTTACAAACCAGATCATTTTACACATTGATGGTGGGTTTTTTGTACATATTTGCTCTCAGTGTGCATGATGCAAAATAAAATGCAGTGCAGACGTGCCAAAGAGCAGATCAGAGTTACGTTGCCAGCCTGGAACAAAAGGGGGATGTCTTTGTTGACACTCTTCCCAAATGCGATAATATTGCCCTTCCATAGATACTGCCTTCCCCAGAACTGTGCTGTTGTGCTTTGAGGGCAAGCTGAATTTTCAACCTAGTGTTACTTCTGGGGAAAAGCTGTTCTGGGGAAAGGCTGTTGTTGGTCTGCATGGGGTCAACAGGGAGCTGCACTGCTGCTGGTGACTGAGCTGTGTTTTGTGCTGTGTCCTGGGGTGATACCTCCTGCTTTTCAGATTATTCTGACTATGGAGACTACTGGAGAGCAAATTATGAAACTGATTATCCAGAAGAGTATAAATACAGCCGTGACCAGCTGGTTCAAGATGTGGAGAAGACATTTGAGCAGGTAGGAGAAGGGAAAATCTCTTATGGGGCTCTTGGACTGTATTTTGTCATGGTAGGATCATGTGCTAATGTTGTGAAGGAAGAATATAGACTTGCTCTAGACTAGCCAGTCTTAGTCTACATGGAGTTGAACAGCTGTTGGGGGTCATCAATGGCATTTTTACCTCTGCAGCCATTCAATGACAAGCCC
The DNA here is from genome assembly GCF_987193195.1 of Phasianus colchicus. Lineage (NCBI taxonomy): Eukaryota > Metazoa > Chordata > Aves > Galliformes > Phasianidae > Phasianus > Phasianus colchicus. Next base: position 123,334,133 of record NC_143436.1, read on the forward strand.
AAAAGAAAGAAGCAGAGAGCATATATGTTTGTATCCTTTTCTGGAGTGCTCTTTTCCTCTTGATCTTCTCAGTGCAGACTTTGTACCAGCCTCTAAAAGAAATTCTAAAGGATGCCCCTTCCCACAGTCCTCAAACAGTTGCCACACGTGGGGATGGTGCAGTTTGGTCCCACAGGTTGTGCCTTGCCAAAGGCTTCAGGTCCTTATCTTGCTTCCAAGTAGACCCTGTGAGGGTAAATAGCAGCCTAGTCACTCCATGTCTAAAACTAGAAATGCTCCCTTACTAATAGCTGAGCAGGACATCTGGGGCTAGAATATGGCCTTGGTGCTTAAGCTCTAAGGTGAGGACAACAGCCACAAGCATGGTGTGCATTTACCTGTAGGGGAAATCCCATCAAATACCTTTGAGGCTCTCTGTTCAGGAGGACAAATTGGCTAGAGCCAAGAAAAATTAATTTACTTCCTCCTCTTCTTCTGCCTCCAGATAAAACCTCTGTACCAGCAACTGCATGCCTATGTGAGGCACCGTTTGGAGCAAGTCTATGGCTCTGAGCTCATCAACCCCACTGGATGCCTCCCTGCACACTTGCTGGGTACGACAGCGTGGCCAGTTCGCGCAAGCCTGACCTTGTATGCGGGATGACCACCTTCAAGGCACATGGGAACAGAGTAATCTGCCTGTTTAATATTAACAAACAGGGTATAGATAAGAGAAGGGGAGAGGAGAAATGAGATGCCCCTGGCAAAGATGGCACAGGTGCTCAGCAACAGGGGCATGTGAAAAGGCAAATGTCTCCATCCTTGTTGGAACCATGGGAACCCAATTGAAACTCCAGCACTGCACTGGGATATTTCCCTCCCCTCGGCAGCACTTGAGACTTTCAGAGAGGTTTATTTTTTTCTCTTTCAAATCTTGTCCTTAGCATTGGCGTTTCATGACTTTGCTCTCAAAGCATGCAGCATCAAGCTTCTGTAACTGTAACTGTAATGTATACAAGCACAACAGTGGCAATGACATGGGCAAGCAACATGGGTGTTCAGTTTTGAGCAGACCTTTAGGAAGGTAATCAGTCCTGGAACTCTATTGTACACCCACTGAATGGCTAATTTTGGGGAATAAAAGATTATTGATTGGACTGTGGCATATTCGTGACTTCCCAGTGCTACTCCCCTCTGCTCTGTGTCTGGATCAGACCTGTGTAGGCATATAAGCATTCCTGTTTATAATATCGAACAATTTATAGGATTGTCTGACAGCTTTGAACAATACAGCATTATGTAAAGTTCTTCTCTGCTTTTTTTCTCTTTTGAAGGTGATATGTGGGGTAGATTTTGGACAAATCTGTATAACTTGACTGTTCCCTATCCAGACAAACCAAACATTGACGTAACTTCTGCTATGGTTCAAAAGGTAAGACATGATGAAGTCTTTATTCAATATGTGTTATGTTAGGAATTTAGATGGAGTAAAAGTTACACACATGTTAGCCACTCTCTAGAAAACCAAAGCTGTCCTAAGGCAGTCGCACCATTAGCAAAGAATTGCTTTCTGCTCTTCACCTTAATGTGTTCATTCATTTCCTACTGTAGCTCTTCCCTTAACTGTTGTCCTCTCTTTGTTCTCCAGTCTCTTTAACCTGGCTTAATCTAAGCTCCGAGTCTATTTCCTGAGACACTTATCTATTAAGAGATACATTTTGTAAATATAAATATTGTAGGACTCATGGAGTTGGCTGGTATCAAATATGAGCTTTGCAAACTATTACCATAATCAAATAATTTCTATATCACAGGATTTTTTTGCCAGTCCTGTTTATTTGGGTGCAGCTAGGAAACTGAAATGCTACCTATCTCTTATCTTTTGATAACTGCATAGCACCATAAGGTCTGTATTTGAGTTGTGCAGTGTTAATAACCATGACTCTTGCAAGACTGAGAACATGGGTGAAGGTAACTCTCTGTACTGAACCCTACTGCTTTTATTAAAAAGAGAGAGTTAAATGGAATGTGGCTTTTGAAATGTGATTATTTACCTGATATCTACCTTCCACAAATAGGAACTGCTCCATCCAAATGTTATACTGGCAAGAGTGGATAGCTAAATTTGATTCATAAGCAGTATGCATCAATCTCACCCATATTTTCTAGCACTGTACCCCCTGTAGTCTTAAATTTACACATTGTGAAGCACCACTGTGAGGAAAGGAGGCATTGCTTACAGAGCCGCAGGGACAAAGTCTGGGCTCATCTTTGTTTGTGGATGTGCCTAATTTAGGACTGGTGTCTAACTTAGCCATCTGCCACATAAATCTCTGTGAAAACTCAGCCCAGTCAATGCAGGCATTTGAAAATATTCTGGACATTCAGTTACAATCTTCGTGGCAATTCTTACAGATGCATTTGCCAGGTTTAAAGTTCTGGCTAGCCCTCCATTCACACGTTTGCTATGATCACTGCTCCACTGCTTCCAATAAGTTGTCCCCCACTGAAGTGGCTGAAAAATCAGATCCCACACCTGGCATATTGCTGAGCCTTTAATTATTTCCACAACCTTATCTATTACTTAGGGCTTCTCTTGTCTGGGTCAGGTGCTATCTGCTGACTCTGATTGCAGAAGCCTACTTTGTTTGTGGAGAAAACACTGAATTCCAGTTCCCAGCAGAATTTACAAAAGTGCCCAAAAGCAGTCGCTGCCATCTGACTTGCAGTAATTCGGGTGATGACCTGAAGTCATTGAGAGGCCGATGTGAAATCAGCTGTGCTGCTTTAAGTCAACATTTGAGAACAGGCTCCACGCAGAAGAAATGACCAAAGGTGACGTTGTCTGTTTCAGAACTGGGATGCACTGAAAATATTCAAAACTGCTGAGGCTTTTTTCGTCTCTATTGGCCTCTACAACATGACTGCAGGCTTCTGGACAAACTCCATGCTCACAGAGCCCACCGACAACAGGAAGGTTGTCTGCCATCCTACAGCATGGGATATGGGGAAGAATGACTACAGGTACTGCATTCTCTATGACCCTTTCTCGTAGCATCTCCTCATTCATTCATTTTTACACAAGAGGCACTCCATGCTGTTTTAAAATTTCACTTTTTTTTTATTCATCACTTTATTCATCACTCTGACTGATAAAGGGAAAAAGAAAGACAAGGAGGATCCTGTGGCATTGTAAAACTTACTGTGTATCTTTTCCTGTGAAGATCTAAGGACTGTTCTCAAATTTGAGCAAAACAGTGACTATTATATGAATTAAAGAGGTGACTATGTTTGGGGGATTAAGGAGTAAGTATAAATGTAGGTTCTTTTTTATATCAGTGGGATTTATGGATGTGTACACATTCTGCAGCAGTGGCACAGGTCCCTCGGCAGCAAATGAAAACCCCTGAGATGCCACCAGCTGTATTTAGCAGATGTATCAGAACTGGAAGGCAGACTCCCAGAGCTTCTTGAAAAAACATCAGTTTACTTAATACTTGGGAAGGGAGAGGGACAGCAAATTCTCACACAGTGAAGTCTCCTGGGATGAGTTCTGTCCTTTATTATGTGGTACCTGCATGAGGATGAAATGGCAGGAGTGACTGACACACAGGTTTTTTGGCACTACCACCTGCTTAGAAATGGATGCTGGCTCTTACTCATGCCATGAGCTTATGACCAAGTTTCAGGGAGCAGATGCTTCATATAAAACAGCTATTTTCTCATGCTCCCAGTGCAATTTCCAAATCAATGAAACTGTTTTGCAGGGTTTTCCTCCAAGCCCCACCCTTGCAAGAGCACATACTAGGGCTACTCAGGATGCAGGCAGGGCTCAAGCAGCAGCCAGTCCAGGCACCATCTCTAACCACAGATGCTCTTCTGTGGCTCACAGGATCAAAATGTGCACCAAGGTAACAATGGATGACTTCCTGACGGCGCACCATGAGATGGGCCACATTGAGTACGACATGGCGTACTCCGTGCAGCCCTTCCTGTTGCGAGACGGGGCCAATGAGGGCTTCCATGAAGCAGTAGGAGAAATCATGTCACTCTCTGCAGCAACACCACAGCATCTGAAATCTCTCGACCTCCTTGAGCCAACTTTCCAAGAGGATGAAGGTGAATAAATATATAAATAATATGTATTTAACTAAAAACACTTGTGGGACTTCACAGCCCATCTAGATGAGCTTCCAATGAGTCTTTTCTATTTCTTGAAGACTATTTTCTTGAAAAATTTAGTATATAAAGCCATACTTTTCTCTACCAGGGTATTTATTTAGCAAATTAGGTGGAACTAAAGCCTTGAGATTTACATTCCCCTTTATGTGAATACTGAGTGGACAACATAGGTGAGGTAAACCCTCACTATAATGCAGTTTGTTTGGCTTCTCTGAGTATTACATTCTAAGAATGGAGATGTATTAAGATCTTCAACCTAGAATTCCCTGGGATGTTTTTCACTGGAGGAAAATAGCATGTAAATGCCTAAGGGTTAGGTTATTGAAGAGGTAGGGGTGAAAAAAAAAATAAGATGCAGAATCATATACAAAATTTAAGTGATTTTTTTGCTCATGTTTTTTCAGCAGTATTCTTTCTTCCACTTCTTCCTTAGTGAAAACCTGTAACTCAAACCATATGTAAGTGTTAGCTATAAAGGGAAGGAACTGTAGGTGCCTAATTAGATACTAACCGCTACCATAACCATTACCTTAACTGCTTATCTCTTCAGAAACTGAAATCAACTTTCTGCTCAAACAAGCACTAACAATTGTTGGAACAATGCCTTTTACTTACATGCTGGAGAAGTGGAGGTGGATGGTGTTTAATGGTGAGATTACAAAGCAGGAATGGACAAAGCGGTGGTGGGAGATGAAGTAAGTTTGAGAAATGAGAGCTTTTTGCAAATAACTTTGGAAACCATCTGTTCCTAATTCCTCAATGTATGGAGATACCTGTGTCCCCTTGTGTAAGGTCTGTTTCTTGAGGTGTTTCTACAAAGCCCAGCAGGATGCCAGGTAGATCTTACCAATGTGGTGCAGATGAGGTGTCACAGACAGTATCCCCATTAGCCCTGAGTTCAGCCACAGGTAACTTACTTACCTCCCAGCAGATTTTCTCCTCATTTCTAACATCAGCTTCTCGGATGAACTTGTGGCTTTTACACAGAGTCTTCCAAATCCCGGGATCAGCATTGCTGTCCCCTTGATGCAAGCCCCAGGTCATCTTCATAGCTTGACCACAGCCCTTCCCTGAGTCTCACTGAAGCACACTCTGTTTGCTCCCTACCCCTTAAGGACAAGTGGAGGGTGGAGTTAATTGCACTTGCCAGCCTGAGAAACGTACAGATCTCAGTCTAACAAATATGTCAGCATGATTTTCTCTTTAGCTTTTCCTCTCCACTTTATAGTGGTTTTGGGTGTAAATCATCCAAAAGAACCCAGACTGCTTCTTTCCTCTCCTATGAATTCATATTCCTGCTAACTGCTACCTTTCTCCGTTAAGAAAATGCAGTTTCCTTGGCAAGTAGCAGTTAGAGGAGCTTCTTGATATTATCCTCACCAGCCAATCTGTTTCTGCCACTCTGTAGTTCAAGATAAAAAAGTAGCTTCATTCAGGCTGGAGTCATTTCCTGAGATGGTTAACATGGGAGCAGAATAACTGAAAGAAACCAAACAAGCCCCACAATGAAGATGGCTCTCTAACAGGAATACAAACAAAGCCACCATCATCAAACAAACTCTATGATAAAAAATGATGTCAGCAAGCCTTCTGACCTACTGTAAAAATCAGTCAGCTTCGATTTATTCAAAAGTAGCAGAGATGTCAGAGAAATGGAGAATGACTAATTGCGCAGGGAAGCTTATTACATCTGTTGTAGAGATACTGCAAAGTTCCATGCTGGAACAAGACCTTGTCATACTGATTTATGAAAAATATTTCCCTGTAAGCTTTTTACTGTTTTTAGAAATTAGGGCATGAGTTTGTTGCAGTAGTACTGATGCAGAAACGTGCTCTCAGGGGAAAAAAAAAAAAAAAAAAGCCTCCCTTCCAGGCCAGTAGGAGAGCAGGTCATACCCCATTTGGGCCATGCAGTCTCTATGTGCTTTCACCCAGCATGAAACCACAAGTGTTAGTGTCCAAACTTGGGATGTCCCATGGCATGATGTGTGTTTGAAATTTATGTCTTGTAGCATACTTCACACGCTCGTAGCATACTTCACACCACCAATTACTCCCTGCATGTCTTGCTGTAGGCACTATTCTTGTGCCATCAGTTTCAAAGCAGCATCTTCTCTGTGGTCTCCAGCTGTCGAGTAGTTGAGGTTACCATGAGCTGTGTGTACCTCTTGTGTTTGGAAGGAAGAGAGGTGCCCACATGTATCAGACAACACAGGGAAAGAGCAGAATCAGATACTTATGCTCTTATTAATTATTAATGGCAATTCTGTGTTTTTTCCCTTCCTCCATCCCCAGGAGAGAAATAGTTGGTGTTGTTGAACCAGTCCCTCATGACGAGACGTACTGCGACCCCGCTGCACTGTTTCATGTGGCTAATGACTACTCATTCATAAGGTAGACATACATTCTCAGAATAAGATATATTACCTAAAATATCTACTGTAGATTTCTTACAACGCCATCTTACTCTGTTTTACTGAAGGCTATTGATTTCAGTGGAAATTTTCTGTGGACATCATGGGCTTCTCAGTAGCAGTCTCCAATTGGCCAGGAAGCTGCTGGGCTTCTTGCCAACTGGAGCAGATTTGTTCAGCCCTCATTCCATTGGGAGCACATCGTTATGATGTTCCTCCTGGAATCCAATGTGCCCCGTATCACCATCACTTGGGCCATGCAGCCATGAAGTACCTGACTCTGAATGTCCATTTGTGCCCCAGCCACCTCATCTCAGGATGCTCAGTCAGAACAGAGAGCTGAGCCTTAAAAACCTTTCTTGTTATAAAATCACCAAGGTTGGAAAAGACCTCCAAGATCATCTAATACAATCATTGTAGACAGGGCATTTCTTCTGTGTTGGATCGTTACATGATAATTAACATAGCCTGTAAATACTAGCTGCCTCCCTCCCTGCAGTGAAGCTTCCCAAGCCAGAAAAGGGAGCTGACACTGCACAACTTACTAAACTCTGAGGGCTTGGGGTTTCCATGACAGACAGCTAATAAAATATGTGCCTTCCTGCTCCCTGCTTTCCTTTAGGTATTACACCCGGACAATTTACCAGTTCCAGTTTCAGGAGGCACTTTGCAAGGCAGCCAACCATACTGGCCCTCTTCACAAATGTGACATCACCAATTCTACAGCAGCTGGTGGGAATTTGAGGTAACAAAGCCAGTTTCTTACATTTGTAAGTCAGGGCATAGCAAAGCCAACCTTGACAACTTTCAGAGACAATGAGGTTACACCAAAAGTTGACTTTGCTTGAAAATTTAGCATTTGCCTTCTCAGTTCATGTTGACAATTTGAATAAATTTGTATCAGCTGAGGATGCAAACATCAAAGGTTGAATTGACTGTTAATGAGAAAATAATTTATTTTTGTTAATAAAAACATTTATATAGATTGCAGATTTTTTTCCTAGAGGTCTAAATAGAACATGTTAATAATATATATTACCTCTCCTTCCATTTACACAGACAATTGCTTGAATTAGGCAAATCCAAGCCCTGGACTCAAGCACTGGAAAGCGCAACAGGAGAAAAATATATGAATGCTACACCCCTGCTCCACTACTTTGAGCCTTTATTTAACTGGCTGCAAAAGAACAATTCTGGCAGATCCATTGGCTGGAATACAGACTGGACACCATGTATGTACTTTTTGTGGGCGAATTAAGGGTGTTCATTAGTCCACATAGCCCTTGACCAGCAAAGTCCCTGTCTCTGAGTAGCTCTTGAAGGCTCCTCTGTATGGAGATGGTTATGGGAGATTACACTGAGCAGTAAGTTTCACTCATGGAAAGGAAAACCAGTACAGAAAAGTTACTTCTTTTTGTTTGCTGTCTTGCCCTATCCAAAGAAGGGAACTCAGGGGGAGGAAAAGGAGGAGACGGAGGAAAAATTTCATCCTGTTGTGATGATGTTGAGTGTTGAACAATCCACAGTGTTTACTTGTAATCATTGCCAATACTGGAGAGCCCTGTAACCCTTAGCCTGTCCCTCATGGTAGGATTCACCATCCCAAACACCAGCACTTGCATCTGAGCTGCCTATTCCTTCCATTTGAACAAAAGAGGCGTTTCCTTCAGGACATGTCTGAACAAGGCATGTTTGTGGTAGCAATGGTAATGAGAAGGACTGGGTGATCTTACAGGTTTCCAACCTTGTGATTCTATGATTCTATGATTCTAAGGCTGGAAGTCTGCCCTCTGGACATACTCTTTGTTTCTGTCCACTGCAAAGCAGGGCATGACAGTGTCATGGCTGATGGCTCAAGTGGGGATGCTGGCAGTGGAGGTGGCTAATGGGAAACGAGATAAATCCCACCAAGCTGGCCTGGGAAAGCAGATGATACTGCAAGAAAAGTAAAGCTGCCCCTGTATTTCCCAATAACTTTATGTCGCTGTTCTGACACAGTCCTTGTTTCTTTTAAATTAGATTCTGACAATGCCATCAAGGTACGCATCAGCTTGAAAGCAGCACTGGGAGATAACGCGGTAAGTGTACTTGCACTGGGACACTCATTGTGTGGCTTAGGCAACAGAAGTGCTGTGCTGGCTGCTCTCAGGAAGTGAGGCAGGGTCGGGTTGGTTTTGTGTCTGAAGGGTGGCATGAGCAGAGATGAAGGGTTATCACACAGAAGATGTCTCGTCTAGGTTTGTCATTCACACTGCATCTAGAGTAACTGGGGGCATCTCTCCAGGGATCAGCTTCGCTCATGTTAAGGAATCCATCTCTGCTGGATGGGCTGAGTTATTCTGTGGAGATACCAATCATTTTTTAGCTGGTGGCTAGCACAGGAGGAACTGTGTGCTTTAATTAGCACCAGCTATGCTGGTGTTTTAATAAAAATAAAGATTTTATCCTATTTTCTTCCATCATGGCTGCAGTAGCTGCCTTCAGAAATTAAATTCAAGTGGCTACTTCACATTAAATATGGACCTAAAAGAGAGAGGCTGAATTCCACTGAATATTATCAAATGTTTTCCTGCTACAACACTTCTGGATCTCTGCATGTTTGCTATAGGGCCCAGATGTGCTGGGCAGCACAGGAAGAAAAGGGCTTTTGTTCCCATGAGTGTGCCTGCTCTGCCTGATGACACCAGGTGGGCCAATAAAACAGAACAGCAGCCAAACACACTCTGCAAAGCAAATGATGCATTTTAAGATTTTAAGTAGAGCGTTGCCTTAGCCCCTCTGTTTAGCACGGCCACCTGGCTGGCAGTTTGCTCCTTTTTCTAGCTGTATCTCTTCATACCAGTCTCACAGAGGCAGCCTAAGAGGATTCAGAACACACACTCCTGCTCACACTAATAGCTGTGTACACCTTGCAAATTGTTAGCAGTTTTCCAAGAATGTGTGTGTCATCAGCTGGTCATTTAGACCTGTGCGCCGAGCCCATTGGACTGGCAGGGCTGCAGTACCGTGGGCTCATTTTTCATAGGAATTAATGCTCTTGCTTCTATCACTCTCTCACACACATGCCCTCCTGGTACTTTATTGCTCCCCAGACCGCTGAGTCAAGTTAGATACAATTCAACAGTGATATCAGCGGCATGAATAGGTTCCATATTACAACACATTTATTAGTCATTATGGTTAATGTTTAGCTTAATACCATTTTTATGCCTGCCTTTTGCCATCATAGCTTTTGTTGTGCAATTGAGCAGCTGTAAAATAATCTCATACAGATTACTTAATTTGAATTATTGTATGGACAGTAGGTTCCTAAGCTCTGATGAGCAAGCCGTGAATTTTCCTTCCAAAACTAGTCCCCATCACCATTGTGCAAGAAACCTTCTCATCTGGGAGCTTTTTACTTTGCCCCTTTTAATGGTTCACAGCGCACAGAAGCTGGGAATATGGTGCAAGTGTTTGTCATCATCAAAGGAAGTGGAGTCACTGTCCCGGGTGGCATTCAAGAGATGTGTGCATGTGGCACTGAGGGACGTAGTTCATGGGCATGATGGAGATGGGTTGCTGGTTGGACTAGATGATCTTACAAGTGTTTTCCAGCCTTAACAATTCTATGATCCTGTGATTAGAACAGCAGAGACATTCTGAGTATAAGGAGGATAAGGGGCAGTTGCATCTCCATCAGGCAGTCCTGCAGCTCCCAGAGAGTGCCCTGGATGGTGCCAGCAGGGAAGGTTCAGTAGCACAAACTGCTGTCAAATCAAGCACTGTGGCTCATAGATAGCCTTGTGCCAGCTATGTCAGACTGTGTTCTGCTGCAATTACCTTGTTAATTTTTCTTAGGCCGATGAAATTAAAGCTGCAGCCAGAGCATCAGTGTAGCTGATGAAGCAGAAACACTCACAACTTTGCTGTGGCTGGGTGTTATGCAGGTGCCCTCACAAAGAAATTAGAAGTTCCTTTCTGAATCATTCTGTCTATCTTATCTAAAATAAAAATTTCATGAATGGGAATTCTGTGCCACCATTTGAAAACAAACATGGCTTCAGACATCCATTTACAGTTCCCCACTGGGCGACTGTTATGTGTGTGATCTCATTACATAAGGCAGGTTGAAATGGAAAGCAGTCATTCTGCTGGTATGTAGGTGCATTTTTCCATGGAAAACTCTTTCAGAATTAGAAACCCAGTGTGCATTTGCCTTTGAAGATGCACGTGGGGTGTTGTGGAGAACACAGGAAGATTGTTTGACTCTGAAAGCAAAGCAGCCTCTGTGGTAAACAATGGGCACCAGGTGGGATTTTTGAGATACCCAGGGACAGTCTGTGGGTGGTCATTTCTCACATAGAATCATTGAATTGTTAAGGTTGGAAAGGACCACAAAAACCATCTAGTCCAACTGTCAACACATCACACCATGCCAACTAATCATGTTCTTGAGAGTCACATCCACACGGCTCTTGAGCACCTCCAGGAACGGTGACTCCACCACCTCCTTGGGCAGCCTGTGCCACTGCCTCACCACTCTTTCTGAGAAGAAATTTTTCCTACCTGAATCTTCCCTCACACAATTTGGGGCCATTTCCTCTCATCCTATTACTGTTACCTAGGAGAAGAGGCCGACCCCCACCTCACCACAGCTTCCTTTCTGGAGTTGTAGAAGGCAATAAGGTCTCTTCTGAACCTCTTCTTCTCCAGACTGAACAATCCCAGTTCCTTCAGCTACTCCCCATACAACTTGTGCTCCAGACCCCTCACAGCTTCATTGCCCTAGTTATTGTTGCTAAGTACAGAAGGCAGTTGTAGTGGAAGCAAGCTCAATTATCACCTAGTTTATAAATAAATGAGAAATGAATAAACAAACAACAACAGCAACAACAGCAATAAAAAAGCCTAAATGTGGGGGACAAGTGATAAAACAAACAACTGTTGCTTTTCATGGGGCCCGATGCAGCCCAGAGCAGCAATGGTGGGCTCCTCCTGTTCTCACCTCCACTGTGTTCCTCTGTCATCATTCTGTGCCGGCAGGAGGGCAGAGAGGGAGAGTGTGCCTGGGTTCTATAAACCAGCATTACAGCAAAGCTGGCTTCTAGCATACCTTCCTGAATATCACACAAGAACATATCAGGAATGGTGTAAAGTTATTACTGACACTGTTTATAGACATTCCTGCAATGTAATCAAATCCAGGCTTTTGAGGGACAAAAAAATTCATTAGACTTCAACTCAGATGCACAATAATTATTGGTTAGCCCCAGGGAGATGCCTTGGGCTGCAACAGCTTCAGCAGCCCACATAGAGCTACCAGGAATTGCAGAGGGACAGTGTGCTGGATTGTGTGGCAGTGGGGGATGCCTTCTTGGTTATTCTTCTGCAAAGTGCCCAGATTAATGAAGCTAAAATGTTTCAGTAGCTTCCTGCAATGCTGTCATGACACAAATAAATAAAACAGAAGTGCATGCCAAGCATTACATTTACTATTTCTAACTTGCCGTACAACTATCACCTCTGATGATCTCTTGTTCTGTCTTTGCAGTATGTGTGGGATGCAAATGAGCTTTTCTTGTTCAAGTCATCCATTGCCTATGCCATGAGGAAATACTTTGCAGAGGAGAAAAAACAAAATGTTGACTTCCAGTGAGTGGTTTTCTTACTCCTGCCAGCTATGTCTGTATTGCTTCTGGCTTGTATGAGTTGGTGAAATTAATTATTATTTCTGTTGAATACAAAAAGGAAAGGTGATAACAACAATGTCAGACATCAGCTGGTTGCAAAAGACAAAGTGCTCGCTTTGTTACGTGCCATTCCTTCTCTTCCTGAGAAGACTGAAGTTCAGAAGCAGTGTGTTGAAGTTAGGCTGCTTATCAGATGGAGAAGTGGGCCTTGAGAATTTCTAAACAGTGCAGACATAGGAATATCACAGAAGAGATACTGATTAGAAAAAAAATCTAACAATATATATTTATGATATTGTACATCTGAGAAGCTTTGGGCCAAAGAAAGATAAGCTTGTTGAACATAATGCATTAGAAATCTATGCAGACTTATGAATCTTATCTAAGTTTGCTTACAAACATAAAATCTATAATCTGAGACTGATTTCAGTAAGAAAAAATGCCTTTTTTCTTAGTCTCCTGAAAAACTTTCAGGTGCTATCTACTTAAACTATCTGGTATTACTGTAAAGAACATTAATCATGTAATTTCTAGGATCTATACCTAGCAAAATATGAGATTTTTTTACACTCGGTATTCCATACATCACCTTACTTACAAGACCCATCCCAAACACTCAAGAGGTCCAAACTTTCTTGTTCTGTAGTTGATGATGTGCTTTGGGAAATTATGCCAAGGATTGTCCCAGATATGGAGTGGACTATCTCCATCTAAAGGTACTCCTTAGCACACAGAAAATGAAATTATAACAGTATAATTGTTTTCGATTCCAAACTGAGTTCACTAAGAAGCCTTCTCTCATAGACCAGTATTGCCTGTCTAATGCAACCATTCCCTTACCTGAATTTGAAGATAATGCCATCTCTCAAGTGGAGAAACCTTTATCTTCTGTTTCTCAATCAGGGTTACAGATATTCATGTTGGGGAAGAGACGCAAAGGGTCTCCTTCTACTTTACAGTCAGCATGCCAGGTAATGTCAGTGATATCGTGCCCAGAGCTGATGTGGAAAGTGCCATCAGGTGAGATTTTCATTTCTGGGGAAAAAAAATGTATGAAAGGGTGGAAGGAAAAACAAAGCTTAAGCCTGATGAAGTAGAAAGTGAGATAAGAAATTCAGTTCTGTGGTTTGCATGGAAATATTAGGATGAGAGAAACTGTTATGACAGAAGAAAAACAATCCATCTATCTGATGGTATCTTGGACAGAAGCCAATGAAAAATGCTTCAAGGGGCTTGTAAAACTGCCATAACACACCTAATTGCATCATACTTTGCCAGGAAATGTCATTGCTCAAATTCTAACGGGAACTATCCTATATTCTGAAATAATGGAGCATGGTAATGGTGTCTGCATGCACAAATGCATGAATGTTTTTTTCCTCTTGTTATTGAAAAATCAGTGCAAAGTTTATTGTTAGCAAGGACTAAAATGATGCATTAGAAGGAAAGCCAAATGTATTTGATCAGAGAGAAATGAAGAGGTCATAGCAGGAGCTAGTTCCCACTTATGGGCCAATGAACAGCTCTTTTATAGCACAGTTTGACACCACTGTAAGTCACTGCTGTAAAAATGATGAGTAAAACTGCAAGACTGCAGCTGGTCATGGATAAAATACAGGGGGAAAAGAAGGGAGCGCAAATCTAAAAGTAGCAACAATGTAAGATGGCACTGAAAAAGTAGTTGGAGGAAGCAGTGAATCAAGGGACAGTACAACCAGGGAAGTATTGTCCAGATTGAACTGATAGAAGCAGAAGTTCAGGGAAAGACAAAGAAAAGACAACGGGGAAAGTGTTTGGGGCAAGAACATCCTGGATCATGGTTGTGGAAGGCTATAGGATGGAAGTAGGTAAGAAGGCGGCAAGGCTGTGATTTTCTGTCACATAACAGAGTTAGTTATGGGTAAAGAGAATAAGAAACAAAGCAAAAATAAAGAATGAGATTAGAAAGCTGCTTTCCTCATTTTGATAAGCTGTTCAATCTGGTTTTAAGAGCTTAGGCAGTGTCTGAACATGTTACTTAAGCTGCAGCGGGTTAAGGGCTTAAGTTATCATGTTTGTTATCCACCAGGCTGTGACAGAAGGAGTGCGGGGCTTAGCAGTAACTCCTGCAATCAGCTGATCAGTTCAGTGGGAGTTTAGCATTCTGGAGAATTATAAAAGAACTGAAAAATGTTTATTTCCTTCAAATAAACTTTTAATGTGCTCTTGATGGCAGGATGTCTCGGGGACGAATCAGTGAGGCTTTCAGACTGGATGACAACACGCTGGAGTTCGAGGGCATAGTACCAACCCTGGCCACACCTTACGAACCACCAGTCACCATCTGGTTAATTGTATTTGGGGTGGTCATGAGTCTGATTGTCATTGGAGTTATTGTCTTGATCATCACTGGTCAGAGGGATAGAAGAAAGTGAGTGGTATTTTTGATACTATGATAATGGCTGCTGGGAGAAGACCCCATGACTAAAGCATCAGGGTGCTTACAGATGAGCCCTCCCCTTCCCATCAGCGATGATGGCTAAAGGTTCAGCTCCCTGATGAACACATGACAGCTTTGGCAGCTTTTGCACGTTCCTTTTCATCAGCACTTTAACCATGGCAGCTAAGCATGCCGTGGCTGCAGAGTTGTGGCATGGCCATTCTTCTGCCAGCCCTGGTGCAAGGCTCATGGAGAGCCTGCTTGGAGCGCAGTGCCTGCTTCAACTGAAGGGTTTGCCCACATTTGTCAGCACCTGCAGTCTTCAGAGATCTTGGAGGTTTACCAGGGATGCCATTTCTCTTAAAAATTATTGCATCAACACGAGTGTATTTGGTTTTTTATGTCTCTCTGTTAATGGGATTTCTGAGAATGTAAGTTGGCTTGCTAGAGTTCTCCTTAAAACAAACACAAAATCACTTTTGGTATAAATATTCCCAGTTAAGAATTGTATTATTTACAATAGCCTATTCTGGGGATCCAGAAGGACTTGAACAGCACAAGGGCTTGTAATATAAAAAGAATTTTCCTTACAGGAAAGCAAGAGAAAGAGCGAATGAAGCAGGAGCAAACTGTGAAGTGAACCCTTATGATGAAGATGGAAGAAGCAACAAGGGTTTTGAGCTATCTGAAGAGACACAGACATCCTTTTAGAAGACAT
Source organism: Phasianus colchicus (assembly GCF_987193195.1). Lineage (NCBI taxonomy): Eukaryota > Metazoa > Chordata > Aves > Galliformes > Phasianidae > Phasianus > Phasianus colchicus. Next base: position 123,349,517 of record NC_143436.1, read on the forward strand.
GCTAGCTTGTTTTTGTTTTATTTTTCATTTCACTTGTAAGAGTGGTGTCTAGCAAGGACCAAAAAACTATGGATGTCGTCAGACACAACGACTTTGGGTGGGCAACGGTTACTTAATCTGCTGTTTATGTGATAACTAGAAAACATGCAAAAATGCAAGGCTTTTATGTCCTGTGGCTTTTCTGTGAATTATGTTCATCATAGTACACACTATCTGTGCTACTTTTCATAGGTGTGCTACATCCCATTTATCTTTGTTTCCTCTGTAATGAGATAGAAAATCTTGGAAATATAGAGTTGCATATTGCTGAAGACAGATGAGAGTAACTCACATACTTGTGATGCCCCTGAGGAATATCTTGCCAGATGGAGAGCTCAGAAGTCTATCTAACAGACAGTAAGGAAAAAAAAAAGGCCACCAGAAGAATCTTAGTGATGAACACAGTTTGGTAAGAGCAGTTTTTGCACCTTCAGGAATCTGTGTCAACGTAAAATGCATGCTGAATGATGACTAGCAAGCACTGGAACTTTGTTAGGAGGCTGTAACGTAAGTTATTTTTTTTAACTTGCTGGGTAAGTACTGTAGAAGCCAAATAGTGTACGTTCCCTCATAAATAAATAAATATATAAATAATCTGTCTTATGTTTGTATTGAAACATGAAATAAATTTCCTTAATACTAAATGATTAGTAAGTCAGCTATTGCCTCCATGACACCAAATACTGTGTTACAAATATGGCATATTAAAAATATGAATTGTACAGTTACATAGATACTATAGTAAATTTACTATATTTACAGTATATTATAATTCACTATTATTTGCACTACAGCGTAATTATTATTACAAATGAGTATTTCACAGACATAATAGCAGTATAGAATATCTTGAATTGGAAGGGACCCAAAAGGGTCATGAAATGGTGTCACATAATTTTATATAATAGTTTTGGGAGTTTATTTTTTTTAAATGTATGTGTGCATGTGCAGGCATATGCTCATATATGCAAATGTATACATAAGTAAGAGAAACCAGGCCTGGAGTTGGCAGAAAATAAGAACTCTACTTCATGGGAGAGGTTCTACATTTCATCATTTTGCACTGTTACAAAGGTCAGAGCTTCCAAAATGCTTAAAGAAGGTAACCGAGAAAAAAGACACATTTACCTTGCTTTCACTGCCTCTATCAGGAACTTCAAAAAGCACTGATTTCTACATTGAATGCTTAATTCATATGCTTAAAGTTAGATAAATGAATCCCCTATAGTATTTTATCAAACAGCATATCATGACTTTGTCTCTTGTCCCGGGTTTCCCTTTGGATATCACTGCAAATAACATTGTCCTGCACATGTCTCTAGCCTTCACTTTCATCAGCCTATGCATTTTATGTAGAATCTCAAATATGCCTCATGCACTTCACAAAAGAATTAAGAGGCAAGTTGCAAACAGGCAATCTTAGCACCATGCTCTCACGACATATAAAATAAATAGTATTACATGTTACCATTGGCCTTCCTATGGTATCCTAGGCTCCATTAGAGGAGGTGTGGCTATCAGGGACAGGGAAGTGAATGTCTCTCACTACTCTGCCCTTTGCCCTAAGATCACCTAGTCCAACCACCAACCCATCACACCATGCCCACAAACCACATCTCATAGTGCCACATCCACACGGTTCTTGAACACATGCAGGAACGGTGACTCCACCACCTCACAGAATCACAGAATTGCCAGGGTTGGAAGGGACCTCAAGAATCATGAATCTGGGCAAGTGAAAGAGGGACCAGTTCCCCCAGGAAATAACCAGAGACCTTGGGTGGAAATTAGGTACCCACAGATAGATAACAAGCTCTGTGATACCCTGTCAACTCCAGCTGCCCTTGTGGTGGTGGCATCAGAAGGAGCAGATGCATTGATAAAACAAAACAGCAGAGCTTCAGTCTAGAGGGACATGAATAAACTCGAGGACTGGGCCAGCAGAAACCTTGTGAAAATGAAGAAGTGCAAAGTTCTGCATTTGGTTTGAAATATGTAGCGTGGCAGCAGACTGAGGCTTGGGAGGGTCAGTCTGAACCTGGAAAGGTAAGGTTATTTGTGAGGAGGGTGTTACAGTGCTGGAATAGGCTGTGGAATCTCCATCCTGGGAAGCATTCAAGGCTTAAGGAGACAAAGACATAGCTGGTAGAGTGGTGAGGACAAGAGGCAACTGAAGATTCAAAATGCTAGGCAGATGAAAGTAATAGTTGCAAACTCTGCAGACATATAAAGTTGTCTATACCACATATTTGATTGCCAAAATATCCTCAAATCTTAGTACTTAGCTAGACTTTAACATAAATAAAGACAAGTTATTAAGATAAATAATTCAACTGTATGTATTTTATCCACTTACTAGTACCTCAACAGGAACAAGGAATGACAAAATATGAAACAATGTAATTAGGCATAACAGCCACCCTCAGATCTGTTTTCAAGATTAACAATTTCATTACAACAAAGCATCCATTTCAAAGGAGAGAAGTTTTTCAGAAATTACTTTATTTCACAACCTCTTCATTTTTTGTATATATTAGATTTTACAAATATTGATATGTAACTTTAGATTCTGTTACAATGATGAAACTCCAAGTGTATTTGGTATATCCAGATGGAATGAAGTGGCCCTTAATTAGCACAGTGCTATGCATGTTTGAAAGTTGGGTGTTCTTATTTAACAATTCAGTATTAATATCAATAGAGAATGTTCTGCTGCTGAGTAGTAAAATATTTAGCTCAGCAACTACGGTGTTTTAAGTTTTGTTCAAATTTTTTACTCTTGAACTTTTATACAGATCTGCCAAATTTAACATTTATTATTGCAATGACTACATTAAGAAAATGAAAAGAAAAAAAGAAGTGTGGAAAGAAGCAATAGCTCTCTAAAGATCTTCTTGTATGTAGCATAGTTGCAAATATCTTAGATACGCAGCTTAGAATAAATTCAAAATCAGACATACACCCCAAGGACCAAAATTAAAATCAATACTACTAGTAAACAAACTGATGTAATATTTTACCAATAGCAATTTCTAAGTAATTGAAAGTGAAGTGATAACTATTTATGTTGTCGTTACTTGCAGTAGTTCTGCATTTGACCTCAAGCATTAGCTTCAGGGAATTACAAAGGAACAATTCATTCAGATGTGTTGTGTTAATCATAAAGCCTAACTAGCATGTATTTCCTTGTTTACATTTCCAGCTAAGGCCAAACAGTGGCAGCTTGGAAACATGGAAGGAGTGTATATAGTTGCCTTATATCTCAGTGTCTGAGGAGTTCTTTGAGACAAGGTGGACAGAATGAATTACATTCTTCCACAGCATCCTTCTAGGTACTGTCACCTGCAGAGTATCAGAAAAGCTTTCCCCATGTACTTCTTGGTCAAATCCCTAATTAAATTAGAAACTAATATACAGTACAACAGAGGTGGCTCATGTCAGGAAGAGTTCAGATTTCACTCTCTCACAGAAGGCAGACGATATGGAACAAGTATGCACAGTCATCTGTATGTGAATCTTCTTTTTCAAGGCCTGCTGTCTTCTCTCAGCACCTCAAAAAATGATAGGAGCTGATGAAAGGCAGGACGCTTTTCTGGCAGCTGGATGGGGCAAAGATGATGGATACAGTTATTTAGTTATAAATGCATGCAGAAATTCAGAGAGACGATGGTGCTTAAGGGACAAAGAAAATTAAAGTTATTTTTTTTATATTTTTCTTCTCTTGCAATGATTTATTCTTCTTTCTTTACATTAATGTTATTCTCAAATTTCTGCCAATAATGTTTAAAAAGTCTGTCATTGCTGTCATTTCATGGTATCACCAACAATATGCCAAATGGTTCTTTGCTGCGGGTGAGGGACAAGTCATGGTCCACAGACAACAGACTAAAATTTAGTTGAAGAGAAACAATAAATGAGAATAGTTCTTGGCATGGCAAACACATCTCTCAAGATAACATCAGCATGATCAGCATTTGACTCCTGGCATACTCACAGATGGGATAACCCACTCCTTCTGTTCTAAGGATGGTTTTTTTCGTGCAACTTTAGCTATCTAAAAAGGTAGAGGTCACTTCTAAATTAATTAAGATACTTATTTATGAATAGAAATAACACATATTCTGTGGTGGCTAAAATAGATGGGAAAAGTGGTCATGGGGAGGTACAATTAGTCATCCTGTAATCATAGGAATTTAACTCAGAATTCAAATTTTAAACCAATAAATTAGTAGAAGAATCCTACCCTGTGTCCTACACTGACACTGAAATGCATTGTAATGTACATGCAGATACACATACCTCGTGCCAGCAGTTGTACATTATCTGGTAGGTGATGTCTGAAACCAGTTGCGGTCTATAAAGTCTGTATCCTTGAGAAACTTTCTCAATCACCTGCATGTTATCGTATAGCTCATAGGGCTGCTTTCCCAAAGTGAACACCTCCCACATTAAGATACCTGCAGAAGTATTCACAGCAATGGAAGGCAAGAAACAGAAGATAAGAAATGAAAACCAAGAAATGTAAGAGAATCCTTCTTTCCCAAAACAAGATGCACATGCAATACATAACTGACTCCCTGGAGAGTAATGTCCAAAAATACAAACATCCCCTTATGTAAGTGTGTATATATACACAGTGTTAGAGAAGGAAAAAGAAAATGACAGTTACAGTTATGCATATTTTTATAGAATAAATCATAATGAATTTTTTAATGATCATTTCAAGTGAGTGAGACATAAACTTCTTTGGCATCAGAAAGATTCCCAAATGCTTTGTGGTCTCTACTACACATATATATATATAAAGTGGATTTTACTGAAGCAATAGAAACACTGGATAATATAATAATCATTAATTCATAAAGACTCCTTTGCTCAAAACTATTTTTCTTGAAACTAAACATATTGATAAAGTTAAAAAAAAAAAAAGTGAAATATTTATTTATTCACAATATAGAATCACAGAATAATTAAGGTTGGAAAAGACCACAAAGATCATCTAATCCAACCCATCACACCATGCTGGCTAACCATGTCCCTCAGTGCCACATCCACACGGTTCTTGAATGCCTGCAGGGTCAGTGACTGCACCACCTCCTTGGGCAGCCTGTGCCACTGCATCACCACTCTTTCCAAGCAGAAATTTTTTCTAACATTCAAATTTATTATTAATACTGGAATTATTATTTTTTTCCAAGGAGAAATGCACTGGATCTTTAACTTCCCTCCAGCTTCAAGATTGGAGCTTTGCAGTGTCACAGTGCGATCAGAATAAAACAATACCTGAATCTCACCTTTCCCTGATGAGAGCATGAAACAGCCAAGATTATTTGTCCTCAGACATCTGCTTTTGAGATATGAGTACCTTGGTTCAGTTCTTTAGCCCTTCAAAGACTCACTAATTTAAAGCAGTCAAATCAAGACTGACAGATCCAGCTCTCCCGTTGCTTCCACTGCATCAGTGGAGAGTGGTAAAATGAGAAAAGACCCTCTGAGGGAAAATAGTGTTTTCCATTGAAGTTAATGCTGATATTGAAGTTAATGACAATAATGCCTGGAGTCAGGATTTCATCCATAAGAACAAAAAGAAAATTTATCACCAGAAAATCCATCTTTTGATTCAATCACATACATTATAAAAATCTTGTGATGGGCACAATTGACGTGTTTATCCACCAGACACATTAACAATATTGGGAGACTAGCTAAAGTTAAAGATAAAAAAGAAGTATCGCATTTTGGAGGCACTTTCATCTTCTTTATTCACCACTGTTCAATCTCAAGGACAATGGGTTGCCAAACTTCCATCAAATCATCAGCTGCTGACATCATCCGACTGAAGGAGCAAACACACATAAGTGAATTTAAGGCTGTTCACAAATGGCTCCCCTTTCTTTGCTGCTTTTTTTTTCAGACTTTTAGAAACACTGAACAGACCCTGCGAATTTTTAAATCATAGCTTGAAAACCACTGAAGAGAAGTTCAAATGTTTGAAATTCCTGCATAGAAAGTGATCTGCAAATGCATTTTATTTTTTTTCCAAGATGCAGCGACCCAGATCCTTTGGCACATCTGACCCATGCACAGCATCCATTCTGACCTCTTGGACTAACAGAACAGCTCTTTGGTTTGGCAGCTAAGGTTTATGTTCTACAGTCAAAGACATTGTTTGATCTCCAGTGCCGACATTTCCCATTAGTGCAGCATATAAAACACACATAAAGCACCTGGGGAGTGGTCAAGGTTTCTGTACGCCTAGAAGAAAAAAACATTGGGCTAAAAATTCCAAAAATTCCTATTTTGATTCATAAAAATATTAAATGAGAGCATAAGTTGTAATTGCTTTTTATATTATTTCAGCATGTGTCTAGTATTTTCAGATACTAAGATAAGGAAATTCAAACATGATAACATATACACATATGCATTTATATGCAAAATTCCATACATACCAAAGGCCCATACATCTGACTTGCTGCTAAATTTGGTGTAATGAAAGACTTCTGGTGCTGACCACTTCACTGGAAACTTGGTTCCTAGAGAACTTACATACAGGCCATCCAGGACATACCTACAATAGAAGAAATGAACTTGGTTGTGGCTAGTTGAAGGAAAATTCTGGCCAGGAAAATCCCAGATGGAACACCAGACTTCACCTTGTGAAATACCTTATGTTATTCAAGCTTGAACTTTCTGAGCTGCAGTATGTGGCCAGCACCCATGGTTATAACACCTGACACTGATGAGTATTACTTTGTTTTATCAGCTTTGCAACTGCAAGCAGCCATAGTAGCTTATAGGTATTTCTTATCCTCCTCATCTTCACCAGACTAAGCAGTGCCTGTCCCCTCAGCCTCTCCTCAGAGGACTTGAGGTTGCTCATCCTCTCCCACTTCCTTCTACTGAGGCTGCTGATGCAGGTGTTTAGCCCATGAATCAAGTGCATATCTTCTAGAAAAAGCAAACCGAGATTTCCTTAACAAATGTGAGTAGTGAAATCTCTCAGTTGTGCCTAGTCCCTAAGCATTGAGTTTTTGAGACAGAAAAGTCTTTATTGTAATTCCATAATAGTTTAGGGACAAGTTTATGGATAGGAGACACAAGAAGATATAACACACTTAACTTTACTAATTACCTGTTTTTAGCTGATCACTACCAGTAAACTATAAGTTACACTAACACCATAGCTCCACAAGGCTACCAGTTCTTTTACTTACCTTGTCATCCCGAAGTCAGAGAGCTTCACAGTAAGATTGCTGTCAACCAAACAGTTCCTAGCAGCCTTTAGTAGAAAAAAATTAGAGGATAGATGAGTAGAAGACTAAAGTGGAAGAAATAATGTGACATCTTAATTTCTATCCACTAACATTTCAAAGAGTAATGAAATTCGTTGACTGAAGCAGCTAAGTTGGAAACTGTAAGGGATTAGTAAGTAGCTCTCTTATTTTGCTTTTGACTACTGATTGAAAAACATTATTTATCATTACCTTTACAAATGAGGGTGCTGAGAGATGAGTAAACAGAGGTGAGGAACACACATTCACCTGGACAGACAGCAACAGATCTAGAAACTAAACTCAGTCTTTCAAAGTGCATCCTACTACAGGGTCTCAGCATTCACCAAGGCATCAAAAGCAAGAAGGAAAACATTGATTTGATTATCTGCAATGCATTATAAGCAGAGTAAAACAATAAGAATTGATATAAACAGTCTGGCTTATGAAAGTTTCAGTAAGAATATAGTTCTACAAATGGTCACCAGAGAACACTTATCTAACGTTGTATTTTCTGTCATTAATCATACTCATTAATTTTTGTGATACACTTTGAATCTACAGTTTGAAATCAAGCTCATGTTTAATCTCTGTCTTCCCGTGGTGTACAGTTTTCAGAGACTGACTTTGTATTTACTACTTGAACACTGCTACCCACGTTGTCTGTCATGTATGGATTGAATAACTTTGCAAATAGAAACAAATTTTTGAAAGCATCATCAAAATAGCATTTAAAATAGCACCTGAGGTGATAAGATCCCTATTGGAAAATTAAGCAAGTCTATAACATAAATCATTACCAAATATTCCAGTGTATTTCTGACTGGCGTAAGAAGGCAAAATACTGCTACTGACTCTGAAATTTGAGTTTGTTCACTTTTAACAGGCCCAAAAATAACTGCTTATTTCCCCAAAGACTTATGCTACCATTTTTTATACCTATGTTTTGCATGAACTTTGGGTCCAGGATCTTGAAATGGCTTACCCTCACATTGAGAGCAACTTGAAATACTTTCTTGAAAACAGTAACTTATAAATGCATTTAAAAGAGGAGGCAACTGCAGACTTTCGAGTTCTGTTCCTGCTTGCAATGTGCAAGAATTTACCATTTATCCTCATAACATCCATTCTTGTTAAAAAAGTTCCCAATTAGATAAATTAGAGATTTATCCCTAAAAACAGTGCCCCATATCTTTAATGCTGCTCCTCTATCTCCTGGAGGACTGAACCATCAGTTCAGATTGAACTTTTTGCTTTACTGATGCTACAGTTGTGCTGCAAAGTGCTCATAAATCCCTAAGCCTAGAGCCCATACATGCAGGCAGCACAGTATGCGGTGCTGGGGGAGCTGCTAGCCCAGTTCTGAAACAGAAAGGTTAGCTTGTGGGTAGTACTGTTTACATGTGGCAATAAAGCTCCTAGCCCAGAGGTGCCTTGTACTGAGCCACTCAGATGTCTCTGCTCTGTAGACAATGACACTTTTCAGGGGAGCACCAGTGCAGCTGTACCTGAATTATGGGACTGCGTCTGTATTTCCTGTTTCACTTCTCCTGTGGGATAGCTTACCAAGTTTCTATGTATGAGCTGACAGCTCTCCAGAAAAGCCATAGCATCACAAACATCATAGCAGATTTCCAGAAGCTGAAGGGGCTGTAATTCCTTCCCATGAATATGTAGGTAGCTGAGCAAACTGCCATTTGGCATATATTCCATCACTAGGTAGATGGGATACAGTTTTGAGCATACTCCATACAGTCTAACAAGTTTGGGATGATTAAGCTTCCTGAAATAAATGCAAATAAAACGGTATGAGAAAGAATAGATATGATTGAGCATTTCTGTAAGTTTATTTCTTCAAATACTAATGCAGCATTCTCTGAGAAATTCTTGAGAATGAATGCAGTCTTATCTTAGACTTTAAAGTATTCATTTTCAAGAGGAACTGAGACTCCTGCTCATTACTGTGAACCTTGGTATTGATGACAACCAAAAGAAGTATTGATGAAATGTCAACTTCATCATCAAAATCTCAAATAGAATTTAGCGGAGAAAATGTGCAGCCTTATTGGTGGGAGAAAATGGAACTGAGAAGTAGGGTGGTCCCTATACCTATAAGTTTTCTACTAAAACCATGCTGCAAAATTTTTGGATTCAGATTGGTGATAGTTCAGCTGACAGGAAGGTAGTGCATGCCTTCAGGACATGAGATAACAGAAATGTTCTTGAATTCATGTGCTTAATATCATTTAATGGAATTTCACTGGACATTCTAATACAATTTTCTCTTTAGATTCAGAAACTAATACTTCAAATCACATCTTTATATTGTTGATATTTCCCAGTCATTCACTGCATTCCTATCTGCAGGATGGCAAGAACAGACTTCTAATCATTTCTCTATATGTGCTAAGGAAAGTAGTTTTAAGTGAAATATGTGGAACATTTAATGTTTTGGAAGAGAAAAAAAAGAGAGTAGCTGAAACTTTTTGTAGGTGATTCCATCAGTTTGTGTGAAATTATTTTGTTAATACTCCAAATGTTCTACATTGCTACCTATTTAGCCAATGTCTAATGTACTCAACATTATTTAAAGCTATTTTTAAGAGGAAATTCTTTTTCCGGTGTCTGCTTTGCATTACTGATTAATGTTTGGAGAAATCATTGTTTCCAAATACGTAAGCAAAGCTTACATCATGGTCTGAGCTTCTGCTATGAATTCATCTTCTGACATTATTCCCTCTTTAATCATCTTTACAGCCACATCATATTGTCCCTTCCACTTTCCCAGATGCACTGCTCCAAACTGACCACTTCCCAGCTCTCTCAACGGCACAATTTCCTCTCGCTTCAGCTCCCAGATTCCTAGCAGGACAAAGAAATTCTCTTAAGCAAAAAAAAAATAATGAACAAATGCAAGCATAATGTCTGTCAGGTGCAATGCTGTTATTTTCTCTGAAGGGCTTCAAAATCATAGTGCACTGATGTAACATACCTGTCTCTCATTTCAGCTTTGTGTTTGAAGGACACTAAACTTCCTACAAATATTTTTTGCTACTGCTTAGGTTTAAGCCTTATAAGCAGTTTTGAGAAAGATTTATGCATCAAATGATAAATATTCCTTTAGGGAATTGCAAAACAAGCATGATTGTGCCAGTTAATATTGCAGAGGGGAAAAAAAAAAAATGGGAAACTCACATGATCTTTCATGTTCAATATAACATTTGACATAGAGTGTCTTAAAAAGGCATAATATAAACGTCATGTGGGCAAACTAAAATGGCCACAAAACAATGAGTTCAAAGATTCTGCAACTTTCTACAAGCCTGAAAGAAGTAAATCATGATTTTCTTGTCTTGATTTTATTGGTGGCCAAGTCTGACATTATAAAATTATTTTCCTACCATTTCCCAATGAAGCTGTTGCTGGGACTTTATTTATTTGTGTTGATACCACGTGCTGGAGCCTTGGCACCATACCTATAAACAAAACCCATTAAAGCTCTCAATATATAAATAACTCCTCAGAATCAAGTAACATACAGGAAATTAATGCACAAACATAAACACACACCATCCAGGTAAAGACAACAATTTTTAGCAGCTTCCTCATTTCACAAGACTAGGCACTTCATGGTTTTTCTAAGCAGTTTTTTAAACAAATCTTTCTGTGCAATGCCTCCAGCAGATGTATTGCAAGAAGAGCCAGTAAAATATCAAAAAGTTCTGTACAGAAAGCAAAGCAACTATTTCGATTATGAATATGATAGCTCAAGTCCCACCCAAATTCTCCCGAACTATGCCTCAAAATTTAGAATATTCAGCATTGGTAGTTGATTGTGTTAACTCTGAGAAGCACAGAAGACAAAGCCAGAGCCAATCAAGTAAAAAGAACACATAGGATTACCTGCTGAGTTGTGCTGGTGGTGGTATATCAGTTTGGGAATCGTTTCAAAACAGTGATTTTCAGTAAGGTAATACTTATTCTCAGGGGTTTTGTGTACATGGTAATGTTTGACTGTTCCTTTTTTATTTCTGAAAAACACAATAAAGTGTTGTGTATGTTAGAGCCTTGCAAAGTGCCTTCCACCCCATGCATTAATAGATTAGTTAGCTGTGGGACAAACTACAACATTCCAACCAAATAACTAAACAAATAGCAGATCTGAT